>NC_092876.1:237806527-238406527 GCF_028372415.1 Notamacropus eugenii | reverse complement strand
AGCTCCTTAAGACCAAGACAGTTTTTTACCTTTCTTGCTTAACATAGTGCCTGGCACATAGAGTAGGCACTTAAGAAATACATATTGATGATTGCTTAACACAAAGAAGACAAGACTGGTGAGAGTGAGCGGAATGATTGCTATTTTCAAGTCTAAAAGACTAACATTCAAATGATAGAATAAGTTTGTTCTTTGTTCTGTATTGTTTTAGAGCGCCAACCTGTGAATAAGAAACACACATGGAAAATGCAAATATGAAATAATACTGTACATGATAATTTCATGAGAGAATTAAAAAGTATTCTATGACATGGTTGAGGCTGGGAATTGGAAGATGGTTACCATTTGGGTCAGATTGGGAGGACCAGAAAAAACTTAAAGGATAAAAATGGTTTTGAAGTAGACTTTAAAATGTATGCAGGAATTGAGCAGGTAACACAAGGAAGAGGAAACATTTTCAGCAAATAGAACAGAAAGAGATGGAGTCCATAAAAATGCAAGGCAAGTGTTGGAGGCCATGAATAATTATAGTTAAGTAACTAGAACTAATTATTAACAACAATTAAGCCAATAATTAAGGTTAGTTTAAGCATCTAGTATGTGAAAATGAATAATATGGAAAAAGTTTGCAAAGTAAGGGTAATAGTTGTGGAAGACCTTGAATGTCAGGCAAAGAAATTTTAATTGTGCTTAATAGAAAACAGAGTCATTGATGAGTTTCAAACAATAAAATGACCAAGTTTATGCATAAGAAGGATTATTTTGGCAGTGGTACAGAGGACAGATTGAAAGCAAGAAAGCATTCTAATGGGCTATCATTAGTACATGTCCTGTATTAATAACTGACATTTATATACTTTGATAAACATTTCACATATAACATATAATATCTCATTTGAGCCACAACACAACTCCATGAGGTAGGTACTACAGATATTATGAACTCTTTTTACATATAAATAAACTTGTTCACAGTGACAAAATTAGCAAGTCAAGAGGCAAAATTCAAACCCAGTTTTCCCCATCATTATTTTCACTCTACTCTGCTATCTCTTCTCAGTGGTGGTAATGGAAATAGACAAAATAAAAGGGGGAATGTGAGCAGCTGTTAGAGATGCTGTGCTGATAGAACCTCAAGGATTTGCTAACTAACTGGATATGAGAGGTGTAGAAGACAGGAGAGCCAGAAGGAACCCCCAATTTTGACAAGGAGAGACTAGGCATTATAAAAGAGAGAAATGCAGAGAGTATGAGAGGCAGGTTTTCACACGCTACCCCTGTAGGCAGTTAGGAATAAAGGACAGATTGAAGGAATGGTCATAGGACTGGAGATGATTTCATTGTTAGTGAACAGAGATGAGTGAAAATGAAATGATTAAGGGAGGGACTGCTGAGAGAAGGGAGGACCAGGAACAGAACCTTGGGAACCATCTACCTTAAGAGGATGAGAAGATTGTGATGAACCAGAGAAGGACAGACTAAAGAGGGAAGAGAAGGTCAGAAGAATATGTTGCTTCTGAAGACAAGGGGGAAGAGAATATCAAGTGTCAGATACTACGGAGGGATCAGGGAGCAGAAAGCCTGGGGATATGGATCAGTCAATGGTGACCTTCAAAAGAGTACAATTTCTGTAGAGGAGCAGGGATGAAGCTGGATTCCAAGTGGATGATGAGTAGGATGGCAAGGAAGTAGAAGTATCAGGTGGAAACAACTTTTCCCAGAAGCTTAAGAGTGAATGGAAGGGGAGAAATGGGAAAAATGACTTAGTGACTCAGAATACCAAGAAGCAGTTTGTAAAAAATTGAGGATAGCTGAACATGTATGTTTGTAGCCACATGGGAGGGAGCTAGTGTCAGGGAAAATGTGGAAGAGACAATAGGTAACTTCAGAGCAAGGTAGGAGGTAAGAAAGATACCTTCCATTTAAGAAAAGTGAGGGTGCTTCTTCCTGTGTGATTTCAGGGGAGAGTAGCTAATAAGTTATGAGGCTTAGAGTAGAGAAAGAAGCTCTTTTTGACTCACTTTAATCTGTGAAATAGGAAGCAAAGTCAACTGCTATAAGTGTAGGAGTTGAAGTTTTGAAGGGAGAGGAAAAATTTTTGAGCAGGTACTCAGGGGAATGAAGCAGGGAGTCAGTAAGAGCAAAAAAAAAAAAAAAAAAAAAACAGCAGTGAGGACCCAGCTTAGGTAATAGATATAATTAGCTGAATTTGGAAAATTTTTTCCTCCAGTGGTGCTTCAGCTAAGTAAGAGTGAGGAAATGACACATTTTGCCTAATTTACTGAGGGATAAGGATTATCAGGAGAGAAATGGCAGATAGTGTAAGGAATGATTCCAGTGTGGTGGAAAACCATGGGATCAAGGTTAATATAGAGACAAATGAAGCTGAAATGGGCAGGTGGATGGAGGAAGTAAGGAGCATCAGAGATCGAAGGTCACAATGTGGTCAAAGAGCAGATTTCGTGAGAGTGGAGGAGGAGGTCATGGTCAGAAAGCAGTATTTAAAATTCAGGATCTTGGGGGTAGTGGAAATGACTTAAAGTTCCCCAAAGATTTCATAATCACTAAATTCAGTGGCTTGTTTTTCAGTTTTCATGCTCCTTAAAATGAATTCTTAAAGCATATTGGTAATGCATTTCCATGGTCTCTGGGACACAGGACTAGTTTTTTTGTGCTTTACCAGGTGAGGCCACCTTGCCCTCAAACTTCTAGGACTATGGATATATTTGGGGCTTTGAACTTAAATGAGCTAAGAACTGATAGAAGCATCTGATACCAATAATTGCATTCAACATTGCTTACCTGTGATATAACTATTAAAGTTTACTTATGACTCATTCTTTAGGGAAGTTTTCCTGGATTAAACCTATCCTACTTTGAATATTCCTTTATTGTACCTCCCTGGAACATTAAAGGGAATTTGAAAATCTTCCCTGTGCTTTAATAGGTCCATGTGACCTGCTTCATGCTTTGGCCCAGCCCACAACCTGAGTCACTTGAAGCCCATGTTGGGAGGAGTTTGCCAAATGGGTGAAGCAGGAAGGGAGAGTGAGCTGGAGCTGAGAGAGAGGCAGCAGGTGGACAGAGCAGAGAAGCTAGCCTGGCTGAGCAAGGGGCATTTTGCCTAAGGGAGGTTGTTTGTGGGGAGGCTTGATGGAGAGAATGCTTGGGGTTGGGGGTCCTCCCTCTATTGGTAACATGTACAAACTTCCTTGTCACCATTGTGCAATTGGCTTTCTGGTATCTGAATAAGTATTTGGTTTTGTGTTTGAGGAAGAGAGTTTATATTTCCCGAATCTACCCTGGAAGTATGCATGCATATCCATAGCAGCTGATGTGGGTTTCGCATTAGTGCTGCACTCCCTTTTGCATTTATTTATTTATTCATGTTAGACCAAACAAATTAGCAGTTATTTGCACTGATATTCTTTAGTCTTTACCTCATGCCTGGACTATTGCAATAGCCTCTGAGTTGTTCTCCCTGCCTTCACTCTCTCTCTCTCCATTCCAGTCCATCTTCCACTCAGTTGTCAAATTGGTTTACCTAAAGTTCAGGGATGATCATATCACCATCCAACCATTCAACTAGCTTCAGTGGCTCCCTATCATTTCCAGGGTCAAATGTAAAATCTTTTATTTGTTGTTCAAAGACTTTATAACCTGTCCCCTTCCTAACTTTCTAATCTTTTTAGGCCCTTCACCCATTTCAATTCTCTCTTGGGAAATGATTGTTCAAATGACAAATATGAATTATAAGCATTGAAAAGATGCTCAAAAAAGGATATAGTTCATCTTAATTTCTTTTCTTATATTCTTGTTTGAATATATGAATACCTATGCTTCTTAAAGGAAATTAAAATAAAATGTTTATATATGATTGCATAAATGAATTAAAGTGCATTTATTAAATGTTCACTTTGTGTCAGGCACTGTGCTAAGCACAAGGGATACATACATGAAAGTGAGAGAGTCCCAGCCCCCAAGAAACTTACATCGGAGACACACGTAAATGGGAATAGTATTCAGGAAAGAGTACAGTCAATCTTCAACTTTCATGGTGGTTAATGTTCCTAGAAAATGGCACAAAAGTTTTAAAAAAAGGGAATGTTGATGCACTGAACCTATGGGAAATAGGGGTTTAAGTTTCTGTGAACACCAAAAATTGTAATCTTTTCCTAGAGATTGCTGAAAAGATACATTTTATGCACACAATTCCTTATAAGAAAACATTAATTCAGATAATATGCACTTTTCCTAGCACAGTAACCATGAAATAACCCATAAAATGCAGTACACAAAATAAAATTGGTAACATGTAAAACATTTCTGCTCTCTAGTGATTTCCTAGAATTCTGTGACCTTTCATGCTAACATTTCAATAAAAACATTTGATTTCAGATAATATTCACTTTTCATAACACATGAAATCTATAGTACCATAAATAATTTCCTCCTTTTTGCAGTTATAATGAATTCTTGATTTGTTAATACCAGAGTCTAACAGTAGTTGTAGACATTCTGACACAACGTTTATCTAACACTTTTATTTTCTCACTGCCTTTGCAAGGGTGGTCTTAGAGCCCAAACATCTTGCACTATGCTTTGGGGGCATGATCACAACATAAAACTTGAGTTTTAAAGGCAAACAGTGAAAATATGCAATGAATGTATGGGGAGCTCTTTACAATGTTAGGGTGAACCAGACTAGCGAAGCACCTAGCAGGATACTAGCTGCTCCACAAACTTGTGGGCATCATGCCTCTCATTTTTTTCCCTTTGTGCATAACCATGAATATGCATGCTTGTTGAAATTACTATTAAAATTACATAAATCCTTTAAGTCCTAAAAGTTAAACTTGTAAATGAGGGTTAACTCTATCTAGGAAGTCATAGGAATGGTGAATAAGGCAGTTAATTGACATACTCTTTCCCCATAAGAATTGTAGTATGGTAGTATTAATTTGGCCACTGAGCCCACAGCAAGAGGTGGAAAAGTGTACATATAGGAATGGGTAGGGAGGAGAATGAATACCAAGAGGTAGTGGTGGTGGTGGTATGTATATGCGTGTGTGTGAGTGTGTGTGTGTGTGTGTGTGTGTGTGTTGTGGTGCACTCTGGGACCCATCTAGATATACCAGGTTAGCTGAGTTTATGCTCACTCATTTATATACGTAAAAACAAACATATATTCAATGACTGAATAAAGGAACTCCTTTGGGTTTTCTTTCATCTGGTTCTGCATTTGGGACTACTTCCATAGCAACAGGTAAAAAACCACTAGCATTGTCCCATAATAATGTAGTATGAACTCTTCCACAAAATTCCTCCCCCCCCCCCCCCAGGCAACATAGAGGAGAAGCAGGAGTTATTAATTCACCAGTTTAATAATTGAGCAAACATGTAGTATGTGCATGAAGTGTCCTCTGCCAGGGGTTGGACATACAAAGAGGAAACAAGGTATAGCCTTCAAAAAGCTTACGTTCAATCAGAACGCAAGCTCTTTTCAAGTAAGGATGGTTTCATTTGCTATTGATTGGTTGTCTGATTGATTTCTTAAGTTTAGACAGAGACATGTTTTAAGGAGAAAAATGCATAAGAGAAATCACACAGAAAATCATGAGAGATTCGGAAAGAAGAGATCTCTTAGATTAGTTGCCTGGTTTCTTTTAGATCCTGCCTATGGGGACACATTCTCATTTTTGTGACTCTATTTCTGCCCTAAAAAGTAGGGAAACTGAAGAATTTGGAAGAAGACACTGATTAATCTCCATTTTTCTAGGCAAAGCTTCATCTAAACTATTTTAAACTTTAAAATCTTAGGTACCATTGTAAAAGCAAGCACCCTAACACATCCAGCATGGCCTAACAACACAGGTTCTTTGATCTACTTTTCTAAAAAAGAAAGGCAACTTTTGAGGGGTCAACAATCACTTTAATCAAGCACATATATATCATTCACTTAGTTCAAGAGAAAAAGTGAGGACCTTGAACTTCAGAGAAAATACAGAGAAGCAAAGATCAACAGACAGGGCTCCCAGCTGCCTGACCATCAGTGATACATACATTACAGATCATCAGACAGATCCAATTGTCTGACCATTACATACATATATAGTTAACAAAGAGAGAAACACCAACATCTGGGTTTTCAAAGCCAAGAGCTGCTTAGCGGCTGCCCAGATTCCTGTCTGGACAAACAAACACTTCCAACGAGTAAGCCCCCAAGAAAAACTTCACCTTAGAGTATTTATACATTTTTTAGAGCCAAAGGGCATCACAACCCTAGAGAATCAGGGCATTAGAAATTAACAAAAGGTGTGGGCCTCCCCTAATCAAGCTTTTCTTAACAGGCACTTCATTAACGGGTGGAGAAGATGTTTAACTCGCCGATTAGCATTACAACCATACACATACAGTATGCATTTAGGCACATATTGTATAATGCTAAACAAGTCACTGCTAGGCCCTTCTTGCTTCTGTTGATGCTGCAACTGAATCCCTTTTGTTCTATTTTCTGTGAAAATGGAGATCCTTGTAGAAGTTGGCTAGTTCACAGAATCAGCAGTTCAGAGCTGAGAGAGACCTTGGTGGCCAGCTAGCCCAACTTGCTCATTTTACAGATGAGGAAATTGAGGCCCAGGGAAGTTAAGTGACTTGGCTAAGTCTGCACAGGGAATGTGCATCATACACAGGATCTGAACCCAGAGGCCCCAGAGACAAGAGAGAAATAGATGCTATTTCTTTTTATTCTTTGAATACCAGATTATACTTTCACTCAAATGGTAAGACACAAAGAAACCAAACAATTTTAATGAACCTAAAGGAAGATGAAATTTGATTCCTAACACTAGTCAGGCTTTACTTTACACGGAATTAAAAATAGTGAGCCTGCTAATGAAAAATCCCTGGTTTTGGCAGCTTGACTTACAGTTAAAAATAGGAATCCCATCCTAGCTGACCTTTATTGCCATGGGCTAAGGACACTGACCTTCTCTCTTTCCTCCATTCTTGGTTCCAGAAGTTTTAAAAGGAGGTGTGATTTGTCTGAGCTTCTCATGTTTCAGTTGTAGGTAAGTTGTGTTGATGAGGCATAGACAGGGTCAAATGTAAAATCTTTATTTGGTGTTCGAAGACTTTTATAACTTGTCCCCCTTCTAACTTTCTAGTCTTGTTATGCCTTATACGTATTCCAGTTCTCTCCCAGGAAATGATTGTTCAAGTGACAAATATGAATTATAAGCATTGAAAAGATGCTCAAAAAGGACATAGTTCAACTTACTTTTTCTTTTCTCATATTCTTATTTTTATATATGAATACCTATGCTTCTTAAAGGAAATTAAAATAAAATGTTTATATATGGATACATAAATGAATTAAAGTGCATTTATTAAATGCTTAATGGCTTCAGAGTGATTATCAACAGTAACTGTTGCTGTTTCTCTCCCAACTTGATTTACTTGTTTTTATCTTTTGCTGACTAAAAGGGCCATTCCTTGATTATTTCTTAAAGAGATCTATTCATTGAATGGGCCTTACCTCACTCTAAGTGGGTACCTGAATAGACCAAGATCTCCCATCTCATCCTGGGTCTTCTCTAGTCATTCTGATGAATATCTGGTCACTGGATCCAGATGGTTCAGGAGGAGAAAGTGAAGTTGGTGACCTTGCACAGCCCTCCCTCACTCAAAACAAAGTCAAGTGCAAGCCATGTCATCATTTATCTGATGTCAGTCTTCTTCAAAAACGAAGGATGGACACAGACAGATAGACTTTGCGTCAGGTATTGTGCTAAGCACAAGGGATACATATATGAAAGTGAGAATCCCAATTGGAGACACACATAAATGGAAATAGTGTTCAGAGAAGATAGTACAGTCAATCTTCAACTTTTACAGTAGGTAATGTTCCTAGAAAATGGCACAAAAGTTAAAAAAAAAGAAGGAAATCTTTATTCATCAGGATAAATTTGGAAAATACATTAGGGCTAAAAAAACAGGGTGCCAATGATAGTACAGTCCTTATGAGCATGTATAAGATACTTTGCCTGATATCAATACACATGGAGGCTTGGTGAGCCTGCAGCCAGAAATGTGTCATTATGCCTAATGGAGAGACCCCAACTCTTGTTCAGAGCCTGCCACTATTTGCTGTTGGTTTATTGCTTGGTGACAAAGAGCTTTTAACTGGATGCATTGAATATGTATGCAATTGGCAGAAAGAGATAGCTTCCATTCTCTTCTTTTCTCTGAGACTTCCAAGTATAGCAACTTTTGTAAGTCTCTGGTTTGGAGAAAGAACTGGGATCCTCTATCTCACATCCAAATGCTTTGTGGTTATAAATGCCTTTTGCACTGCCTTATTCTGTCTCTGATAGGTTTCTGTATTCTTGCTCTTGGGTGAATGAGTATCAGAGATAATCTTGTGAGCTTGGGAAGGTTCAAAGAGCCATCAGAAGTCCAGGAGCTGGAGTCCATAGCAGACTTTGCTATACCAACAATAGCCAAAACAGGTGAAGAGTGAGCCCTGAGGAGTGACCTGATTGACTCAAACTAACAGTGGATCTACCTGTTCAAGACATTCTGCTCTGCAAACAAAGGAGAGACTTACCCATGGCTGAGTCATACCCAGAAGTGAACTTGGTAGCAACAGTCTGAAAGCTGACTCCACTCTTTAAGAGATGGAGCAGGTTTGTAGATGAGAGAGTATGCCCCAGTTTGGGGAGATGTTTTTGTAACTCTGTACTTGCTATACTTTCTCAATAAATATCCCTATGTTTGATTGATGTTGCTAATTGATGTTAATTGTTTAATTGATATTGATCATAGTAATATCATTGACCATTATATAGCACCTTACGGTTTGCAAAGAATTTTACATATGTTAACTCATTCAAACATCACAACAACCCTTTGAGGTAGGCACCATTGCTAATTTCATTTTTCTGGGGAGCAATGGCTGAATATTGATTGAGGGGCTATAGATGGGTTAAGAAACATTGGAGAGATTCTGACTGGGTATTGATTTGATAGGGGGGAATACACTGGATGAGGACTTCAGAGATACAGGATCATTAGAGTAGCATTAGGAAAATACTCCATAGCCTCTCAGAGTAACTCCTAGAACTTGGAGGTGGAAAGAGAGTAATATTCCTGCTCTAGAGACCTGATCTGTTATGCAAGTCAGAGTTGGAAGGTATGTTCAGAGTCTATATCCTAAAGCTTATGTTAGGACTTTTTACATTCCTTCTCCTGTTTAAGAAAAACAAAAACAAACTGAAGCAAAACAAGAGCTATTACTGACCTTACCAAAAATGCTTGCCAGTGAACCATTTAAAAGCCAATGCATTGTAAAAGCAAGACTTTTGTCAGTTAGCTCCTATCAGAGCTGTTATAATTGTCTTAAGGCCAGTAAGGTGGCCCAGGGGATGGACGACTAGGTTTGGAGTCAGGGAGACCGGAGCTCAAATCCAGTCTCAGGCAAGCTGGGTGATTTTGGGCAAGTCATTTGACCTCTGTTTGCCTCAGTTTCCACAACTGTAAAATGGGGATAATAACAGCATCCATCTCACATGGTTTTTGTGAAGATTAAATGAGATAATATTTGTAAAGTGCTTAGCATACTTCCTGGCATGTAGTAGATGTTATATAAATACTTATTCCCTTTCCTGCTTCCTTCTTAAGTGGGTGTCCTCACCTCACCTCTTCCCTTCTTCCCTCCCCAGTTCATTGTTAATGCAGCTGATTGAAGCAATCTTTTTAAAAAATTTATTATTTTTTAATGAATAAAAATCTGTTTTTTTTTTTAAAATCTCCTATTTCTTATATGAAACAAACAAACCAAAACCAAAACCCTGGTGCCAAATATGTAACATCAAGCAAAACAAATCCCCACATTGGTCAAGTTAAAAAAAAACCTTACATTTCATTCTGTGTATTGAGTCTATCACCTCTATTAGGAGGTTAGGAGCATGCTTCACCTTTAGTTCTTTGGAATCACAACTGGTCGTTTATTGTACTGATCAATGTTCTTCAGTCTTTCAAAGTTGTTCTTACAGGGTAATCATAATGTTTCATCATTCTGCTCAGGGTACTGCTGTACTCAGAATCCATCAATGGGTCCCCATAGCCTTACTGAATAAACGACAGATTCCTTAGTCTGTCATTTAAGATTCTCCACAATCTGTCTCCAGTTTATTTTTCTAGACCTAATTCACACTCCTCCTCCTTGATCTAGTCAAACTGGACTGTCCATTTCCCCCTGATCTTCTTCCTTCCTGGCTTCCATTCACAGACTCCCCTTTCCCTCCTACCTCCTTCATACCTGGAACTTATTCTCCCACATTTTCTCCTGCTAAAATGTTTCTCTTCCTTCACGGTTCTGCTCAGGTGCTACCCTCTTTATGAAGCCTTCTTGGGTCCTCCCTTGCGCAGCTAGAAATTAACCCTCCCTCTCAGAACTCTCTCTTGACTTCTCCTATGGACTTAATCATATACTATGCTTGTAATATAGTTGTTTGTGTACTTCTCCCCTATTAGATAGTAAATTCTACAAAGGCAGGGAACTATTCTTATGTATTCCCAGTACAGAGACAATTAGGTGGTTCAGTGGATGAAGCATTGGACCTGGAGTCAGGAAGACCTGAGTTCAAATTTGGCCTCAGACACTTATTAGCTGAGTGATCCTAGTCAAGTCACTTAACCTCTATTTGCCTTAATCCATTGGAGAAGGAAATGGCAAATCACTCCATTGTCTTTGGCAAGAAACTCCACAGGCAATATTGGTGTGTTATGGTCCAAGGGATCACAAAGAGTTGGACATGACTGAATGACAACATAACACCCCCCTCCCCCCACAATCTTGTTTGTAGTAAGTCCTGAATTAATGCGTTTTGAACTGAATTGAATTAAAATGAGCAAGTCAATAGCCAATACTAAACTTACCAATGATTCCCTAGGACAAGAGGTCATTGGAGTATGGAATTTTTTCATTTCTACTTTTACTTCATGTTCTTCTGATGTATTCTTTTTTATATTTAAGGGATGTCCTGGCTAATATTGTCTTTATTCTGATTTTTTCTGGTGTTTTGAGAGTTTTTATCATAAATAGGAGAATTCTAGACTTTCCAATATGTCTCATTGCCCTTGGTTAAATTGTTCTCCAGGTGCCCCCTTCCTTGACCTTGCCTGTGATACTCTGATAATGCCAGCCCTTTTGGAAAAACACAAACAGAAACAACTGGTTTGTCAGTATTACTGTTTGAGAAATAAAGGAATATTTTAAAAATTTTCCCCTAAAAATGGAACTTAGAGCATGGGATGTTTTTTTTTTTAATTCAATATGCTTATCTCCATAATCTTGAACTCTGAAGTTCCCCTCTCTGAGCATAGCCCCTTGTTCTTCTAGATAGATACACATTTACAGCATTATTATATTTTAAATTCATTATGTAATCATATCAATATGTACAGTCTTTATCATCACTATGACCCCCAGCCCCTCACCTCTCCATATTCTTCTTGCCCATCACCCTTGCTCTGTATTCATAATCTTGACCCATTAGCAGATCAATTTGAACGAATATTGTCCTCTACCCTTGAATTCTTTTCTCCCCTGTCCTTTTGCTGCTCAAATCTTTCCAAATCCTAACCCTAGATTACCCTAACCATCTGTTTTTTCTGCTTGTACCCGTATACTGCTGAATGCCAGTGGAGGAAATCATGCAACCGTGTCAACCAGGGCCAATACAAATTCAATGTTATCCACTCTCAGTGCAGCACTTTCATTGCTGCATGGCAATCCTATTAATCATTCGTGATCATCTTGGTATTACATTGCCAGCTGTGGCTCTTCCAAACCTCTTTCTCCTCAAGCCTGCTTTGTTACTCCCTTCCCTGTGTCTGTCTCAGAAGAGGACCTTGCCTTTTAAATTGAGGCCATTTACCATGAGCTCAGTCTTCTCTCCTAAGCCCCTCTTCAAAATCCAGTTTTCCCTTCTCCTCCATTGCTCTAGTCCTACGTTACCAACTAACTGCCTATTAGACATTCTACTCAAAGGCATCTCAAACTCAGTATTTCCCAAACTGAGTCTAAACTCAGTCCTTGTCCAGACTTCCCCCTTTATTTTTGTGAGCACAGCATTCTTCTAGTCGCCCAGATTTGTACTCTCAGTCATCCTGACTCTTCCTTCCCCCTCACCTATACCTCCCATATATCAAATTAATTGCCAATTCTCTTCCCGCAATAGCTTTCACATCTGTCCTAGTCTTTCCACTCATACGGTCACAGCTCTACTTTAGGTCATCATCATTGGTTGAGATTTGATTTGTCTCTCTGCTCCTCATCTCTCCTCTGTCCAATTGGTCCTTTACATAATTACCAAAATAATTTCCTAAGGCTTGGCTTGAACAGTTAAAAAATCTTCAGCATGTACTTAATGCCTCTCGGATAAAATACAAACTCCTAAACTTGACATTGAAAGATACCCCTCCCCCACGCCATGAGACTACCATCTACTTTCTCAGACCTTTCATAATATCTTTTTTTCATATATATATATATGTATATATACATATATATATATTTTATCAAATTGTCCTAAACAGCTCTTCCCTCAACCTGGTATAACATCTCCCATCTCTATGCCTTTTCATATGCTTACCTGTGTTATATATAAAAAAGTTTGAGACACAAAGTTTCTGGGTAATTGATTGTTTTATTAATCATTGCTAATCTGTGTGTGTGTCTGTGTGTGTGTGTGTGTGTGTGTGTGTGTGTGTGTGTGAGACACAGCATTAGAAAGAGCATAAACAAGAATCAGGAAAGACTGTTCAATTAGAGGCAGCTCTGAAGCCAAGGCTGAGGTTTTAGAGCTCTCTAAGTATGCTATTTGTTTTTCTTTTATTTGCTTTGTTGTTCAGTCATCTTCAGTCCTGTCTGACTCTTCATGACCCCTTTTGGGGTTTTCTTGGCAAAGATACTGGAATGGTTTGCCATTTCCTTCTGCAGCTCATTTAACAAATAAGGAACCTGAAGCAAACAGGGTTAAGTGACTTGCCCAGGGTCACACAGCTAGATTTGAACTCAGGAAGATGAGTCTTCCTGACTTCAAGCCCAGTGCTCTATCTACTGCACCCTCTAGCTGTCAGTTTATTGGCTTGTTTTTATTTTTAAAAGAAATTGGAACTTAAATACCAGTTAAAATGAGCATTTCTTTATACATAGTAGAACAGAAAAAAAGATTACACACACAATTGCAAATATCTGGTATATAGAACTTGCTTTCTTTTTCAAGTATATAATACATTCAACAAGTAACTTTCAGAACTGTTCTTCTTGTCTGTGTTTCCTTCTGGCTTTCCTCTTGTGCATTTAAATGAATATTTCAATGACCCTCTTTTTTTTTTTAAACTTTCCATTTTCTTTCTTTCTTTTGGTAACCCTAAAACAACCCCCATCTCCTTCCCCTAGTTGGGAAAAAAGAAAAGAAAAGACAAAAGTCTTGTAGCACAGACATATACATGGATATACATGTATATATGCATATGTGGGTATGTATATATATGCATATATTCATGCACATATGTACATACAAATAAACAAGACAAATTCCCACATTGGCCATAATGAAAAATGTGTTTTATTTTCTGTCTTGAGTCTATCATCCCTCTGTCAGGAGGTAGGTAGCATGTTTTATCATTAGTCTTCTGGAATTGTGGTTGGTAAGTGTTTCAAAGTTATTTTTATTTACAATGTTGCTATCCCTCTAAAAACTGTTCTTTTTTTCCTCATTTCACTTTTTATCATTTCTAAGTGTTGTCCTCATTGATTAAAAGGATAGTTTCAAAAAGTGGCAAATTTGAGTTAGAAGAAGTTGTATCCATAATACTTGCAAAGTGAAAGTGACTAGTTACACTTTGTGGAACAGGTCATACTTTTGCTTTTGAGAATTGCATATGGCAAAGAAAAGAAGTAGCTGGACATGAGGACAATGGTGCATGGCTACGTTATGGGTGCCCATGCATTCTTCAGATGTATTTCTTGCTCTCTCTTGTTGAGTCTAATGCAACGATTGATCCCAATAAGGCATTCTCAAAGGGACCGACAAATATAACATAACACCTGAGGTGCCCCCTCTCACAAGAATAACTATTCCACTTAAAATGCACTCACAGCAATAGCTCATGAGCTTCCACCTGTATTTTGACTTTTCTTTAGTCATTCAGAAGTCATGATTAGTTTAAAGAAAGGACATTTAATGAAATAGTATAACAATAAGATTTTCAATACAATATTTCATCTTCCCTCTTGTAAATGTAGGCTATATTCTCCTACAAATATATGGTATGAGGACGGCCAAAATGCAGAGTCACGTTTTTGGTGACTAAGCATTTGTCTTTAATTGCCCATATAGCTGCTCACCCTTCTGAACTCTATTATTTGTGATGTTGGTGAAATATAGACAGCACTGGAGTTAGCAATTTAGGTTTTCTCCATGCTGCTCTTTCTGTTGTTTCCCCGGTTGACTCCCTACTGCTGTAAAACTAGAAGTGAGGTGTTAACATCCTTCTTCCATGCTGAGACAATCCCATCTCAATAGAGATCAATAGAGATCAGATAGAGTCATTGTGGATCTAAGAAAACAACTGAAACTACCTTAGGGATGCAGGCAGAAGTAGGCACTAGACATGAGTCAGGTCGAATGGGTCAGAAGCCAAGAGAAGAGGACCAAACAGAAAGATGAATGAATGGGAAAGCCGGAACAACAATATCGGCATGCTAGTCATCATAGCTGATATTTGCATAGCACTTTTAGGTTGCAAAGAGCTATATAGATGTACATACATATATATATGTATATGTATACATATATGCATACATGCACGTGCATATATATATTTGAGTTTCACAATAGGCTGGTGAAAGAGGTGTGTTTGCAGGGATTATTATCCCCATTTTACAGATGAGGTAACTGAGGTATAAGAACATTTTGTGACTTGCTAAATGCTCACATACTTAACTAGTATTAGAAAAGACTGGAATTAAAACTGGAAACAAGGTCATATTATTCTCTTTGACAGAACATTGTATGTGTGGGAAATATAAGATATAATCTAACATCCCAAAGGTTAAAATGGAATCCTTATGATAAGCCAGAAGAAGGGTCTTGGCTAGCTTGTACTGGGAGCAGCCTGTGACCCCTTCTGTATTGTCTGCTTCTTCTCCATCAGATGCTGTAGAGTTATAACTAGGAATTCTGTCGCCCAGAGTAAATTCATTCAAAGACCTGGTGACACAAGACCCCATGGGGAGATCCCAGAACATCACACTGAAAGGAAGCAGAGAACCCAGGAAAACTCCCATGGTTCAGAAGAGGGCCTGGGTCAGGGAAAGCTCACCTGAAGTTTGGGAAGGATACAGGGTCTTTAACTTCTTTGTCCCACAGGTAGCCTTTATATTAACTACTTGAAATTTGGGTGCAGTGGTGCTTGGAAGGGAAAATCTTCCTGATGGGACTATTATGGGGGAGGAAACATCAACCCTAGATGTCAGTTCCCTGAGGCAATTCTCCATTCACTCCTGCCTAGTGACAATTCTGGGAGACAGTAAAACAAAAATATGTACCCCCTCCAAAGAGATGGCCCAGAAGCTGAACTGAAATAACTCTTATTTTAAAGCTGTATGGGGGCATATTTAATAAGCTAGCAATTATAAAATGAGAAATAAATGCTATAAGCCTCCATGTTAAGTATCTTGATATTTAATAATTGTGTTTCTTCTTTGAAGAGCAATGGCTAAAGATCTCAGGATCTAGCTTTTTTGCAAATAGCAGTTTCTAAATTTTGGCAGAATCAAATATAGTCCTTTTAAAGTAGATAAATCAGATAATATCCTTGTTTATTTTCTTGCATGGGACCTTAACAGAGATGTCTGTGCCTAGGACCTACCTTTAGAGTTTTCAAAGCATTTCCTAAGATTTGGGATTTGACAAGTATAATCAGTCAGGTTTTTCTCCCCTTTCCTTGCTTTGCAGGAGTTGTCAGATGTTCCCCCAAAATGGTCTGCATTTTAATATCTTAGGGTTTGGAATCTGTTTTCCTTTTTCTTTTCATCTGTGTGGCAGAACTTTATGCAAGTTGTGTAGGCAACTTGTTTTTACTCTTTACTCCTGCTATTATTATTATTAATTATTAGAGAATTGGGAGATATTTGTTAACCTGCTAGCTTCTGCTTTGTCTGGGAACTCTCAGTTTACTGATCACTCCACACAGTGCAACTCTATCCTTGCTACCAGCTGTTGAAACTTAATCAAGACAGACATAATCCTTAATGGAGTGATACGTGCTTTCTCCTTCTTTCTCTCTCTCTCAAAATATAACTCCCTGTCATGCAAAACATTCTGAGAGGTTTGATTAAAAAAAAAAAAGAAAAGAAAAAAGTAAAAGAAATAAGAAATTTCAAACTGACCACCACAAATACTCTCTTCTTTAATTTTTAAATATTTTTATTAAAAATTATTTACACTTTGATTCTAAACATTAAACATACATAGTAGAACACAAGAAAGGATTTGTACACAACACTGTGATTCTCTGTTATGTAGAATTTGCTTTTCTTTCTAAGTATATAATAAATTCAACATGCAACTTTCAAAACTGTCCTGCCTGTCAGTGATTCCTTTGGCTCTGACTTCCGGTCTCCTGAGAATTTTATTCTTGATGATTCAAGTTCTCCCTTCCCTCCTATGACACTGGCCCCAAGACTTCAGAGTGATGATTTTCCCAAAGCTTGTTATTTATTTTCCCTGTAATGTTATTTCTGGCTCCTTCAGATTTCTCCTGTTGACTAAATTTCCAAGGACAGAGTTTTTCCCTTAGTTTAAAGCCATCTAGTCTTAATGGCCCGCAAAACTCTCAAGTGGGGCTGTTCTTTTAGCTTTGCGGGAGTGTTTCAGAGCAGATGCCCTTAGAGGATATATTTGGGAAAATGCTAATGTCATCACGAATCGCAGCTTCTCACCCTTTCATCACACCCTCCTCCACTCCCTCCCCATTCTACAAAGGCTGGATCATTTTTTTTTCTTTTAAAAAACATCCTCATCTGTTCTCTGGGTGCTTGCCAGGAATGTGATCACCTTAATGAGAAACCTCTTTAAGCAAATAATCCCAGTGTTTTTGATAAGTAAACAGCAAATAAGCTGCAGCAGAGAATGCCTTTGACTTTCAGGAAAGGTGAGATGTTATAGGTTCATTAATATGTAAACTGGAGTATGTAGATCTCCATGAAAGTGACAAACAAGTGCCTCGCTGGGTATTGCTGAACACAGGAAATGGTTGGTTTGAGCTAATATATACTTTGGGCACTACTTCATCTTAAAATCATACATAGCATCTAGCACCAGCAGGTTGGTTTTATAGCTTCATCTATTACTATCCTGTCACTGTTAATTGTCTTCCTTTACCTCTGCAGTATTCTACAAATTGGGCCTATCCAAAGTGACAGGAGGAAGAACATTAAGCATCTGACAAGATGATATCTAAGTTCAATTTCCTACTCTTTACCTGATTTATACCTGCAGAAGATAATTTTCCTTTCTGTCATAAACAGCCCTATAAATCAGCAGTGCTTATGGAACCACTGCATGGAGAGCCCCTAGTTTTGTAGCCTCTGTGTTTCCTATTAGGAAGCCATTACTGCAGAATTTTCCTCCTTCAAACAAAAATGATGAAATTTAATACCGCTGAGATTACAAAGATTAAGAGCTGAAGTACTGCTGGGGCTTTTCAATTGAAGCAGCTATCTGAACAATCTTTGCAAAACTCAATAAAAACAGGGTTTCTGCCTTTGACATCATTATCCATCTGTTTGGACGAAATTGCTGTATCATGGTATAAATCTGCGATACAAGTGACATAACCTCTGAAATAAAAGGGAACATTAACTGCTCTATCTTCTGGAGGCCCTGGGACAGGCTGGCTATAAGCTCACTCAAGTGTGATGGCAGTTATTCTGTGTTTTACTAGACTGCAGACAATTATCCTTTGCTCTCCTCCCCTCTTATGACAAACTGCCAGAGCTTCGGCTGAAATGATCTCAAATAGATTTTCCAAAATGCTTAGTACTAGATTGCCTCCATACATTATTTCTTTTCAATGGGCTGAAAATAAAAACCTAATCCACAAATCAATTGCTGCATCTATCAGATGCACATTGGTGCACATTTTATTTTGTTCTATCAAGATTTTATACAGCTTATATCCTCTCTACAGCATTTTACATAGCAGTGAGGGCTGCAGGGAGACTGCTTGCGCCAGGGTTCAATGGGAGTCAGTAGATGGTTTGCCTGACTAGAGGGAGAATCGAGGGAGCGGTTGATGATGATGGGAAATGTGAATAGTGCTCTCCAGGTCTGCTTTTCTGTCCTGGGGGTACCTGCTGAGTCTGTCTTGGGACCCCTGAAGGTCCCCTCCCTTCAATAACACTCCCTAAATTGAAGGGATGGGTTTGGTGAGGGAGGGAGAGGAAGAAAATGGCATTACTGCAAAACTGCCAGAGGAAGGTTACTGCAAATAGCTCCCTGCCACCCTTGCCCATAGCTGTTTGGAATACCTTTTGGGCCAACTGGAAAGGGTGCTGGCTTGCGTGCCAGTTTAGTGCCAATGCCAGTTGTCCCTTGGGCAAAGACCTGCAGTGATTACCCTCAGGGAAGTTGGCGACGTTTCCAGGATATGGGCTTTGGTGAATGTGACACTTTGGGGGTCACTGTTTGTACAAGACTTTCTTTATTGACAACCTACTTCTGTTGTGCCTGACTGTGACTGAGCCTCTGTCAGAGTGGGCTCTGGGCCAGTTTCTCTTGAACAACAGTTCTCAGTAAACACATCAACACTTGGCTCATTTACACAGTCGTTTCCATGTTGGTGTCAATATTTTGTTTTACAGAGAGCATCATTCCCCAAATTGGCAACTTAGCCATGAAAACGTAGCCTGTTAGCTGTTCCCTGACGTGAGGTTCCATCTCTTGTCTCCCTGCCTTTGCATGAATGATCCCACATGTCTAAAATGACATGTGGTGACTCATAGACTCTCTAACTTCCTTGTAGGCACAGTTCAGATACCACATTCTACACCAGATAGAAGCCTGTTTCCCTGGGTTATTATAAACAAGGCCTCCCTTCTTTATACTGAAATCACTTTGGATATTGTTATGGTTTGCCCTTTGTGTATAGACTTTATATCTACTTAGCTGTGTGTATTTCCTTCCCGTAGAATGGTAAGCCCTTAGAGAGCAGGGACTATTTCATTATTTATCTCTGTGTGTTTGGTGTTTAGCACAATTCCTTGTATGCAATAGGTGCTTAATAAAAGTGTATATGTTAAATTCACATGCCATTTCCTATAGTTGTATGAATATTCTAGCTCTTAAGCAAACGTTCTCACTGGAAATACCTTAGTCAAGCTTGGATCCCACATACAAAGCAGAATTGAATATCTCTCCAAAGACTATTCCCTCCATCCTCTCCCTACTTTTGGGACTCTAGGGTTGAATTAGCATTTTGTAAGTTAACATTGCAGGAAAGAAAATTTGTATGCATCCTTTTTACTTTTGATCAGACAGGGTCAGAAAACCAAAATCAAGAAATCAAATTGCCCTATTATTATAAATTGCTGAGGGAATCCTTGTAATCATCCATATTAGTTGTTTAAAAGGTTGGCCTAGAAAAGGATGAAGCAGCATTATTTACCCGGAGCATGCTGACACAGGCATTATTATACTAAGCCTCAACAAAGACCAAGTTTTAGAGAAATTTGGGTCCCAGTGAAAATATCTGACTACAAATCCAGACGCTGGAGAAATTGTTAGAAACCATGCTTTATTTTATTTTTTTTCAAAATCTTTCTGATACAGTATCAGGACAAAAGTGGAAGTGGTTTAAAAATGAAGGTTTATTGTCCATAAAGTTATGAGTACAGGATGCAGACACTGGTGGGCAAGCCTGAAATTACCTTTGCTGCTAATAATGTTAGCAAAATTCTGAACCCACTTCTGGGAACCATCATATGAAAAGTATGGTCATCTTAGAATTTATAACCCTAAATGTGCTGCTGACTTCTCTCCACATGATTTTCCATCCCTGGAATAGTTCTCTCACTGGAAGCACTCTTTGCCTCTGAGGCCTCACCTTCTGATCCTTTGGTTTCCCCCAGAACCTCCAATTTAAGGAAAACAACCATGCGCTGTATCATGGGGATTCGGTTAACTTAAGGTATTGTATCACTAACTGGGACAGCTGGGTGGCAGAGTGGATAGAGTACTGAGCCTGGAGTCAGGAAGATGAGTCTTCCTGAGTTTAATCTCGCCTCAGAAACACTAGCTGTGTGACCCTAGGCAAGTCACAACCTCTATTTGCTTCGATTTCCTCATCTGGAGAGCTGGAGAAGACAATGGCAAACCACTGCAGTATCTTTGACAAAAAAACTCCAAATGGGGTCCTGATGAGTCATACATGGCTGAAAATGACTGAACCACAACAACAAATGCTATCCCTAACGAGGTAAGAGTTTATAAGCAGAGCCTCAGTGAGATCGTTTATATCCTCCTACACACGAAGACTGAAATCTGGATAGCTGTCACCAAGCTGAATGTTATTGCCTTGTATTTGGCTGTAGACCATTTAGGCTTTCTGTAAGGAAGGATAATTGAAAATGTGTAGATGAATAAAAAATTCAGTTGATTATACTTTTTTTCTTTAAATTACCTTAACTCTGGGTCACTGCACTACTCTTTTTAATGATCTGTAAGTGTTAAATATACAATATAGAAAAAGATTTAAAGAAATTTAAATCACTACTACAAGTTAACTGCTTTGCTCAGACTGTTATCAAGGACTACTTCCTTACTTTCATTCATCCAAAATGTCTTCTTAAGGTCAGAAGCCTTCTGGTCTATATTCCTGTTGGCATGATTTGTAGTTTTAAAACCAAGCTCACTTGCTTCAGGAGTCAAAAAAGTGGTTAACTAGTTTGCTGATAATTTTATCAAAGGTAAGTATTAATTACTCTTGGGGGCCTAATTTTTCTTTGAGTGCTTTCCGCTCTCATTTCTTCTTGGTATCTTTTTTTTTTTTTAAAGACCTTTTTTCCCCTTATGAGTTTTGTTTGCTTGTAGAGCCAGAAGAATATTCTTGCCAGATACTCAGTCCTTTATTTACATATAATCAGGAGGTTACAGGGTAGCTCATGGTTTATCTTCTAATTAGAAGAACATTCCCTTGGCAACCAAGTCAATTATTCTTCCAGTATAAAAGGTGCTATATTTCATATTGAATAGTTAAAGATTATCCTTTAATTAGCTTAGTAATTCTTAGCTATTATGAGTTTGGGAACTCTGGATTTTCACAAAATATTTCTTGAAGTGGTGAAATCCTCCTTTTCAAATATCTAAAAATGTACTCAAATAGTATTAAGAATGGATCTGTGGTCTCTTTGATGCTAATTATATCAGCAACCATAAAGATTAAGCCATTCTGTGTAACTCTTTTCCATGTCCTTAGAGAATAGATTCAACATAGAGGATTAATCCATGTAAGAAAACCTTCCTGGTTTGCCCCTGTTATGAGACCAGTGCACCTTGTGGGCTATACCTAACTCTCATTAGGAGTGCAGCCCACTTTCTTCTTTGCCCATACATTTCTTTGATGACAAGCTTTATACCACTTCACCAGTGCAGTTCCTTGGTTATAAAGTATTTTATCTTGCTCATGCCTACCAGTTGTGTCTTCATTACCATTTGGGTAATCCACTGTTTCAATTTTCCTGAAACCACAGTGTCCTGTAACTCTTAACCATGCAACATCACTAGAAGGACATTACTATTAAAAAGGTGGGTTTTCTCTTTAGAGAGAAGATTGGGGTCATTAAAAGAAATGGGCAATTTTCTAAAGCAATCAAGCCCCCTCTCTTCCTCCTGTTCAATTCTGTGCCCCCTCACACACACATATACATGTATACATATACAAACACACACACATATGTACACATACACACATATGTACACACACGTTTATGAGATAGGAGAGAATAAACATTTATTAAACACCTACTTTGTGCAAGGTACTATGCCAAGAACTTTAAAAATATCTCATTTGATTCTCAGTACAATTTGATGAGGTAGGTACTATTATTATTCTAATTGTACTACTGAGGAAAATGAGACAGACAATGGTTAAGTAACTTGCCCAGGATCCCACAGTAGTAAGTGTCTGAGAGTGGAATTGAACTTAGTTCTTCCTGACTCCAGACTTGCACTTGCTATGCGCCCTCCCATCTTGTACCCCTCCCCTTATCTATAGGCTAGCCCTTCAGTTCCACGGGAAGTTGAACCTTCCTGAATGAGATGTGCCAATTTACACCCCTATGGCTCCCTTCACCTTGCCCATAATTTTCAGCATCTATATGCTCTTTCCTGATCACCATTCTACTATGTGTATTGTCTAGAGGGCAGAGACTATCTTCAGTTTTGTATTTGTAACCTTAGTCCTCAGCACATAGTAAATGCTTAATAAATGCTTTTTAAATCTTTCTTTCATTTTTTAATCCACTTCATTTTTCTTCCATGGATGGTTAGGCTAAACTCTGAAGAGTGATTATAGATCTCATTTAGGAGGCTTTTCAGTGTTCCAGGGATCGCTCTAACAAGCACAGTGCCATCTGCAAACAGGAGTCTCTGGAAGACTTCATCATCCATGTGAATTCTTTTTTGACTTGGACTGGATCTTCTCTGTTGGTGGTGAACAGCTTTGATGAGCATATGTCTTCCTTTCTTATCCCTCACTTGATATTACTGTCTAGAGCATCATTGGAGCAAGGTTATCTCCGTGATACTATCTTTAATGAATCTTATATAATTTTGACATATGTGTGAGTGACACTTCATTGAAGGAGAACCCTTAAGGTAGCATTTATCTCTGCTGCATCAAGTCTCTTTCTATAGTCAAGACAAACAATGAGCTCAATGAGATCTAGTATTTTCTATATATTTCAGCCAGTTTCTTGATGATAAAGATGCGTTTAATTGAGAAACATTGTTTCTGAAAACCTTCCTTCTCCCTTCTGATATCCTCAACAAAGTTGCCATACATATGTATATGTGTGTGTGTAAATATGTACATACTTATACTCACACATACATACACACATATGTATGTATATGCATACGTTATTCTCATAAAACTGAATATAAGTGGGAAATAGATATATGGAGTTGGCAGTAATTGATACTTCCTTAGTTGCCATTTTTTGAGTTTGAAATTTTTCTTTGCCTTTGGTATCTTCCTTTTGTTCATATAGTTTGATCAATCTCCCAGAATCCTCTAAATGATTTCACCTTCAGCATACCTTCTCCATGTATACTTCTATATCAGTCTAGCTGGTCTTCTAACCTTTGTTTTTTGTTTTTTGCAATGCAATTTCTGTTTCTATGAACACATCTGATGCTACAGTGCAAATGTAGGGGCTTCATTGTCTTTTCAAAAAAATAATTAATTAATTTTTGTTACATACAATTTGTTACAGTTTTGAGTTGTCTCCCTCGCTTCTTCCCAGCCCCACATTAGGGAAGGCCAAAATTTGACATATATGTGTGTGTGCGCGCATGTGTGTACATGTGTGTATCTGTATAGTGTGTATGTATGTGCATATGTGTGTATACACACATGTATATACACATAGATATATATATATAGAGAGAATCATAGAATACATATTTTCATATATCAGTTCTTTCTCTGGAGGTAGATGGCACTTTTTTCATAAGTCCTTCATAGTTGATTTGAATGTTTGTATCACTCAAAATAGCTTAGTCATTCACAGTTAATCTTTGAACAATATTATTGTTACTGTATACAATGTTCTCTTGGTTCAGTTTATTTCATTTTTCACTATTTTCTAAAATTAACAAGCTTGTCATTACAGCACATTAGTTATTCCACCACAATCATATTCCATAACTTATTTAACCATTCCCCAATTGATGGTCATCTCCTCAATTTCCAGTTCTTTGTCACCACAAAAATTGCTATAAATATTTTAGAACATATATGTTATTTTTCTTTTTCCCTGGTCACCTTGGGAAATAGATCTAATAGTGGTATTGTTGGGTCAAAGGGTATACACAATTTTATAACTCTTTAGGCATAATTTCAAATTGCTCTTCAAAATGGTTGAATCAGTTCACAATTCCACCAACATTGTGTTATTATTCCGTTTTGCCCTCATATGTCCTCAAGCATTTGTCATTTTCCTTTTCTGGCATGTCAGCCAATTTGTGTGAGGTGGCAGTTTACAACTGTTTTAATTTGCATTTCTTAAGTCAATAATAATTTAGAGCATATTTTCATGATTATATATAACTTTGATTTCTTCCTCCAAAAACTGCCTGTTCCTATCCTTTTACTATTTATCCATTGGGGAATGACTCATATGCTTATAAATTTGACTCAGTTCTCTATATGTTTGATATATGAGGCCTTTATCCAAGAAACTGTCTATAAAATCCACTCCCCCAATTTTCTGCTTTCCTTCTAATCTTAGCTACATTGATTTTATTTAGACTAAACTCTTTTAATTTGATGTAATCAAAATGATCCATTTTACATCCCACAAAACTCCTTATTTCTTGTTTATTCATAAATTATTTTCCTATTCATACTCTTCTAATTTACTTATCATATCTTCCTTTATGTCTAGGTCATTTATCTGTTTTGACTGTGTCTTGGTAAATGGTGTAAGACATTGACCTACACCTAGTTTCCGCCAGATTGATTTTCAACTTTCCTAGCAATTTTTCCAAATAGTAAATTCTTATCCCCTAAACTTAGATTTTTACATTTATCAGACAGAAGGTTTTTACAATTATTTACTACTGTGTATTACTACTGTATTCCTCTAATCCACTCTATTTCTTAGTCAGTACTAGGTAGATAGTCAGTACCAGATAATTACTGCCTTATAGTACAGTTTAAGATCTGGTACTGATAGACCTCCCCCCCCTTTTTTTTTTCATTAATTGCTTTGATATTCTTGACCTTTTGTTCTTCCAAAGGAATGTTATCATGACTTCTTCTGGCTCAATAAAATATTTTTTTGATAGTTTAATTGGGATGGCACTGAATAAGTAAATCACTTGAGGGTAGAATTTTAACTTTTATTATACTGGAACAGCCCACCCATAACAATTAATATTTCTCCAATTATTTAAATCTGACTTTACTTGTATAAAAAGTGATGTTTATGTTTGTCTCGGCAGATATGCTCCCAGATATTTTATACTGTCTATTGCGATTTTAAATTAAATAATTCTTACCACTTCTTCTTGCAGGGCTTTTTTTTTAAATTTTTATTGGTGATACATAGAAATGCTGATGATTTATGTGGGTTTTTTTTATACTTACTAGTTTGTTAAACTCATTAATTGTTTTAACTAACTATTTAATTGAATCTCTAGGATTTTCCATATAACATCATATCATCTGCAAAAAGTGATAGTTATATTTCCTCATTGCCCATTCTGATTCCATCAATTTCTTCTTCTTCTCTTAGTGCTATTGCTAACATTTCTAGTACAATATTGAATAATATTGGTAATGATGAGCATCATTGTTTCACTATTTTTAAAATTTTTAAAATTTTAAAATTATTTTATTTGTTTTCAGTGTCCCACAATCACTTCCATATATTTTAGATTTTTTCCCCTTCCCTTACTCTTCTTTCCTGAGATGCCATACAATTTTATATAGGTTCTACACATACATTCCTATTAAATACATTTTCACCTTAGTCATGTTGCATAGAAGAATTAAAATGAATGGGAGAAATCATAAAACAAAACAAAACATAATACAAAAGAAAATGGTCTGCTTCATGTTGTGATCAAATTCCATAGTTCTTTCTCTGGATGTGGAAGGCATTTGCCTCAAGAGACCATTGGCAATTTTTTAAGTCCTTGCATTGCAATGAAGTACTCAGTTTACCAGAAAAATTCCTTGAACACCATGGTTGTTGCTGTGTACAAAGTTCTCCTGGTTCTGCTCCGTTCACTCAGCATCAGTTCATATAAGTCTTTCCAGGCCTCTCTGAAGTCTTCCTGTTCATCATTTCTTATAGCACAATAGTATTCCATTACATTCATATACCACAATTTATTTAGCCATTCCCCAATTGATGGGCATCCCCTTGATTTCCAGTTTTTGGCCATCACAAAGAGAGTTGCTATAAATTTTTTGTACATTTGGGACCCTTTCCCAATTTTATGATATCTTGGAGATACAGTCCTGGAAGTGGTATTGCTGGATCAAAGGGTATGCACATTTTTGTAGCCCTTTGGGCATAGCTCCAGCTTGCTCTCCAGAATGGTTGGATCAGCTCACAGCTCCACCATCTTGTTTCACTTTTGATATTAATGGGAAGGTTTCTGGCTTATTCCTATTATAGATAATACTTTCTTATAGTTTTAGTAGATGCTTCTTATCATTTTAAGGAAAAATCCATTTATATCTTAGCTTTACAAGTGGCTGTTTTAACTTTTTTTTTTTAACTGTTTTAACTTTTTTTTTTAGTTTGCATTGGCTTTATTGGTTTATTTTTAATTAAAAAATTAAAATTTTTTAAAATTTTTTCTTTCCTTTATTCATTTATTTACTTATTTATTTTTAGTTTTCAATATCCATTTCCACAAGATTTTGAGTTCCAATTTTTTTCTCCTCCCCTCCCCCACCCCAAGCCCCCATGCATTCTGATTACACCTTCCCCCAACCTGCCCTCCCTTCTATTACACTCCCTCCCTTCTCTTTATCCCCATCTTCTCTCTTTTCTTGTAGGACCTTATTACCTGTATTTTTATTTCCCAGTTGCATACAAAAACAATTCTCAACATTCGTTCCAAAAACTTTGAGTTCCAACTTCTCTTTCTTCCTCCCTCCCCTATCAATCCCCACTGAGAAGGCAGGCAATTCAATATAGACTATACATGTGTAGTTATGCAAAAGATTTCCATAATAGCATGTTGTGAAAGACTAACCATATTTCCCTCCATCCTATCTTGCCCTCCATTTATTCTATTCTCTCTTTTGACCTTGTCCTTCCCCAAAAGTATTTACTCCCTCCTCCCATTTGCCCTCCTTTCTACCATCCCCTCACACCCCACTTCTCCCCTTCTCCCCTACTTCTCTGTAGTGTAAGATAAATTTTCATACAAAATTGAGTGTGCATGTTATTCCCTCCTTAAGCCAAATATGATGAGACTAAGCTTCACTTTTTTCCCTCTCACCTCTCCCCCCTTCCCCTCCATTGAATAAACATTTTCTTGCCTCTTTTCTAAGAGATAATTTGTCCCATTCCCTTTCTCCCTTTCTCTTCCCAATATATTCCTCTCATCCCTTAATTTCATTTTTTTAGATATCATCCCTTCCTATTCAACACACCCTATGCCCTCTATTTATATATGTATGTATGTATGTATGTGTGAGTATATGTATATGTATGTATATATATATATATATGTATATATATATATACATATATATATATATATATATATACATACACACACACACACATATATATATACAAAATCCCTCCGACTATTCAAATACTGAGAAAAGTTTCAAGAATGAGAAATATTATCTTTCCATGTGGGAATGTAAACAGTTCAACTTTAGTAAGTCCCTTATGATTTCTCTTTCCTGTTTACCTATTCATGTTTCTCTTGATTCTTGTGTTTGAAAGTCAAATTTTCTATTTAGCTCTGGTCTTTTCATCAAGAATGCTTGAAAGTCCTCTATTTCATTGAAAGACCAATTTTTCCCCTGAAGTATTATACTCAATTTTGCTGGGCAGGTGATTCTTGGTTTTAGTCCTAGTTCCTTTGACTTCTGGAACATCATATTCCAAGCCCTGCAATCCCTTAATGTAGAAGCTGCTAGGTCTTTTGTTATCCTGATTATATTTCTACAATACTCAAATTGTTCCTTTCTGGATGCTTGCAATATTTTCTCCTTGACATGGGAACTCTGGAATTTGGCTACAATAATCCTATGAGTTTTTCTTTTTGGATCTCATTCAGAAGGTGATTGGTGGATTCTTTCAATATTTATTTTACTCTCTGGTTCTAGAATATCAGGGCAGTTTTCCTTGATAATTTCATGAAAGATGATATGTAGGCTCTTTTTTTTGATCATGGCTTTCAAGTAATCCCACAATTTTTAAATTGCCTCTCCTGGATCTATTTTCCAGGTCAGTTGTTTTTCCAAAGAGATATTTCACATTGTCTTATATTTTTTTCATTCTTTTGGTTTTGTTTTATAATTTCTTGGTTTCTCATAAAGTCATTAGCTTCCAACTGCTCCATTCTAATTTTTACAGAACTATTTTCTTCAGTGAGCTTTTGAACCTCCTTTTCCATTTGGCTGATTCTGCTTTTTAAAGCATTTTTTTCCTCATTGGCTTTTTGGACCTCTTTTACCATTTGGGTTAGTCTTTTTTTAAAGTTGTTATTTTCTTCAACATTTTTGGGTCTCCTTTAGTAAACTGTTGACCTGCTTTTCATGATTTTCTTCTATCACTCTCATTTCTCTTTCCAATTTTTTCCTCCACCTCTCTTACTTGATTTTCAAAATTCTTTTTGAGCTCTTCCATGGCCTGAGACCATTGAATATATTTTTGGAGGTTTTTGATGCAGATGCCTTGACTTTTATGTCTTCCTCTGATGGTATGCTTGGTTCTTCCTCATCTGAAAGGATGAAAGAAAATACCTGTTCACCAAGAAAGTAGCCTTCCATAGTCTTATTTGTCCCCCTTTTTTGGGGTATTTTCCCAGCCAGTTACTTGACTTTTGAGTCCTTTGTCAAGTGAAGGGTATACTCTAGGGACCTGTAAGTTCTCAGTTCCTCCAAGGTGGCACAATCAAAAGAGAGGAGTTACTCCCCTCCTGGTCTGTGCTCTGGACTGGGAGCAACCACAAGCACTCTTCTACCCAGGATCTGTGAGTAGGATTCCCTGTCCAGAGCCTCCACCTGCTCCACCAGGCAGTGTTCCTCCTCACTCCAGGACCTCCACTCAGAATTGCAACCCTGATAAGCTGCTCCATTTCCCCAGGATCTTTAGGGTGAAGGCTCCAAAAATGGACACTGCTACCACTGCTATGACTGGGGCCAGAACTGCTTCCTTCTTATCCTAGTGAAAGAACTTTCTCACTGACCTTTGAAGCTGTTTTTGGCATTTGTGGGTTGAGAAATCTGAGAACTGCAGCTGCTGCCTGTGATTCCACACCCTGAAGCCTGCTCTGGTCCTGTCCCTGCACTGCACAGCCAAAGTTAACCTCTGCTTCTTGGGCTGCACTCTGCTCTGAGATGAGTGCAATAGTATTGATCCTTCCTGTCTTCCAGGCTGTCTTGGGCTAGAAATCACTTTCACTCTGTCACTTTGTGGCTTCTGCTGCTCTATAATTTGTTTAGAATAATTTTTTTACAGGTATTTTATGGGCTCTAGGGGGAGAGCTGCAGCAGCCCAGTCCTTCTACTCCACTATCTTGGCTCTGCTCCCTTGTTTTAACTTCATTGTCTTCTTTGAGTTTGAACCCTGAGCTTCTCTATCACCACAGTAACTATCTATGGTCAGGTTCTTTCTTTGTTTATTACTCATTTTTAATGTCCTATTTCTTGACTGTGAACTTTATGCTAGGATCAGGTTCTGCCCCAGGATATAGGGGATAATGTCTCAGGTTTCTGGTTTTTCATGCTGTTGTTTTCAGAGCTTTTTTTGGGTTCTTTGACTTTTTAGTTCTTCTAATGTGTTGTGATCCAAGGCCAGCTGTGGTCACTGCTCCTCTGGCTCATGTCTTGTTTTATGAACCACCTCAGTACTCTTCCTCAACCTTGAGCCACATCTAGGGCTCCCAGACCATTGCCACTACAAATTATTGCTCCCCCTCATCCTGGAAATGCACCACCAGCCTCTGTTCTTCTGCCCAAATGTCAGTTAACCCCTCTGCCCTGGAACTGAAAACAGGAACTCTCCTCTCCCGCAAGTGACCACAGCCAGTGCTCTCTGTCCTGGAACCATGAGCAGGGCCTACTCTCTTCTGTAGCCCCAGTCTGGCATCATGTCTGGTCCATGAGCCTGGGCCCTACATCCACACCTACAGAGGGCCTTCTCCTGATTCCCTTGACTCCCTCTTCTTCCCTTCCATGGGGGTGAAAGTTTCTGAAGTTTGACTGCTGTTGATACAGTTGCCTCTAAGGCTTGCTGTTTGTGGATGTGTTGTATCTGCATTTTACTCCTTGTCAGGCCACTACCTTGGTAGGTCAGGTCTTTCCTAATGTCCTCCTAAATTGTCTTAGACTGGATGACTACTTTACTTCAGTTTTTTTTTTTTACCTGCCCTCTAAAATTCAATTTGAGAAATTATTTTAAGTTATTTGAACAGGAATTTGGAAGAGACAGGTAATTTCCTTCCTTATTTCACCATCTTCCCACAATTCTCTGCTCCATTATCTTTTGTGGTAAATAGAATCTGATATAAAAGTCTTTGCAGTGCTGGGATCCATGTCCCTTCTCAGTTCTGGGTAAGTTCTACAAGTGACTAGGTTTTAAAAGGTGCCAGTCTCTGGTATAGCTTGCAGTGACACCTTCTATGAGGAAAATAAAACTTGGACACAAATAAATTGTTTAAAAATGTCCTATAGACCAGAAGCATGAAAGAGACCTCTGAGGCCAAATACACGCTCCAAAATCAAACACATACTCTGGAGTGCTGCAGGAACCAGATTAAAACGCATTGGGTAAAAATTTAACAAAACAAATAAAAATGCAATAAAATGTAGATAATATTACAATTTAAAACTAAGTCAGTCTGTGGCCACAGGTATCTTTACGCAATGATTAGTGTTTTTTTGAGTTTGATGCTATTACTGTAGAAAAGAGAAGCTGCAGATGAATAGTAGAACAAGCTCTAGGTTTCTCATGAGTCCAGACGACCTAAGTTCATATCTTATCCCAGACACTTATTAGCTGTGTGATATTGGGCAAATCACTTACCTGACTTCAGCCTCAGTTTCCTCATCTGTAAAACAAAAGAGATAGACTAAGGCTTCATACTCTAATATATTAATATATTTCTAGATTATACCGTATGTGATGGAAATAACCATTAAGTTCAGAAGATCACAGACCTAGAGGTCTAAGAAGTCTTAGTCTGAAAACTGTCAGGGTTTGGGAGGGGGAGTCTAGTCATTCTTCTTTTAAATACTCTCCTTCTTCTGCTTACATTTCCTTTTCTTTCTCTTTTTCTGAACTCTCCATATCTTGAATTTTCTTTAATGGATGTTTCTTACTGTCTAGCATTAATGGGGCCTACTTACTAAAGTTGATAAAAAGGGTAAATCAATTAGCCACAGTGGAAGACAATCCCATCCTTCCCTATAAAACACCCAGTTCTATTCCCTGTTCCCAAGCTACCTTTCCGTCCTTCTAACTGAGGGCTCAAGATCACTTTGCCCATAGCTTGGCACACTTGGTAATCCCCCTGTGTTGGCCAAATTAATGGTGGACCCTGTTCTTTTGGAGATCCAGTTAAATTCTGAATCTTTTTTCCCTGTCTAGCTCTCAATTTTCTCATTTGTAAAATGGAGGTGGAGCACATGGCCTCTAAGGTACCTTCCAGTTTGAAATCTACAATCCTCATCCATTTTCTGGGTGTCTTAAGTTAAGCATCTTCCCCTGTGTGAGCTACACGTGAGCCCTACTGTTGGCAGGCTGGTGTCTTCTATGGAAATCTAAGTTCCCCAAAGCAGATGCAATATACCGGTATGGCATATTTAAAGACAAATCATAACTTAAAAATATAATAATAATTTACGCTGGGATGACTGTCTTACATTGTCCTTATCAAGGTTCAGAAGTTGCTCAAAAAACACAGACAAATGCTATTTAATCTTTTTAATATAAATAAATAAATGAGCAAAGTCTTATGTTGGAACACTTAACTGTGTTTCTTATCACACAACAGCTATTCATCTCTGCTATGAGTTTTATAGAAGCAACATTTTTTAAAAATTTGGTACTTTGAAGAGAGAACAGGGCTATGTAGAGGGAGAAAGACCCTCTCTGAAACAGGGCTAACTTGTAGCCCTTTTCGGAATGCTTTTCAAAAGAGCACTGAACTCCTGCCTGTATCCACACAAACAATAATCACCTGTTTTAGGCAAATTTGTCATTGTTGCTCAACTATTTTTTAAGCTGTGTCTGATTCTTCATGACCCCATCAGGGATTTTCTTAGCAAAGATGTTGGGGTGGTGTGCCATTTCCTTCTCCAACTCATTTTACAGATGAGGAAACTGAGGCATATAGAGGTTAAAGTAGCTTGCCCAGGGTCACACAGTCAGTGTCTGAGGGAGGACTTGAACTTATGAAGATGAGTATTCCTGATTCTAAGCCCAATGCTCTATCTACTTTGCCATCTAGCTACCAAAGGCTATTGAAATAACAGTATCAACAATAGCAAACTCTATATAACATTTTAAGGTTTGAAAAATGCTTGACTTATGTAATTGATCTCATTTGGAAAACCATAAATGAGTCCCTATGTTATCAGAGGACCTTCCCAGTTATGACTTAAGCAAGTGTGACCCTTTGCTGTGTGATGGGTATTACATTCTCTGTAAAAGTATTTTCTTCTGCTGTCTTTCGTCTTCGGAAGAAGGTATAGAAATATCTTAAGGGCTATTTCATGGATTCCTTTGATGATTGTTAACCCTTATGCAGCCACACAAGTTTCTCATTGTAATTAGTCCAACTTGGTCATCTAGTATCCACCATATTAGTTCATCATGTGTCTTCCCTTTGCTTAAAGGCAGCAAGGTGCAGTGGAAAGGTCATTGGAGTTAAGGATAATAGACACAGAGGCAAATTTAGGTTTGACTTTAGGAAAAAAAATTCCTAACAATTAGAACAGTTCCATAATAGAGTTGTCCACCTTAAGAGGCAGTGGGTTACCCTTCTTTGAAGTTCAAATAGAGATTTGTCAAGTGTATTTAGTGTGGATTGCTTTTGGATATAGATTGGACTGAATGTCTCTTCCACCTGTTAATATTGTGATTCAGCAAATATTGCCTTGTATACTAGCTCTGTGACAGTGACTCTCAGAACTCCAGTTTCCTCAACTATTAAAAGGGGGTGATAAGAGCATTTGTCTTACAACCTTGTTGTGAGGAACCAGTGAAAGGAAGTATATGAAGCACTTTATACATCCTTTTAAAAGGGTTATCTATGGCTATTGATAGTTTTGATTTCTTCCTTAGAAAACCGCCTTTTCATATCCTTTGACCATTTATCAAATGAATCTTATTCTTATAAATTTGGATCATTTTATATATATCTTGAAATGAGAATTTATCAGTGAAACTTGCTGTAAAGATCCCCCCTCACAGTTACCTGTTTTGCTTTTAATTTTATCTGCATTGATTTTGTTTGGGTTAAAAATTAATTTTATCTAATAAAAGTTTTATCCTATGTTTGGTCATGAATTGTTCCCCTATCTGTAGATCTGAAAGTTAATATCTTCCTCTAATTTGTTTATGTCTATCACCCTATATGTCTCAGTCATGTATTCATTTGAAGTTCATCTTAGTTTTTGGTGTGAGAAGTTGACCTAATTTCTCTGAGATTATTTCTAGTTTTCCCAAAAGATTTTGCTGAATAGTAATTCTCCTCCCACTCCCTTCCCACCAAATGGAGACTTTGGATTTATTAGACACTAGGCTACTGTTTACTTTTGTGTGTGGTATAGTCACTGTCTCATTTGGTGACCTCTCTGTTTCTTAACTAGTACCAACTTGTTTTGATTACTATGGCTTTGCAGGGTAGTTTGATACCTGATATCTTTCTTTCTACCTAATTATTTCTCTTGAGACTTTTGTTTGTACAGATGAACATTGATATTATTATTTTAAAGTATTATTTTTTTAGTTCTTTAAAGTAATCCTTTGGTAGTTTTATTGGTATTATACTAAAGAAATTAATTTAGGTAGGATTGTCTTTTTTCTTATACTATCTTGGTCTGCTTATGAACACTTAATATTTCTCCCATTATTTAGATTTGCCTTTATGTGAAATTCAACCTACCCATAGCAATATGGAAAATCTTCCAGATCACTAGTAATCAGAGAAATATAAATTAAAATAACTCTGAGATTCTACTATATACCCATCAGATTGATAAAAGTGACAAAAAAGAAAAGTGACAAATATTGTAGGCATTGTGGGAAAACAGGTACATTAATGTATTGTTGGTAGAAGTGTGTATTGGTATCCATCTATACAAAAATATCTGTCATAAGAAACAATGAAAAGGATGATTTTAGAGAAACTTAGACACACTTGTATGAACTGGTGCAGTGTGAATTGAGCCCCACCTCAACAACAACATTGTAAAGGCAAAGAACTTTGAAAGGTTTAAGTACTCTGATCCATGCAATGGCTAGCCACTTCCAGAGAACCAATGATGAAATGCACTACCTGCCCTCTTGACAGAGAGGTGATGGAATCAAGGTACAGAATGAAACACTGGGTTGTTTTTAGAGATGGTCAGTAAGGGAATTTGTTTTTCCATCATTATGTATATTTATTATAAGGGTTTTTTTTGTTTCATTGGAGAGGAGGAAGTGAGAAAAAAGAATAGTTTTTTTGTTCATTAAAGACAATTAAATTTTAAAAATTATATGTAGATCCAAGTTACTATTATTACTGTTATTAACAAGCAATTCAGCAAATCTAGCCAGCCTATCACAGGTCTGACAGAATTATGCAATATCTCACACCCATGGTCCCTCATATCTTAAAAAAAAAAAGAAGGAGGCAGATACCTTTTCTCATCTCTTCTTCAGGGCCAAGCTTGGTCATCGTGATTACTCCATGTTGAGTTTCTTTGCGGCTGTTATTTTAATTTATGTTGTTGTGGTCGTTGTGTGTATCATTCTCTTGGCTCTGTGTAACTTCACTCAGCAGTGGTACTTCCAAGTTTCTCTAACACTGTACCTTTCATCATTTCTTATGGCACAATACTATTCTCTTACATTCATGTGCCATAATTTGTACAGTCATTCTTCAACTAATGGGGTACTGCCTTAAATTTTTAGTTCTTTGCTACTACAAAAAAGAATGCTAAGTATATTTTTATACATTTTTTTGTACAAATATTGTAGGCACTGTGGGAAAACAGGCACCTTAATGCATTTTTGGTAGAATGGTGTATTGGTACCCATATGTACAAAAATATTTCTAGCATATATTTTGGTACCAGCAAAGAGCTGGGAATTAAAGGTCTTTTTGCTCTTTTTTTTGATCTCTTGGGGGTATAGATCTAGTCTTCCTATACATGTCTGAATTTCTCATGATCATCATCTGTCATGGTGCAGTAATATTCTGTTATATCCTGGCACCACAATTTGTTCAGCTGTTTCCTACGTATACTTTACTTCCAAGTTTCGTTGCCCCACTACCAGACACAAGATGCCCACTCTTAGCTAGTTATTAACTCCTCCCTTTCCTACATCATCTGGAAGTATCCCAGAGCCCCATCCCACATTGATTTTTTTTAACCCATTACCCTCTTGAGTGGGCACCATCTACCCTACCCTTTCTCTAAGGTCCTTACAGCCTTACCTTCTGTCCTATTATTTTCCCTGACAGAGCCTAAGAACTACTGTGAATTCCTTGTGTCTCCAGAGCCTGGCATAGTGCCTAGCATACAGTAGGTAATTAATAAATGCTTTTTGACTGAGTAATTTATCTGGACACAAACATTTGAAATGGGCTTAATTATGATTATATTACCTACTTCATTGGCTTATGTGAAGAGGACTGTAAATCTTAAAGTGCCATGGAGATATGGATTGTTATTTCTAATACTGGAGGACCTTTGGAGTTAAGGAAAGTAGCAGGTATGGCAAAAATAACTGTATTACTTCTGAATATATTTGGTTCTCCCCTTTGGGGAGATGCCAGCATGATATGTGAAGGATGGAATCTCTGACCTTCCTTTGGCTCTGTCCAACTCCCTTCCACCCTCGTTACTCTCTTCTCTCTAACTTTACTTCCACCTTTATCACCACTGTCTATCCTCCTAGTGATTTTTTATAATATTCTTCAGCCAGCTTGGAGTCCTATGATTCTCTACTTGAAGATTAAAAAAAAGAAAGACGACTCAGTCCCTTTCATTCTTTCCAGTTTCCCTCCATTCATTCTTTCCCTTTCCCATCACCTCCTACAACTCCCTCAAAGAACCTGGCATCTGGTACTTCCCTTGCCCAAAAAGTGCCAGTCTCTCCTTCCAAATGTACTTATGCCTCCCTGATTTAATTCCTTCCCAGTTCTGGAAACACACACACACACAACACACATACACACAAATTCTAATGGTAAATAACTCTCCTTTATCTCATTAAATATGGATGGCAACCACAGAGGCTTTCCTTTAAATTTATTTTTTAATAAACAAAACTTCAGTAATGATAAAAAAAATTCAGGACAATTGCTATGTCTTCTGTGTCATGTTTTAAATCTGTTAGCTAACTTCCTAACAAGTTGGACCATATAATGTCATAGAATATATAAAACTAAAATGAAATAAACAAAAAACTTTCTGTGAGATCTTGAGCAAGATCACAACACTTTCCTTTCAATTTCCTCATCAGTAAAATGAGAGTGTTGGACTTGAGTGACTTTTATAAGGTTTCTTCCTCTCTAATATTTGTAATTTGTTTAATTGAGCTAAGCTGAGCAAACATAGAAACAATGACTTTGAAGGTTTTCAGATAATGGTTGTTTCCAAGTATTTTAAAGTCGTAGAGAAGAAGGATTAGTTTTTTTCTGTTTGGCCCCCTCCAAGAACTTAATTCACTTTTTATCAGTTCCTACAAGGATTCCCATGTTTTGCTGTACCCTTCATGTAGTGAGCATGCTCTGGTCCCCTTTCCTAGAGCCAGGCCTGCTACATCTGCCCCTCTGGCTTCTGGGTTACGCTGAGAGTTTCGTGGATGTCTCTTCTTTATTGTCATTGGCTTGAGCCCACACTGTGTTTCCCCCACTGTTAGACATCAGTGAGTAGCACTCCAGGTCTCTTTGACTCCTTAATATCAATTAGTTTCTACAAAAACATAATGACTTCAAAGATGTAGCAAGAACAAATATTTGGACATTTCATCTTAGTACCTTAGGACTATTATAAATATACAAATTAACTACAAAGGACCTAGGAAGGAAGACACTATCTCCATGCAGAGAAAGAACTGATAAATAGAAGTATACACAGGATGATTTTACATACGTACACCCACATTTGCATCTAATGGAAGCCATCTCTAGGGTGGTGGGTTGGAGGGAAAAGAAGAAAGTTACATGTTAACTTTATTATCTATTTAAAAGGAATAGCAAATGATATATGATAGATTTGTAGCTTCATGTGCAAGGGACATCAACTTATTTCAGTTCCTATATAACATTGGTCTCTTCAAGTTCACATCCAGATGAAGCAGGAATGTTGGATGAAATCTTGTCCCAGCTTCCACTGCCCTGAATCCAGAAAAGATAATTTCTTGCTCCTTGGGACACTGGTGCTATACTTGCTACCTTTCTAGAAAGTTGGAGTACTCTCTTGACCTTTTGAAATTCACAAGATTGGAGGTTCCAAACCCTTTACCTAAAATGGAAAAGAATAACACTGAGGACAAAGGACAAAGGTCCTTTCTTCAGAGAGCCCCCTGGCCTCAGAGGGGAAGAGGTCCCAAGGCCTAAGTTTTTCCCTGTGGGGAAGTAGGCTTCGGACCCCAATTATATTCACATCCCTCGTTTCTTTCAGTAAGGCAATATTCTACACTTAGGCACCACCTTTTATTTAGCTATTCCCAATCTGATGGGAGTATACTTTGTTTCTTATTCTTTGATACTACAAAAAATCCTGCTTACAACCTCAGGCCTCCATTCTAAATGTACCTTCAGATCCTGGCGGTGGTGCTGGTAGTGATGGGGGAGGTCTGGTGAAGGGTTTGCATATGCAACAAACAGTAAGTTTCTAGGATTTGGCAGATCAAGACTCAGGCTGGAACCTTAGGAAGGCCTACCCTACCTAGCAACCTCAACCAGGTTCTTGATCAATGACTTTGGGAGAACTATTTGCTTAAAAAACAACAACAAAAAGTTAAGGCTGATATATTTATACATAATTAACCCATAAACTCCAACCATTATCATCAAAGTAATTTCTACACTGTCTCACCCACTTTCAAAGACACTTCTCACTCAGGCTTTTATCCATTTCTGATTTATTTTCTCTTTCAGGGATGTCCATTGTGTGCAGTTGAAATGGATTCATTTGTGGAAAAGTCTAAGTGGATGGAAAAATCACAGAATGTAATTCAGGTCAATTCTAAACACCCAAGGGATCACCTTGGGCCTCTGTAAGGACAACCCTGGTAACAACTCAAAGCCTGTCAGCAGCTACTTAGAATTTGAAATCAAATGCCGTGTCGCAACAACTTTTTAATTAAAAAGTTTGCTTCCAAAGTGCCTTCCAGGGTCTGGTTAGTTGGTGTTTAAGTCACAAGCTTTGAGAAAAATGACTGCATTAATTTTCTCGTTCAGGTCTATGGATGCACATGGATATAAGAACTGCCCAAAATAGATAGCTATGTACTACTTTGCTTTAAGACCCAAATGTTTTGCATCTTCTTAGTGAAATATGTCCCTGCCCTAAGGAAGGCAGGGAGCAGTAGTGGCAGTTCTAAATGAAGTTGAGATGGAGGCTGTCTTGACTGGTCCAGTGGAGGTTAAGTAACACAATCACTGCCAGGAGACAGGGTGAGTGATGATGTAATAACATTCTGGGGACTGAAAAAGGTGGAGTGGAGCCTAAGAGGAAAACTCAGATTATTCTTTCAGACATATTACTTTTAGTCTGCCTGAATCTAGGAAATTAAAAAATAAGGCATGGAAAGATTAGAGATGGAAAAGAGGATAAGAAATCCCAGGACCTGACTCCTCTGCCCTCCATTCACTTGATTGTTTCTGACAGACAGCTCACCCAATTCATTCACATTCTTGGAGAGAGGAATGTACTCACAAAGCCTGAACAAAAGGAGTTTGCAAAAACTACTTTTTTATGTCCCAGCTCCTTTGTCTGAACTGCGTTGTCTGTGGGCCCTAGGAGTTTCTGTGTTTCTGGCCTCTCTCTCAGTCTGCCTGGTCCTTGACCTGGGATTAACTGCTGAAAACTTATATGAGATGTACCATCTAGGGTGCCCTTTCACACTTATAGGAAACATCCAGGGGGAGGACACAGGCTTGTCCTAGGCGGCTCATATTTTGGATGCTGTGTGACTGCTGGTGTCTTCTGATGATGCTATGAGGTGGTGCAGTGGTTAGAGTGCGAGGCTTGAAGTCTTCCTGAGTTCAAGTGCAGCCTCAGACACGTGCAAGGTGGGTGAACCTGGGTAAGTCACTTAACCAGTGACTTGGGCTTCATTTTCTTCATCTGAAAATGGGAATAATAACACACATACTACCCAGGCATGTTGTGAGGTTCAAATGAGATAATAATTGTGATTGATGAACACAGTGCCTGGCACGTAGTAAGCACTATGTGAATGTTAGCTACAATTATTTTTAGTATTAGTATTACGTGAGCAGCGTTGCCTCCTGAGGTTAGGGCTCCCTTTGGCTTTGTGTTCTCTGCTCTGCTGTTGTCCACATCACCGAACAATGCTGCCCCTGTCTTCCCTGAGACTTTCCTTTGGGTTGCTGGCCTGTGCTGTTATCTGTTGGTCTTCAGCTGTGTACAGCCTCTTTTCTCCTAGGAGGGAGGCCTGCCAGTATTACAGCTTGATGGTCCCAGGAGTCACTTTTAGCTCCTTTGTGATTAAACGACAGATGGCCAAACTAGAAAGCTAGCCGGAGAAGCCTTTAGGCATCCTTTAGCCTTTTTCTTTTTAACTGACTCATCTTTTAGATTTTCTTATGCTTATCTAAGTTACAGTCAGAAAATTCTATTCAATTTCTATCATATACTTGGTTTGAGCAAGTTAATTTCATTGCAAATGAGGAGAGGAGCCTCAAATCCCCTCTTTGCCCACCATTATCACAACCCTTGGGTTCCATGCAAATGACTGGAGTCCTTCCAAGTGGAGAAAACCCAAAAGGACTGATGACTTTATGCTACCTCCCTCTGATAAACAAAATTGTTCTGCTTCCTATATAGGGAAAATTCAAAGACCATATATAGCTGAAACTTGTGGACAGTCACCACATAACTATTCACTTCCTTCTTATCCCTTGCTTCTTTCTCTTTTTGTTTATTCTCTTTTCCTTCCTTCCTACCTTCCTTTTTTCCTCTTCTCCTTCTCCTTCTCTTCCTCCTCCTCCTCCTTCTTTCATTTTCTGTTCTTCCTTTCCCCCTTTCTTCTTTCCAGATCATTCCACTCTCTCATTTTCTTTTTCTTTTCCCTTTCTTTCATCTTTCTTACCCCTCTTGTTTTCTTTTCACTTCTCTCCTCCCTTCCTCTTTCCCCTCTTTTCCCTTGCTTTTCTTCTTTAAAAATTTCTCTGTGTTCCCCTAGTCTCCTTCCCAATTCCGTCTTTTCCTTTTTCTCTTCACACTGCTCTAACTCTGAGTCTAAAGCAGCTGCTTTAGTAAGTATTCAAGAGAACCAGGCTAGGACATTGCCTACATCCCTTCTGTACTCTGTGTAGGCTGGGGATGGTATGGGTCCATCATGATGTATGTATAGTTTTCTTCCCCTTTTCAGTTTAAACAATTGTATCTGAAAGGGGCAGAAAAATAGACAGTTCTGAAGTAAATTTTGAGAAAGAAGCCCTCAGAGAAATGAGTACTTACTGAAATCAAAGGGAACAGAAACGTCTTGTTTCCTAGAAGGTAATTTCCATGTGACTACCATGAGGATGTTGAGATTGATTGCTGAAAAACTCTGATAACTAGAACTTTTTGGAGAATAGGGGACAATTGTATATTATCAATCTTATGGTATGTCTGACAGAATGTAAATTTAGTTTTTTTTGCTCTCAGATAGAGGTGAGACTCTTCACCCCAAAGGAGACTCTGTTTTGAGATGCAGACGGAAGGAGCACAGCAGAGATAGAAGCCAAGAAAAAGACACGATAAATTGAGGAAGATTCTGAAGAGCTGAGAATGCCTCCTGCTACTCAAAAGCAGCAAAGTGGAGGAGAGTCAAGCCTGGCTGAGCCCAGTGGAACAGAAGACTGAGAACTGCCTTAAAAAGAACCAGCCACATCCAAGTGAGTGGATGACTCATAGAAAAGCAGCTGAATGGAAATCTCAAAGAACACTTTCAAGTCTGTACTGACCCCTCAGTGAGCTTACTGGAAGAAGATAAACTTTGAATTTGTTGCTAGGAGCTGAGCTGATTGAAATACTATTGCTGCTGAGGAAGAAGAATCCTCCGTTGCTTAACAGAACTGGCTGCAGAAATAAGAGGCTTGTTTGCCTTCCCTCTTATAGGTATCTAGGGTCTCAAGAGATGGGGAACCTTTAAGGAACTTATCTTAACCCTGAAGAGGCTTTGTTTATTTTGCCTTGGCAACTGTGTACATTGGTGAGAGAATGTGACCCAGGTCTTTTGGATGTACTGTTATGTTATTATCATTCTTGCCTGGCATTCTATTTTAGTAAAATTTTCATGGTTAAAATTTAATGGTGTCATCTTGGCTTATTTGTTAAATGGAAAACACATCAGTTCTTCAGGAGTTGTCACAACTCTAGCTATGAGAAATTGATGTATAGCTCCTCCATATCAGAGGAGAGAGTAAATTCTAGTAATTTGTGGGTTAGTGGACCAGCCCAGATGGAAAGAATATAGGAGTTGGACTGCATGCATACAATATAGCAATGCCTATTATGAATATGAATAGAGTTCTGGGCTTGGAATAAGGTTCAGATACCGAGTAAGATATTTATTAACTGTGTGACCTCTCATAGAATCAGCTTTTCTGTAGATCAAATGATAATAATAATAATATGTGCAACGCCTACCTCATAGGGCTATTGAGAGGACAAGGCTTTGAGATATTATGTGAAAGACATTATTGAGACATTATAGGAAAGTTATATGAATGTCTGATTCTTAAGCCCTTCTTGGCTTAGTTTCCTGACTTGACTGCAGTTGAGGGGTTACCAGCTTTGTCTCCTGGATTTTGCTGTCTCTAAATAAATACTTAGAGCATTCACTTTCTCTTTTCATTGCTACCATATGCTCTGGAAGCCTTTTCTGCTTTTTCAGTACTTATTCATAAAGAAAGAGTAAATTAATATATAATACACTATGGTAAATGTAATTTAATATACAAAGATACAAATATTTGCCCAGAGAAATCTGGGCAGCTCCCAAGCTTCCTAAACCAACCAACCAACCAACCAACCTACCTACCTACTTACCTTGTTTCTAGATCCTCTCCTTCATTCCAGGCTTCCACTATAATATCTTGTAGTATATAACCTGATTGTGCTGGTCCCTGACCCAAAATGGCATTTTTCTTAGCCAGAAAACTTCAAATTGATCTATGGATCCATGCCAATCCAGACATCCCAGTCTAAGTTCATTAATACATTAAAAAAAAAAAAAAAGAAAAATGGCTCTAAACCTCAGCCAACAAGGAATGGCTATTGTTCCTGATTAAAATTAGGTAGTCTATTCACATATCTCTTCCCTCCATTCCAGTACTGACTGCTTTGTTCACTTGCTTCATTGGCTCCCCACCCTCAACCACAAGTGGAGGAGGTACATAGTATCAATATTAATACACCGTATCCCATCATGCAAAAGGGAATAATTTATCCTGCTCCCCTCTCTCCTCCCCTCATTTACAATACATTTCTCATCCTAATGTGCTTACTGTAACCAAGAGCAAGGCATCTGATATTCAGGCTCTACCACCCTTTCTATATTCTCAATTTGATCAGTAGGCAAAAGAAACAAGTTTTCCTGAATTTCTGAGTTTGTTCATTCTTTCAGTCAATCAACAAACATTTGGGGCAGCTAGGTGGTGCAGTGGATAGAGCACCAGTGCAGGAGTCAGGAGGACCTGAGTTCAAATATCACCTCAGACACTTGACACTCACTAGCTGTGTGACCTTGGACAAAAGTCACTTAACCCCAGTTGCCTCATCCTGGGTCATCTCCGTCATCCTGATGAATATCTGGTCACTGGATTCAGATGGCTTTGGAGGAGAAGTGGGGCTGGGGACCTGCATAGCTCTCCCTCACTCAAAACAAAGTCAAGTGCAAGTCACATCATTATTTCTCTGATGGCATGGTCTTCTTCAGCAACAAAGGATGAACACACACAACAAACAGTTCTTAAATGAATCAGGTATTTAAAAAATAAAAGTTTCTTTCCCCAAGGAATGTGCATTTTAATATCCTAATGGAGGAAATAGAATATATATAGTTATACACATAATACATACAAAACAAATGCAAGATGACCTTGTAGAGGTAGGCACTAGTAGCAGAAGGTATCACTTAGATTGATGACACCATGTTACTTCCTCTTTCATGTCACCATGGCTAACAAGACTGACAAATAACCAAGCATTCTCTATCATCTGTGCTTTCAAAAATTTCCATCTTATCTCCCCCATTAGACCTTTGCTATAAAAGACAATCGTAAAGCCCAGATTCCTCTTCAATGATGTGGATTTCCTACTTGCTCATAGCAATAATACATTGTGAATATTCAACAAACATTGACTAGCGATGGAATGAATCAGCAATTAATGCTTATGCTCTCAATAATGTCGTCTACTTTTGTCAGTAGCACTCTCATCCTCATCCTGATCTTTGACTTTAGGGTAATAATGATTTAGATCATACCTTACTTCTGTCATGTGTAGCTAGGTGGCACAGGAGATAGAATGTTGGGCCTGGAGTCAGAAAGACCTGAGTTCAAATCCAGCCTCAGACACTTGCTAGATGTGTGATCCTGGATAAGTCACTTAGCCCTGTTTGCCTCAGTTTCCTTAGGAAATGGAAAACTATTTCAGTATCTTTGCCAAGAAAATCTCAAATGGGGTCATGAAGAATTGGATGTGATTGAAACAACTGAACAAGAGCATTACTTCTTCATGAAATCTTGAGCAGAAGAGACTTGGTACAGATGTATAGTGAAAAAGCAGTTGTGTGAGAGTTAGGGGAACCAGGTAATTTTAGTCCTGGGTCTGATGGGAATGAGCTATATGACTTTGGACAACAATTTAACCACTTTGGGCCCAATTTTTCACCTACAAAATGAAACGGTTGAATTAGATTCTTCTAACTCTAAAATTCTACCAGCCTGAGCTGGTCAGATTTTGCTTGCAGAAGAATACTACAAGATGCCACACAGCTAATCAGAAATAGTGGATATATTCCTAGGACTTCATTTCCCAAAATGCTTCAGGTTCAAAGATTATTACTCATTGGGAGAGATTCTTCAGACAACATTTGCTACAGTACTTGGGCTGTCTATATAGCATGGTGATGTCCCAGGCAAAAATTCTGATGGATGGGGGAATGCTTTACCAGGGAGGAGGTTTTAAGAGTGGGTAGGGTGAAAAGGAAAAAGAAGCAAAGATGAGATCTAGGAAGGTACAAGTGGTCAGGAGTTACATATATTCTGTAATTTGCAGTTGGAGGGAAGGTAAAACTCAGAACATAGTATGATTATTCATGGTATGGCAGGTGAGCCATGATGATCCCAGAGCCAAGGTGAGAATTCTCCAGTCTTTCCAAGATTATTGGTCAAGAAACTCTGAGAGATATATAGCATAGCTCTCTTAAGTTTTTACCACAGGTTCTGTGAGTTCTAAAGTAACATTTTCCCATTGTGATGGGGAATCAAGGGGACTAAGGGCAAATTAGATTAGTGCCCCCTTGAAAGGATAGGATGTGGAAGCCATTAGTGCATAGGAACAAAGAATGATTTTATTGTTTGATTCCCTTCTATACTATTTGTACTGTTTCATGTCTCTATTAGATTTATGCCTTTCTATGGTCTAGCAGTAGAAAAAGGAAGTAGATGAGGGCTCAGAGCATGAATTCCACTATTCTTCACCCCAAACAGCCACTCTGCATCTGGGAATACTTCTGCATTTTCAGTGCTTGGAGAGAATATGTGTGACCCCTATTGGTAAGAAGAAACAGGAATGAGGACTTGAGGAGAGGATTAGAATAGTTGTAGCAGACAGATAGGGCCTGAAATGCTGATTTTTCTCAGAGGGTCACTTGGATTACCAGGGTAAATCCAGATGACTGTCCCAGGGATGCTTAGGAAAGCTCTTCCCCTCTTCTCCCCTGGCACAGTTTGCATTGAAAAAGTTAGAGGAGAGCATGGGGAAGGAGACTGAAAAATTTAGGACAAGGTTATTGAGATATCCAAGCACAGCCCATTCTTGATGATTTCCCCCACAGCTATAGATGACTATTTCCCTACTCTTCCTACTAAATAATGGACTCTGGGCATGTGCATGTAAATCAGCCATAGCGTGTCCAGAGAATTGGTCTCTGTAATACATCTTGGTCTCTGAAAAAGAACTTCAATTGTATAATGGATTTTAGAAGTCTCAAAAGCTGGTTCAACTAACATATTTGTTAGTCTAATAAATGATTTTGCTCTTGTCAAGATTTTTCCATATAGCACAATTTAATAGCTGAATCAATAGTTTCTCCGACATGACAAAGGGACCTGTGTGTGCTTTGATGGGAGATACAAAGCCTCCAGTTGTTCTAATATTGCTAAAATGAGAAAAAAAGTTTTACTTCTTCCAAGTGTATTTTTTATACAGTGAAAATATACATAGCCCTTTTTGTAGGAAAATATTTTTTATCAAAATTTTCTCCTATAGTCTTCCCTTGCTCTGTTATTACACATGAATATACATTTTCTCTCCTCTTACTCATGTTCCTGGTTTGATGAGCTTGTTTCTAGACAATACTGCCTTAGAGAGGAACTCAATTTTAACATGGCCCCTCTCCCTCTGAACTGATATGGGGGAGGGCTAGGAAGGGCATTTGCCAACATTTTTTCTTCTTAATGTATTCTGAGTTCACTGCAGTGCTTTGCCCAGTACCCCTGTCAAGACTCCATCTCCTCCAGCACCCATTGCGCTTCAATCTCTCTGATATTTTTTTTTCTAAATTAGGATTTTCCCCTCTCCTGTGCCTTGTCTTCTTCTCTTCAGATATTTTAGCTTAATCTGTTTTAAGGCCAGCCTGTTTCTACTGGCTCACTTCCATTCACTCTCAAACTTTCCCATTTCCATTTATTACCCTTTCCCCTCATTTTGGAGTTTTGTTTAGCTTATTGGTGCTTTTTTCTTTCTTTCTTCTACTTATTTAATTCTTCCCTGCTTTTTTTACTCTAAGTAGCCAAGCAAAACCACCCTTTTCTACTCCTTCAACTGGTTTTGCTCATTAGTTTTTAAAATATCAATTTCTGTGCCTTTTTCTAAAAAGGATTTCTTTCCCTCATTCTCTTCACCATTGATCTTCCTTTTTTATCCATTCTAGACTTTTATTCTTTGATTCATGGCCCTTATTTCACATTGTATTTAGTCTTCCTATTCCTTACTGATTTAAAGCTTCTAAGACACCTATTTTGGGTTCCCTCTTCTAAATAGTTTCTCTGTTGTTGCCTTTAGATCTTGCCTCTGGCCCCTTCTTTTTTATTCTGTAGTGCCTCATTCTTAGAGATATTACTTCTTGTCTTATGATAGGAATTTTCCTACATCCATAGATGTGCAATTCGTTATTAACCTTTGCCCTCCACATGGTCATTTTCCCCCATTTTGAAATGCAGTCTCCTGTCCAAGTCCATTCTTTCTCACTCTTCTAGGTGTCAGTTGTCATTAGAGCTCCATTTCCCTTTCTTTTGGTCCTGGAATGGTGGTCTCTCTATGTAGTGTAGGCCTATTTGAATATCAATAACACTTTTAGGCTGGGGAGTTCCTTTCTATCACTAGAGACTGATAGAAAGGGCTTTTGGATATTTTAGATAATGGATTAAATAAATTCCTCTTTGAATTTGCTGAAGCAGCTTGGAAGGAACCTGTGTTGGTATTGGGATTCTTAGAACATCTGGGTCTGTCTTCTTAAGCCAAAACAGTTTTTGCAATGGAATGTGTTATTTGCAGCATTTCTGACCTTAGCTGCTGTGTATTATTCCAACTGGCACAAACACTTTGCTAAAATTGTACATTAACAGATTCCCCAAACTCCGTATTGTAAGTTTAAGGCAAAGAATGTGTCAGAAAACAATGACTGGGAAAGAGTTGTGATGACAGACTAATAAATTCTGCCAAACAGACCAGATATTCTTCTCTTTGCAAAAAAGTAAAGCAACAGAGGTTATTGGTATTGGCTGTTCCTCTAAGTAACTGTGTTCCCAGAAAAGGTAAACAAATATGTGGGTGAGTTAGAAGAGATGAAACCAACTATAAAAATTGGTTGTTTATGTGCTTGGGGGGCAGGATTGTTATAGACTTGTTTCTAATGATAACCTTTGGGAGGACTGATCAATGGTAGTCTGTGTACATGGTGGTAATATTGGGTTACTAAGATTTCTAGGTTTCTGCTGCCATATAGGTTAGCCATGGTTGGCTGATTCAGCTTAAAACTTTTGTTGAGCATATCTCATGGTGGTTTTGTCATTTCTTTCTTTTTAGTACCTCCAGTAAGGAGTGGGGAAGAGGTGCCCCCTCTCTTCTCCACTCCTCCCCACAGAAATAGTAACTGCTCATTCATGGCTAAGAGAGCAGGTAATCTGCCAGGTGAGACTGACCTGGGATTTTAGGGTCCTGGCTGTCTCTTCTGCTTTGTTCTCCTTTTTCTGAGTGTTGGTCTCTGCTTTTGAAATACATCACAGAACTATACCTATAGGAAGTCAACAATTGGAGCATTTTGACTGGAAATTGAGTAAATCACAAATGTGCTTATAGGCACAATATAAACAGTGTGAGTGTCACAGTTAATGATAATATTTATCTCTGATGAAATATTTATCCATATTTCAAATAATCTTGAAAATTTCAGTTTTTTGGTGGACTTCTTGTGCTGTTTGATTAGATTGTGATTATTTTTGTTTTTACTGGTGACTTAAGAAGAGCCCGCATTAGTGGTAAGTGAAATATCTGCTCTGCCATTTTCTTGTTACTATTTTGTCGATATCTTTTAAAATCAACTTCCTATCATAAGACAATATTCTTTCTGTCATCTGCAAGAACTGATATTTTAAGAGTGAAGCTAGGGGACTGGGGGCAATATTTAAAGGCAATAACAGAAATTATTTAGAAGAGGGAACCCAATATAGGTACCTTAGGAGTCTTTCATACATGTGACTGGACTGATTTTTTTTTCCTTTACCAAATTTTCAGTTGTTACAGATATAACTCATTTTCTACTCCCCCTGGAATTTCCATGGTTCAGTGTAGCAGTGATTTGCTTTGATAAGAATACAACTGATTTAGAGCTGGAAGGGACCACAGAGGACGTCCAGACCAATCCCCCAATTTTCTAGATTAGTAATTTGCCCATAGTCACATAAGCAGGAAGAGTCAAGAAGCAGAACTGGAACCTAGGTCCTCTGATTTCAAAGCTAGTGTTCTACTAAAGTGTTCTCAAACACCTTGCACTTTGTTTCACTACAAACCAGCCAGAGCAAGATTATGTAATTGGTAAATATTTAACAAAATAAATGAAATATAATAGAACATACATAATATTAATTTGAGGTTTTCTAAGTCAACATATGGCTAGTAGAGATCCTTATGCAGGGTTTAGTGGCCCTGTTTCTATCTGAGTTTGATACTTCCTCTACAGTATACCTCAATTCTCTTTATTATTTCTTGTCCTTTGTTTTCAAAGGAGACCAGTGACATCATGGGTGATATCTTCACTTGTGTGTGAATTAGATTTAAGTGAGGCAGGGTTATGCAAAATCACCAACCTCACCTTGTCTTTCTTCCAGAGATATTAAAGTCCAGTGGCAAGACAAAAGTCAGGACGACTGGTGATGGCCCAGGATGCAGAGGCTGACCTTGGCATCATTGATGGCTGACCAAGCTCTAAGTGCTCCACAATGCCTGCTTCATTCCTACTCTAAATATACTGGAAACCTCCAAGATCACTTAAACGTAGTCACCTTACCTTGTTGTCACTCTAAGACAGGAACTAAACATTTAAAAAGTAAAACATTGAATTGGGATTAAAACAAGTAGTAAGGAAATTGATGAACATTCTCATATGCCACTTAAGCAATTAGGGTCTCATTCTGAGAAAATGGAAAAGAACATTTCTTGAAATTCATGGTCAAACTTTACATTGCCAATTTTCTGCTGTGTGATTAGATCAAAGTTTGGGAAGATTTATTCATTAGAATTTGATACTTTTGATCTTAATCACCGAGGGAGGGACTTTCTGATACCCTCAGCGTGGGCCAGTAGGAAAACAGAACTGGGGGTGGGGGAATGAAAGTGGGGGTAACAAGTGCTTTTTTTCTTCCTTGTAGAATTGGGCTCTGAATCTTTTCTTCTCTACTTTCTACAGCAAGCTGAGTCATAGGATGTAATAACTTTTGGGACATAGTTCCAAATTACTTTTTAGCAATTTGGACCAACTCACAGCATCACCAACAGTGAATAATGTGCTTATTTTTCCACAGTCCCTCCAGGATTTGTTATTATCTTTTCATTTTGGGGGGTTAATTTTGCCAGTCTATTGGTATGAGGTAGAACCTCAGAGTTACTTTAATTTTTATTTCTATAACTATTAATAATTTGATATCTTTTTATCCCTTGAATTTCTTAGAATTTTTTGTTATCTTTTGGCCATCTATCAGTTGGGAAATAATTCTTATTTTTATAAATTTGAAACAGTTTCTTATCAGAAAAACTTTCTGTGGAGATATTTTCCCTGGCTATCTAATTTGCTTTAATCTTTTGTTATTTTGGTCTTATTTGCATAAAGACTTCCCAATTTTATGTAATCAAAATTGTCCATTTTGTTTTCTGTTATCTTCTTTTTTTTGGTCATGAACTAACTCCAGTCCATAGAGCTGAAAGTTGATTTCTTCCTTGCTCCTCTAAATTTTTTTTTAATGATCTCATCTTTATATTTAAGTGTAAGTAAGAACTCATCTTGGTCTATTAGTATGATGGTTTAATTTCCAGTTTTCCTCGCAGTTTTTGTCAAATAGTGAGTAATTATCTCCATATCATGAGTCTTTGGATATATTAAGTATTAGGCCACAATGCTCATTTCCTTCTGTTTATTATATACCCAATTTGTTCCACTGATTGACCTCTCCATATTTTGACCAACCAAGTAATAAACATTAATTAAACACCACCACGTCCCAGGCACCGTGCTTAGCAATGGGGTTACAAAAAGAGACAAAAGACAATCGCTGTCCTCAAGGAATGAAAAGCAGTTTTTACTAGCGATATAGAAGCTGTATTCTCTGTAATGCTCAACAAAAAAAAAATCTAATAGAGAGGACAACATGCAGACAAATATATCCAAAACAAGAAGCTCCCTGAAGTCTCTACTGTCACAAACTAGGAGTTGAGATATGGAGGAGACTATTGATTCCTCTTGTGTCTCCCCAGAGTCTTTTCCTTCAGCAACCTGGTTGGCCCCTTCTACCTTCTCTTTAGATGCTGAAAGCCCTCCCTCACTCCAAACAAAGTCAAGTGCAAGTCATGTCATTATTTATCTGATGGAGTGGTCTTCTTTGACAATGAAGGACAAACACACAGAAGCTGAAAACCAGAAGAGCTCACAACAATTTGCAGCTTGGAGAATCCTGAAGAAGACTCTAAGCTTGATGAATCCCAAAGGGGAACTCAAAGGTAGCTGGCTTTGCAGAGCCCTCAAGGGCACTGTCTGAGAGCTGAAGCTCTTGCCTCTTAGTAAATCTACCCTATCCCTCACACAGGGCAGGGCTTTCATCTCCACCAGTAATAAGAGAATCTTATACCAAGGGACCCTGGGACTGAGGGTTACACAATAAATGTATATGCACAATATATGCAATGTGAGGGTCATAGTTAATGTTATATATCATATGATAAAATATTTATCCATATTTCAAATAATATTAAATATTTCAGCTTTTGTTGGTGGACTTCTCGTAGTATTTGATTAGACTGTGATTGTTTTTGCTTTGTTGTTGGCTTAGGAAGAGCCAGTATTAGTAAGTAGTCAGAGAAGTATCTGTTCTGCTATTTTCTTCCTGTTTTTTTGTAGGAATTTTTTAAAGTCACCTGTCTATTTTAGGAAAGTTAGTTTAGTTATAACAAGGTAGAAAAATCTATAAATCCACTTAGCCAGGCAAAAATAAATTGTAACGTTTCAATAAGTTAAGAGTACCACCGTTAACTCCTCTGGGTCATACACCCTCTCTTCACTCAAAATGGCTTGAGTCCTGCGTATGGCCTTTGGTATATAGGCTGGGTGAGAGTGCCAGTGTTAATATGCATATTAAAATATTGGAAAAAATCTTTAATTTCTTATGAGTATATAAATGTTGTTGGTTTTTATTCAGTCACCCAGTCACGTCTGACTCTGTGTCCCCATGGACCATGGCACGCCAGGCACTTCTATCCTTCGTTGTCTCTCAAAGTCTGGTCAAGTTCATCTTCATTGTTTCCATGACTATCTATCTATCATATCCTCTGCTGTCTCCTTTTCCTTTTGGCTTCAATCTTTCCCAGAATCAGGTCTTTTCCAGTGAGTTCTGTGGACAAGTATTTAAGCATCATATTCAATATTTGACCCTCCAGGGAACAGCCTGAATTAATTTCTCTAAGTATTAACTCATTTGCTCTCCTTGGTGTCCAAGGGACTCTCAAAAGTCTTCCCTAGTGGCACGATTCAGAAGTGTGGATTCAGTGGCACTCAGCTTTTCTTATAGTCCAATAGTTCTTATATTTTCTTCCTGCATACCAGTGGGTTATCCTGTGCATTCCTTGTGTGCACATACCAGTTTGAAGTTCACTGGGTTGACTACTGTAGCAGTCTTCTAATGGCACTTCTGGCATCTATTCCTTCTCCTCTAACCTATTTTCCATGCATCTACCAACTTGCCCTGCCTAGGATAGAGATCTGATCATGTGACTTCCCTACTCAAAAATCTTCAGTGGTCCTCTATTGCTTCCAGATTATAATGCAAAATCCTCGGCTAGGCATTTAAAGTCTTCTGCAATATGGATCCCACTTACCTTTTCAGTCTTATGTCCTAATATTCTCTTTCATGAACTTTCAATTCTAGTCAAATTGACCCCTCTACATAATATTCTAAATTGACTCCTATACATAGTACTCCATGTCTCTATATAGGCTGTCTCTCTTTTAGGAATGCATTCCTTCCTGACCCCAGTCTTAAAATTTTAGCTTTATTGGGTGTGATGTCATAGGTCTATAATTCCTGCTACTGGGGTGCTGAGGCTGGTGGAGCTCTTGACCTTAGAGTTCTGTCTTCTAGATTAAGCCAATTGGGCATCTGTACTATTTGACATTGATATGATGAGCCTCTGGTAGCAAGAAGTCCTTAGGTAGATGAGGGGGAGGTGAATTGATAATTTATGAAATGAGAGGAGGCACGCCCAGTTCTTTGGGTTTTCACTGAGAAAGACCATGACTGGTAGTGGGACATAGGAAGAATCACTCTTTAATTAGCTAGAATGTATGGGGGCAAACATTATAGCAGACACAAGCAGTGAATGGGAAGTAGAAGCAGATGATAGCACAGGAATGGGGAACTGGGATGGTGAAGGGAGGCCGTGTGAGGAAGAGGATGAGGAGTGGGGAGAGGCAGACAGCATTACTTCCAAGACCATGAATTAGTGTTGGGAGCACTAAGCAGCATGCAGCAGGTGGAGATGGAAGAATGCTGGGGTCAGGGGTGGGGGTGGGGGTGGACAGCAGTTTGAGGTCTCATTTTTCTGAGGTTTTTTCTTGGGAGGAAATAGACTTACTCCTATCTGAGCCACTTTGGGCTTAATTCATTAACATATCCAAATCATCTCAAAGCAGTCGGTAAAACTTCAGAGACATCTTAAAGCTATCAGCATCTTTTTTGATGTTCTGCTGATCTGGAACTGTGGAGGTCTGAAATTTGTCTGGAATTTACCCAGGAACAGAATCCTGACAGTAGTGCTTAGATGACTTCTCCTGATTCAGCACATATTGCCAGGATGTGAATGTTGGTTAATATATAATACAATTCGTAAATCATGCTCCCTTCATCTTTGGGATGATTTGTATGTGACTTCCATGTTCCCCTTTGCAATGTTATTTCCTGCTATTGCCCCTTTATACTGGCTACTTATAAACTTACTATACTCACTAGGAGTGGGATGGGGGTGGTCAGGGGGACCAGAACAAGATGGAATTTGAACACATGAGGCAAACTTGCCCAAGTCAGAAAAAGAGCAGGTTAAAGCTCCCAGGCTGGTCAGTGTGGGACTGATACTGTGACTAGTCCATGTACTTCCAGCCTGGGTGAGATAAGGAAACTTGTCTTTTTTTTTTTTTAAGGGTTCACTAACCCATTAAAGACTGAAAAGGGTTGACCATCTTTACAAAGTGCAAATGGGCTAATCCCAGTTTTTCACCCATCATAATCTTTGAATCGTATCGTATTCACTTAGGGTATGAGCCACCAAAGACTTCATTGTGTTTACAAATTGTACATGTCACCACTCCAAGTCTGAAGCAGGCAAAACCTTAACACTTTACATATGACAGTAGTTCTTAACCTAGGCTTAAGATTTCAAGGGACCCATGAACTTGAATTGGAAAAGAAAACTTGCATCTTTATTTCAGTGTAATTGACTTCCTTTGCAGTTCTCTGTTTTTTATTTAATGCATTTAAAAATATTATTCTGATAAGGGATCCATAGGTTTCACAGGGCTGCCAGACTATGACTTCCAAAAAAGACTGAGTCCCTGCTTTACATCCTGTAATTTTATCAAGTCTGTTGGAGGGTTCAATTGTTTGTTGATTTCCTAGTCACTTCTCTACTCAATAAACTACAGTATTTCTCTATAGCGTCTAGGATAAAATATAAACTACTCAGATCAGCTATTAGAACCTCTATAAGCTGGTCCAAACCCAAACCTGCATGGTGCTGTGTTTGACAATGTAGGAGGTACAGTGGTGAACAAAGTATAGCTTGTTCCCTCAAAGAGATTATTACTTAGTAGAGTGGATGAGACACTTACTCGAAAAGCTATAACACAAAGTAGAATAAGATAGGCATTTCAATTTTTACGATTCTAAGATATTTACACAGTGTGGTTCAGTGTGAAGACTGTTGGATTTAGAATCAGAAGTTGTTTAGTGATTTTTCAGCTGTATCCGACTCTTTGTGACCTCATTTAGGGTTTTCTTGCAAAGATACTGCATAGATTTGCCATTTCCTTCTCCATCTCACTTTGCAGATGAGAAACTGAGGCAAACAGGGTTAAGGGACTTGCCCAGGGTCATACAGCTAGTGTCTGAGCTAAGACTTGAACTCATGATCTTAGTTAAAATCCTCACTCTGCCTTCTGCCACCTGTGTCACCTTAGGTAAATCAGTTAATCTCTCTGGCCTCTTTTTTCTGGAGTTGGGTTAGGTGACCACAGGGGCTTCTTCTAGCTTTAAATCTCTAGGATAAAATAGAAATTTCTCTGATCAGCTTTTAAAATCCTGTCAAACTGGCTCCAACCCAAACCTTCATGGTGCTGTGTTTGATGCTGGAGGGCATATAGTGATGAACAAAGTATGATTTATGCCCTCAAAGAGTTTATTATTTAGGAGGGTCGATGGGACACTTACTTTGGAAAATCCAGATATTCATGCAGCAGTAAACTTGATACTACTTGTTCTGGAAACAGCAATTTGGGCACAGTTTAGATTTTAATGTCTGGAGTTAACTTGTTAGGGGCAGGAGAGGTTCGGAACGCCATAGGACGATGGGCCCCAAATGTGATTTAAATCAGTAACCCCAGCCCTCCTAGTTTTTGCTCTGGTTACTACATCCTAGTTATTCTAAGTTGGTTGGGTCTTCCTGCTTATTGAATTATGGCAGCATTTAGATTCCTGCGTCATTCAGGAAACAGAAGGCAGAAAAATGGCTGAAAAGAAAAATGTAAAAACCAGGCATCACATTCTTTTTTATTATGTTTCTCTGTCCTCTCAAGGACAGAGGAGGTGCTTTCCATCTGTTTAAATCTTCCGGTGGCTCAGCCAACCCCGGAGAGCAGGGTAGTTTGTGTATCTCACACTCACATTTTGACTCTGTGTTTAACCCCTCAAACTTTTTCTCTTGATTAAGCGGAATCTGCTAGCACCACGTCCTCATTCCCACCCAGTGTTAAAAGTTCACTTTGCTCTGCGTTTACTTCTCTGACAGCTTTGTAATTTTCAGGCGTTTGAAGCTGCTGGCAGGGTGGAGCAGAGGCCCCTGAAGGACAGCGAGGTATTGTCATTTGCATGCATGGGGAGAAACACCTTCATTTTCTGGCTGCCACATTCTGTTCCCATAATCTATTGAATGCCTGTCGAGGTGGCTTGTGACCACATGACTTAGCATATGCCAGACAGAGGGAAAGTTGGTCTGCGATGGAATCTAGCCCTGCTGCCTCCAACCTAGCCCTGCAGCCTACGTAGTTATGTGCAGCGGGATTTCCCTGAGGATCACACCCGGGCCAGAGAAAAGAGGGAACAGGGCCTCACATAGATCCGTGTATGATTCCTTAAAAATATTTGTACGCCACAGAGATAGTCGCATCATATTTTTTTATGTAAAATTTCTATTTTGGAATTATACCTGGATTTTGAGTTCTTGACATAATTTTACCTCTAACTAGTCTGTGACTATGGGTTAACCACCTAACTTTTTTAGGCCTCCCTTTTCTTGTTTAATTTAATAAATCAACAATAATTTTATAACTTTTATCATGATAATAGTTAATTATAATCTTATGTTATTTAATATTAATAATTACAATGGTGAAATTTATATTAGTTGTGTTACATATTGTGTCAATTAGTAACAAATTCTACTGTTATTGTATATACTACATAGCTTAATATTTTCAATGTACTATTAGTATGATATGTAATAACTGTTATACATAATATCGATGATGTAATAATATATGATATTAATGTTATTTCTAGTATACTAATTAATATATGATAGCATTGTTATTCAAGAACAATTATGTAATTATTATATAATAATATAAGATATAATATAACATTATGATATAATATAGAACATTGTTATATATCTTATAATAACATAATAATATAAGATTAATGCTATTTATGTAGGTAGTATAGTGATTATTAATACATTGATAAAATAATTAATTAGATCAAATTCCTTATTTCCTTATCAAATGAGTGACTGAAAAAAACTTTTAATATGACTTGCAGTTCTAAATCCTTTGATCTTTTTATATTTCCTTCCCATCTATTTCCTCTATAATCTAGACTCATGAAGTAAATTTATGCTCCAATTCAGTGATTCTGCTCTTAGAAGGATATGTATGAAGGGGCTTGTATTCATGCCTCCAGTTAGAGAGCAAAACTCTCTAACAATGGGCTGGTAGTTGAGTTCCCAGTCATGTGCTGTGAAAGATGTCTCTTCTCTGTGGCTCTCATCGCATTGAGTTGGATGTCTTGTTTGATTCAAAGGTAGGAAACATACCATGTGGTGAGGAAAAGCAAAATCAGACTATAGTTCAGAGAACATGGAGTACAATAATTTTGCCTTTCTATAAACTGGTTTTTTTTGTGCCCTGAAAATACCTGAAAAAGGAGTGGCCATAGACTGGCCTTTAAATGAATGAAGAGCTTCAGAAATGAGTTAAAATGTCATGGAAATGGAGGAAGGATTTGGTTGGTTCTGGCCAAAAGTCTAGTGAGTTTTGGGGCTAATTCAATGTTCCTGGTGCAGCCCAGAAAGAAAATTTCTTGAGAGGGAGAAGCAAGATCTCCAAATTCTGTTCATTCCTTTATGTTTAAAACTGGAGTGCTATGAGTAGACTCTAACAGCTAAAGATGGGGTTTGGCTGCCTAGGGAAGGTCAGGAAGATTCTATGGTGACCCCATGATGGTATTGATGAGGGCTGGAAGGGGAGAGGAGGTGAGACCTCCACAAAAACAGGAGTACCAAGATCAGGTCGCCTGGAAGGAATTCACAGACTCAAGCATTGTTGAGGTCAAGGTAAAGATTTATTACGCTTTTCAGCAGCAAGAGTTCTTAGGGAACCTGCAGTCTTAGAGGGGTATTGTGTTCGTGCTTTGTTGCCTGAAGAAGACCATGCCATCAGAGAATGATGACATGACTTGCAGTTGACTTTGTTTTGAGTGAGGGAGGGCTGTGCAGGTCACCAGCCTCACTTCTCCTCCACGGCCATCTGAATGCAGTGACCAGATATTTATCAGGATGACTAGAGATGACCCAGGATGCACTGGAAGACCTTGGGCCCTTTAGGCCAAGATCTTTGCAGGTACTCACTTAGGGTGAGGCAATGCCCATTCATTGAATAGGCCTGTTTAAGAAGTAACCAGGGCATGGCCCTTTTAATGAGGTCAAGAAAAAGAAAGACATCAGGCTGGGTGGGAAATAGCAACAGTTACTACTGATGATCACTCTAAAGCTAGGAGGGTCCAGAGGAGCCCTTAGGCAGTGGCCCTTTGGAGTCCCAGTTTTGGAGTGCAGTAAGTTTAACGTTTTGGGAGAGGACAGGACAGGACAGGGAAAAGGAAAGGAAAGTAGAGGGTATAGGTAAAGTTTATATAGGATATTTCACAGTAAACCCTGTGCCCAATATGCTAACTAGGTGTTCTGGGGTGAGATTAGGGAGTAGTTAAGGAGTGGTCAGTTCTTAAAGGAACATGCACTTTTGGTATCTATTGCACAGGTATTTTTCCCAGAGTTCATCAGGAAATAACTCAAGGGGTTGCTACCTGGAGGTATGGTTTTAGACCTGAAATGTCACTAAGTCAAGTAGTGGTCAGGGCTGGTTCGAAAATAGCAGCTTGCTCTCATCAATTTCTTATTAGACAAGATAGATATAAGGGAGTATACGTGTGTGTAAATCTAGGATACATGTGATTGGTCAGTGAGTAATAAATGTCATAATGACCCAGTGCACAGCCTGTTTAGTCAGTACATAGTTGGTTCAGACTAATAAGTTCTATAGGTGCATCTGGCTGCTGTAGCAGGAAGGAGGATAACAGTTGTTGCTGGGCAGGCTGTGTCCTTGGCCTGGGCAAACTACCTGGAATAGTGTTTTGAGGCTAGAATTGGGATTCAAACACATGCACCCAAGTACTCCATCAGTATTGTTGGGTATATTAGAGAACTTTCCATCCCTGTAGACTACAAAGTTGTCCATTTTCACCCTGGATGCCAAGAAGAACCTGGGCATTCATGACTGTTTTCTAATCAAAATGAATACGTTATGAGTATTATTCAAAGTTATTAAGAAAATCATCCAAGAGCATGGATTAGAAGAAAAAGCAACAGGTTAGAAACCAGAAGACCTGGCTTTCAGTTCTGGTTCTTTCACTTGACCTTTCAGCCTCAGTTTTTTCCTCTGTAAAAAGTGGAGGAGTTGGGAAAATAATTTCTAACATCTTTTCTAGAGCTTTAAAACTCTATAAATGTAGACTGCTATTTTCTAAAAGCTCAAACACAAGAAAACACTCAAGAAGATACTTACCTAATTGAATATAAGCTACTTCTATCAACCAATCAATTAATCAGTCAATTATCATGCATTGTTGTTCAGTTGTTTTCCAAGTCGTGTTAGACTCTCTGTGACCCCATTTGGTGTTTTCTTGGAAGAGATACTGGAGTGGTTTGCCATTTCCTTCTCCAGCTCATTTTACAGATGAGAAAAACTGAGGCAAACAGGGTTAAGTGACTTGCAAAGCTAGTAAATGTCTGAGGCCAGATTTGAATTCCTGAAGATGAATCTTCCTGACTCCAGGCCTGGTATTTTATTCCCTGGGCCACCTATTATGCATTATGCACCCGCTATTATGTGTTAGGCACTGAGGCTATAAATGCAATGAAGGAAACAAACTCTGCCCCTAAGAAGTTACATTCTAATGGAAGAGACCGAAATTTGCTTTGTCAATAAACATTTATCAAGGGTCTACTATGTGCCAGGCGCTGAGCTAAGGACTAAGGACACAAAAATAGCAAAGACAATCCCTGCCCTCAGAAAGTTTACCATCTAATTGAGGAAGACTACTCATAGAAGGCAGCTGAAAAGCTTTCTTCTTTATGATGCATTCCTGATCATGTATCCCTGCTCAGCTCTGCACAGCACCACCAGTTGAGTGGCAAGCCTTCCCTGCTGTCTGCCATTGCCAGTGCTCCATTCCCCTTCTGACTGTCTTCTCCAGGCAATGCCTCAGGATTTGGGCCACCCTCTTTAGGGGTTGGGCTGCACTTGACTGAGGTGAACTGTCCCACCTAGAGTTTGGAATTCATGCAATTCTAGCAGTGCATGGGAGGAGTTTGAAAGTAGCTTTTTTATTGAACGTTTATTGTTTACCTAAGTTGTCATTTCTCCCACAGATTTTTAATTTATTGTGGCAAACATCAAAAGAGCCACAGCCACCTTGCTGCTGTATTTGGTGACTTATTTGAGTTGGCCTCATGTGTGTTGGAAGGCAACCCTGTTCTTTTAAAATATGTGTTTTGAAAAGATTGGTGGTATTTTTCATGTAATTGTGATTGAATCTTGGGCCAGTTTTGTTTTTCCACTGCAGAATATCTCCAATAGTGTCTCTCACATGTGCCCCTTCCTTTCCATTCCCACTGCCACATCCTAGAGCTGACCCTCCTCACCTCATTTATGAACAACAGCAATGATCTCCTACATAGCTTCCTTCTATCCTTCTGTCCACCCCTTCTCTCTCTTTCTTTCTCTCTTTCTCCTTCTCTCTCTCTCTCTCTGTCTCTCTGTCTCTGTCTCTGTCTCTCAGAACATAAGCTATTATGTCTGGCCAGAAGATATGACTTTCTAGACTAAAAAGGGGGAAGTTTCTCAGTAAGAGTTCTTACTCTAATTCTCAGTAGTCAATCATTTCCAAAAAAGCCCCTGGGTGCAGTGGGGTAGGGCAGGCACTTCATTTATTATGTTATCCCAGAATGGTACGTGCTCTTCCTTCACAGGAATTGATGAAGTCCACCAAATCCGAGATTCCCCTGATCTCCCCTAACATAAAAGCTGCTTAAGGGCTAGATCTATTCAATATTTTTTTTTGAATGAATGCAAGTCAATAGGAGCCAATATATAGAACTTCACACTATATCGAGGCAGTTTTTAGGAATACAGGTGTAACAATAGATCCTGTTGCTGGATCTAGGGGGATCCCTTGCCCTTGGGTCATGAACCATTTTCAATCCTGGGAGAACCTCTCCTCTACAAAGAGGGAGCAGGTTCTCTTTCTGTACTCTTTGGGTCTGTATATCTTTACTTAGAGTCCCAAGAGGCAATCACCTAAAGCTTAGGTTTAACTCCTTTCTAAAGTCTCCCAAAAGGGAATAGAAACACACAAAATGTACAATGTAGATTAGGTGCAGGGCAGCTGTTTCCTCCACACAAAGCAAATGCTTAAATACAAAAGATCCATAAACAGGCACTGACAAAGACTTGCTTTCTTGGATCGTTGAGACTTAAAATGTTAAAATATGAAGTACTTAGTGGGAATGTTGAACAGACATTTTACTTTTGCCTTGGTTCTGCACCATTCAAACAACGCCCTCAAGGTCTATCTAGGTCTTCTGACAAACCAGGCCAAAGCCTGGCTTTTTCTTTCTTTTAGCAGTTATCTCTTCTAAGAACTGGCATCTAGATGTGGTTAGAGCACCAGGACCAAAGTCAGGACGACTCATTTTCTTGAGTTCAAATCTTCCCTCAGACACTTACTATCTGTGTGACCCTGTCTTTGGTTGCTTCAATTTCCTCATCTATAATGTAATAATAGTGTAAATTGTATAATGAAGAGAGAGAAATAACCACACTACATGTTTTAGAAAGAGAGGAAGGAAAAGAGTTGAGAGAGGAAATTGTCTCTCCCTTTAAAGGTTACTGAGTGTGTTGTCCTTTCTGGTTCAGTGGCAATCCTTTTCATATAGGTACCCCTTGCCACTGTCATGAGGCCAAGTAAGGGAATTGCTTTGTCATCCCAAGGCTGGAATGTATTTCTGCTGGATCACTCCCATTATCAGAAATGACCAGGTCAGCTCTATGCATGTTCCATGAGGTAGCTCCCCACTACACATATGTTCTATTAAGTGATAGCAAAGAAGTCAGTATGATCCACCCATCATGTTAGGAAGAATGTCTTGAGTCTCTTGTATATTCTACAGATCAGGGCTTGGTATATATTTGCTTTGGATTTAGGAGCTAACCCTAAAATATGGGAGCTAGATAAAGAGTTAGGTTTCTAAGGAAGGAAAAACAGAAAGGGGAAACTGGTAGCAACTTTTTAAAACATGTCATATTTTCAACCTTAGAAGGAGTTCCAGGTTAGGATTACTAAAGATCTTTAGGGATATTTCTTGGGAAAGGAGCACATTGTCTATGTGCTACCACTTCTCTTCCAGCATTCTTGCTGGATCATGTATATTTGATATAACCAGAAGATTCCCGAGAGGTTTGCTGTGGCTCCTTCATATGCCCAACTCTTCACTTTTCCTTTCTTGTGTAGGTGTCAGGGCCCACCTTAAGCAAGTGGTGATTGAGAAGCCCAAGAAGCTATCAAAGAGGCCAATTTCCACTTTGCTCTATTTAGATGATATTTCAGTGTCTTTTCTTTTAGACAGGCATTGGTGGGAGTAAAATATGATTGCATGTGAGTGGAAGGAAAGTTCATATTTAAAAGTCTTAAGAAGATTTTGCTGAAAATACTTTATGCTATATTATTGATGATTACTGCTCTATGGCTACTCAATGCCTGAGATTTGTTGAGTTCTGTCAAGAATTATCATGGAATAGGAATTTTGCACTTTTTGGTGTCTGATTTTGAATAATTCTTCCACTTATTTTAACCTTTGTTATTTTTTCTCCTTAGATATGGATGTTCAACCAGGAAAAGCATATTTAGCATTAGTTGTGCAGATCATAATTTGAATTTAAATGTAATGATTTTAATAATTGATGATGAGATATCACAAAGTAGTCTACAGCCAAAGCAGCACTTGCTGTGTTGTGGCCATACTAAACCACACCAGGAGAAATCCACTTTTTTCTTTTTCTCCTTTTTATTCTCACCTCTGGGTATGCCCAAATATTTTAATTTCTTTAATCACCCTTCTATAATACCAATTATGCAGTAGTATACAAACATAGACAAGAAAACATCTATTTTTTTAAAAAAACCTTTTATTGACACTTTTTTTAATACTACAAACTGAGGCCTCCATTTATAACAAAAGAAGAAAGGAGTGTTCAAGTATATGAAATCTCTCCTATTAATCAACGAAAATTGGTTTTTCCAGCTCCACTAATTCCATTCAATTTGGTACAAAAATACACTTAGAAACAGCACTAGGGTTGACTATGAGGAAGAACTTGTGAGGAGTGAGGTTTTTGTAGGTATTAGACTGAATAATTGAGAAAGTAAGAAATCTGCCTGTGAAGATCTTTTGGAACAGGGTATCACCACTTTGGAGTGGTTTCTATGTAAATCCTTCCTGGAGGCAGAGAAATAGATTCATTGACCTCTCAAGGTCCTTTCTTGCCCCTAATTGTAAGGAAAAGCAAAGATGGTTGGAGTTTATAAAAGGCCTCATTCAGTCTGCACCCAATTTACAGGTGAGGGAGATGTGATGCCAACTGGGACTTAAGGTTCATACAGTATTAATGGTTTCCCTTTATAGCTGTGCTCAGAATGGCACCGTAGAGCAGTAGCACAGGGCTTTGACTTCATTCAGGGTCATAACTTTTGAGATTAGCCCTCAAACTTCTTCTAGCTTCTCTCATTCATGGCTTACTAATATAGGCAGTTTGCAGACTTCAGATAGTCTCTCCAGGAACACATTTATAATGCTCTCAATGCACCATGCCCTTGTGATGTAGGATTTGACGGATGTTCTTTATATTGCATGTGATGATGTATTGTACTTTATGATGCTATGAGTGAATCGAAGATATATAGATATAAATTATTAGGCTACCCCTGGGATCTTGGAAGCAAGGTGATTTTGATTTTAATCGGTTTACCCTACTGGGAAATGTTACATTAGGAGAGAAAAATGAATGCCTGACCAACACACTGACATGAAGTTTATTTAGCAGTAAATGCTGGATTTGGCACACTTGGGACCTAGTCCTGCTCTAAAAAAAAGAAAAGAAAAAAATGTAAGGACCTCTTCTGCTTTCGGGTTTCTAGGAGTTTCAGTGGATGAAGAATTAATCGATAAACATTTATTATATGCCTGCTAAGTGACAGGTAATGTGTTAAGTGCTATGGATATAAAAAGAGGCAAAAAACAGTCTCTGGCCTCAAGGAGCTTATGATCTAATGGGGGCAGGGAGAGAGAGAACTACTAGTTATCTCTTTTATAGAATGTAATATGTCTCTGGCCTGGTGACTATACAAATACAGAAGCTTCATCTGCTCCTCTAGGAGAAGTAGACCAGTGGAGTTGAGTCATGGCCAGCATCGTGAACAATGAGTAAACAGCTCCTGTAGACTCCCCTGTAACCACTGCTATTGTTGACAGCTCTTCTCTTCTGTGATCCAAGTTCTGTATCTATTCATGGTTCTATCCTTGCTGTCAGATCCTACTGTGTATCAGCTTTGGGATGGGTCTATGGGTCTGCACTTGGCATCCATGTCCTTAAGTTTGTTGTTAAATGATAGTTGGGCCAATCTAGCTTTGGTCTGGAATCATCTCTCTTACATTTTTTACCTTGCACTTACGTGGGAGACAGCTGTTTGTACTGAGTAGGACTGTCTGATCACTAGATTAAAACCTGTATAATTGGTAATGAATCTAGAGTGAGGGCTCTGACAGCCCTGGAAAGTTCTAAAAATGGGGCCCAGTCAAAGAAATAGCAACTCTGTGATATTATAAACTCTAAGTTCTACTCTTTTCTGTCATTGACTGACTGGGTGACCTAAGGCAGATCACTTAATCCCTGGGTCTCAGGTTTCTCATTTGTAGGATGGGAAATAGTGATAACAACTGCAGTGACCTTGGGCAGCATGCTCATGTTGGATCAGATGGCTTTACAGCACTTAAAAGTGCAAATGGCTAAGAAGAAAAACTATTGAAAATGACATGACTTAAGGATAGCCTATTACTCAACTCAAACAGATCTAACCCAAGGAATTAGCTGCCACGATCTTTAATTGGAGCACAATTTGGCAGACAATTTTGGCCTGTTTCCAAATACATTTACAATTGTATTTTTTTTCTCCTTATTTCTACCCTTTGCTTTTCAGTCTATAGACTTACTTTTTGTCTAAAGAAATTCTGCCTAAATTCCTTAAGGGTCTGACCCTTCCTGAGCTTTAGTTTACGCTCCTTTGTTCTTGTATTTGATGTTATCTCAAATAGTCTTGTAGAACCTTGCGTCTGCTCCCTTCAGAATTTTACATCCCTCAATGAGACATTTTTTTCCCCTTCAAAAAAAAGAAAAACATCGACAACCCTGTATTTTTTTATTTTCTCTCATTTTTATTAATATAGTTTAAAATTTTTGCATTTTCTGAACTTTCTGATGCAGTCTCTCTATAGAAAGACCCAATGAAGTGAAAGGGAAGTGGGGGAGGGGAAAGGAATAAGCTTTATATAGCACCTACTATGTTCCAGCCACCATGCTAAATGCTTTACAAATATGACCTCATGTAGAGCAGAATCAAAAGAACGTTGCATATACCAGTATATGCTATACTGGTAGAAGAATAACTGTATACAACTGAGTTACTCTGAGTATTACAAATACTCAAATCAGCTACAAAGACCTATGAAGGGAGATGCTAGCCATCTCTCGAGAAAGAACTGATATATAAAAGTGTTCATGGTATAGTTTTACATATATATGCACATATATATAAATATATGGTATATAGATATATTTCAGTGTGTCTGTGTGAAATGATAGCCTTTTCTAGTGTGGTGTACGGAAGAAGAGAGGGACAGTTCAGAACTTAAAATGTAACAGAAAAATAAATAAAATCAAATAAAAATTAAAACCCCAAAGTATTACCTATTTTCTCCTCACAATAACCCTGTGAGGTAGGTGCTATTATTATTTCCATTTTATATTTAAGAAAATTGAGGCAAATAGAAGTTAAGTGACTTGCTCAGGGTCACACAGTTAATAAGTGAGGCTGGATTTGAATTTAGGTTTTCCTGACTACAGGCACAGTGCTCCATCCACTGCACCACTAGCTACAAAAGAACATAGTATTTTTTATCCTGTTTGTACTATATTCAATAATATTTCCTTAGATAGGGGTAGGTAGAGTCTATCTGGAATTAAGTTGTGCATCCTGGGCATGGAGGCAAAGAAAGGGACTATAGCTATAGATGGATCGTGAAGTTATCTTATCCTTTAAATAGGATTCAGTGATGAATATTCATTCATCTTTTCATACTTTCATATATTCATTCAGCAAATGTTCATAATTTCAGGTGAAAAGAGATATACCTAGAGTCTGGATTTTAAAAAATGAACTTTATTCTCATTGTAGATTCTGAAGTTTTATATAGTCAGACAAGAATACAAGGCAAATTTTATTTTGTTTTATTGACTCTTTTAAAAATGCCAAAGTCATTTACCAATATATGCTACTAAATATAAATCTCAGAAAAACTGATGGACAAATTAATCACATTCTATAGTGTGTACAACTGGACTCACCCTTGTATTTCTTTAAAAACATTGAGATTAGCAGCAGAGTGTAGTAGAAGGCTTGTGGGAATAAAGTCATCCCCAGATGGAGCCTCTAGGCTAATAATAATAATAATAATAATAATAATAATAATAATAATAATAATAATAATGTCTGGCATTTATATAGTACTTCAAGGTTCAGAAAGAATTTAATATTATCTCATTTAAGCCAAACAATATCCCTCATAGGTAACACTTCCCACTCATAGTGCCCACCTTTCTCTCAAGAGGAAGAAAACATATTTTATCATCTGTTCTCCTGTACTCAGACTGATGTTTTCAAGGCATATTTTAAGAATACAGAGAGAACAATTGGACCTGAAGTGCACATGTGAAACTGCGTCCTATGTGACAGTGGTGAAATCCCAGTAACACCCTTTTTAAGTGCAAATGCATTGACTCTCCATGTTGGTGTTTTTTCTTGGTAAAGAAGAATATATACTGTTGTTATCTTAAGAAGGGGGTGGCATTTCTTCTATAATAAAGGTACAAGAAATGGTAGTCTGAAAAAAAACAATTCAGAGCATCAGATAAGATATGGCTAGGCTGTGAAGGGAAAATACATAGCTAGAATGTGTTTACTTTGCCTAGGATCTTGCCCAGTGTTCTTGCTTTACTCCTTCTCCTCCCAAACCTTCTCTTCACCTTCACAGTTGGTAATAATAGTCTGCATGTTTGCCTCATCATCACCTTCTCTGTCATTAGGCTCAAATAGAAAAGATGCAGGTCCACCCCCTGAATCAGCATTGGCTCTCTGTAGCTGGATGTCAGCTGAGCCTGACCTCAGCTGCTCTGAGGTTTCTGTTTCCGTCGGCACATTTCAATATCCATTGAGCTTTGCTGCAGTGGCACAGGCTGATGGGAAAAGGTGGGAGAATGCTGGGAAATGGATGACAGATACACAATGTCCGTGATTTCTTCCAAATTTCAAAGCTGTCTATGTGATGTTGAAAATGTCTGGTTCTGAAGGGTGGAAATATTTGCTTTTTAAGTAGCCTTTTGCTGCTCTGGCTGTTGGAAATATATATCTTGCTTCTCATGCTAGCTCTTGGAAGCAAAGATTATTTCCTTTCATTGTAAAGTTACAGTGAATTTTAGTCCTGAGGTAGTAGTCTAGGTCAGAAGTGATTGATGGTCTATCAGTGGGCATAGGAAAGTGAGGAGGTATCTTCAATGTCTCTGGGCTTGAAGACAAGTCCTTTCTGTTTGTTTTATTGTATAAGGTAAACTTGTTCTATGTTCCTTGCTTTATTATCTTTAGTCGCCTGCAAGAGAATTGAAGACACTTGGGAAAGAGCTAAAAATGTGGCAAATTGATATGTCCCTACAGCTTGCTGCTCTCCTCAACCCCACAAGCACCTCACTCAGAGGGTGGGACCTGAGAGCAAACCAGACTGAGACAATCATTGATGGTACTTGGTTGGACCTGATATTCCACAGTGCTCTAACTGCTGCTCTCATAAAAGCACAGCTTGTGTGTGATACCAGGATGGTATACTTCCCACATGCCGTACCACTGGAGAGGAGGAGACCTAATACCATGACATCAATACTGTGTGTCTCAGCCTTTTTAAATTTCTCTTCCCCAAGGACTTCTTTCACTCTTCCCATCAAGTCACATGCTAACTATTATGTATTCACTGGTTTTCCTAGTCAAGTCTTCTATCTCTACACCAAGATCAGTCTTCATTTATCTACCATTCTTAGTGCTGCACCAACAATCTGCTTCCAAGATGGCACCCCTAAAACTCCCCATGAACTACAATCATTGGCTGCTTCCGGAACAACTATGGAGGGAAGGATACAGGAACTTCAAACTCTCTAAATGGTAGTATCTGTGTGCCTCTCCACCCATCCATCTATCAGTGTCCCAGATTCTAGATTTTCAGAAGTAGTGCATGGAAGAAAGATAGAGAAGCCTTTAGGCTCCATTCTGTATTGAGTACAAGTTGACTGGAATTGGTAGTTTGGGCTTTACAGAACCCTGCACAAATCTAACTACAATTCAGAAACCCACAGCTTCCTTCTTTCTTTCTCTTGGGCTTCCTGTTTGAAAGAATTTAGTGACATTGCAAATAGGTAAAAAAAAAATGACCAGCTTATTAAAACCTTTACCAAACTGAGAAATTCTTACTAGTCCTTCCTGCATATGACTGTGTCACCCTGATGATAGATAACACTAACGTCATGGAGCTTTCCTAGCCTGAGCCAATAACTATGTCACCAAAGGTCACATTGCCAAAGAATAGTAATTCTGTACTCACCTGGACCTGAGCTCAATCTTGGAGGATTTTTCTTTTCTTTTTTTTTTTTAAACTCTACATATCTTATGATTTCTTGTATCTGATTCGTTTCTAGCTTTCCCCTAGATACCTTAAGTTCCTTTGCAAGTAACTAAGGCTAGCAAAGGGCAGATAGGTCAAGGTAGTGGATAGAGAACTGGGTCTGGCTCAAGAAGATCTAAGTTCAGATATGACCTCACATACTAGTTCTATGAACTTGGGCAAATAATTTAACCCTTATTTACTTCAGTTCCTCTTCTGTAAAATTCAGACAGACTAGAAAAGGAAATGGCAAACCACTCTAGCCTCTTTGCCAAGAGTTGGATGTGACTGAACAGCAAGGCTAACAAGGCGTGGAACGCTGGGCATGTTTGTTATACCCAACAAAGAATCCAGAAAGGATGTATACCAAGTTTATAGGTAGCCAAGGATATAACTGTTCCCTGCCTCTACTCTGTGTGGAATATCTTGGTGCTGTGGCTCCTCCCAAGCAAGAAAAGAACCTGGGGCTGCTAGGGAGTCAAACACTCCCTTTGTCAAGTCAGACACTTTGGTAAGCTTCATCTTCCCAGGGGAGCTTGTCTAGTTCCACCAGATCTCTAGATCATCCACTTGCTTATAGCACAGGTCCATGTTTCAGCTTTTTCCTCCTCCAATTGAATCAAGAACTTGGGTTTGATAGAGAAATCTGTTTCTTCTTCTGGACTTGAATTGTACATGTGGATCGCAGGAACAGCAATGTGGGTTTGGACGTCTCCCTCGCAGCTCTCTCCTTGTGCTTTGAATCCTGGCTCTCTAGTTCTGGAGTCTGGAATGTCCTGATGCACCAACCATCACTCTGCTGCTGTCTCCAGGTCCTTGGAGCATCACTCTTTAAGTCTGGTGGACTCACAGTTCAGCGTTGCCCAATCTCTTTCTCTCATCAAGGCTTCATTTTTGTGATGTGCTGCTATTGCTCACTGCCTTCGTGGCTGGTTCTGTCCCTGCTAGGTACTTCCTCTGCATTGACCACCACCTCCTTGGGGATGAAATAATATGTTTCTAGGCTAGAGAACACATTACAATGTCTTTTGTTAGTCAGGTCCACAGGTCTATCCTGTTTACAAAAGGTCTTCTCAATGCCTCTGAAGACCTTCTGACTCACCGTCTCAATAGATGGTCTCCAGTCCTCACTCTGACTTGAGTTAGGGTGACCGAATTGGATTCATTTTTTCCTGCCTTGGAGTACATGAAAAATAGTCTCATCCTTCTCCATCCACATTTCTAATTTCTGTCATTCTCTCACACCAGGCTCTAAAATTACTCTGACTCTTAGAAAAGCTTCAAGAAAACAGTAGGATTATTAGAGGGGGAGAGACTGACCTGGTGGCTGTTACTGACAATTGACTGGCAATGTCAAAAGTTCAGATCCCTATTAAACTCTCCCCCAAGTTGAAAAATTTGTAGTGCCTGCAAATCACATTGGGTACAAATGTACATTTTAGAGGCAGACAGACACACCTTAACACACCCATGAATTTATACATAGCATAGTTATGTATGTTATACAAGGCCAAAGGTCATATATATCCACATATCATATAGCAGTTAGGGGTCATGCAGTTGTGTGACGTAGAGTAAAGCTTACTTCCAATCTGTAGGCCACCATGCCCCACCCCTCAAGCTCAACATGGTACTACTCTGAGAAGGCAAATACTTTAGACTACCTTGGTGAATTCTTCACACAGTCCATCCTCATCTGCCTTCCCTCCCCCCACCCCCAACCAAATTAGTAGTTCTTTGTGAAGGTCCAGATCTCTCCTAACTGGGAAGCCATCATGACAGTCACTTCCTTTAGTAATATAATAACATGCAATTGTAGGAGCCATCTCCAGTCGTCCTGATCTGTATCTTGCCACTGGACCCAGATGGCTCTGGAGGACAGAGTGAGACTGGTGACTTTGCACAGCCCTGCCTCGCTTAAATCCAATTCATTTGCAAGTCATGACATCTCCTTCCAGATGTCATAGCCCTCTTCAAGAACAAAGGACAAAGCACAACATGCAATTGTATGACAGTTGTTATTCTGTCCTGGTGCTTACAAGGCCAGTGTTATGACTTGACTTTAGCTAGTATGGAAAGCCAGGAACCTCCTCTTCCCAGTCCCCAGTCAATGATAATGGATAAGTTATTGAAACTTGAAGTTGGAAGTAAGTTGGAAGTACCTAAACCTTTCTTTAGACCTGGTATTGTCTTTGGAAATTTCTCCCTAAAAATGTTAGTATGGCTCCTGTTTATTCCTATCCAATTACCCATCTCTATGAGGATGATTTTCAGATCTACCTATGCTGTCTTAACCTTTTTGCTGACCTCCAGTCTCATATATCATCTTAAACTCAACATGTCCAAAATGGAACTCATTATCTTTCCTGCTAAATGCCCTCCTCCCAGCTCCTTTTCTACTACTGTAGAGGGCAACACCATCCTCCCGATTCTTCAGGCTGACAGCCTAGGTACCATCCTTGATTCTTCACTACCTTTCACCTCATATCCAATTTATTGCCAAAGTCAAGTAATTTTATCTTTGCAATTTCTCTCAAATATGCCCCCTTCTGTCCTCTGACATTGTTATCACTCTGGGGCAGGTACTCATCATCTCATGTCTGGACTATTTCAGTAGCCTGTTGGTGGATTGCCCTCCCTCAAGTTTCTCCCCACTCCCATGCACCCTTCATTCAGTCACCAAAATGATTTTCCTAAGGTATAGGTCTGTCACCCCCCTCCCTCCAATAAACTCTAGTGACTCCTATCTACTCAACTTTACTTAATTCTAGTGTCTTCACTCTTTTAGTTATTTCCTATATATCCTGTATGGATCTTGTTTGCACATATTTGCATGCTTTCTTCACCATTAGACTGTGAATTCCTTGAGGTCAGGGACTATATTTGCCTCTTTTTATATCTACAGCACCTAGCATGGTGCTTGGTACATTAGTAGGCACTTAATAAATACTTATTGATTGACCTAGAAATCATTTGTGGTAACAAATGAAATTGACTTATGTTTAGGGTCATTCAGCTCACCTGTAAGCAACCAAGGATATCAATAAACATTTGAATACAGAGAAAATTTATTGAAAAGTATAAAAAGGCAGAAATAGAATTTACCTTTAACCCTGAGATAACTAGGAAATGGTTAGAAGCAGAAATCCCTCATGCTGGGCTTTTCTTCTTCTATCAGTTTAGCACATAGTTCCTAAAACCTTCAATACTATTTAGCAGAGTGCCTGACTCTGAGGCAGAGGTGTAGACTTCAGTGATGGGTTGGCTATACATCTAGCAGCTTGTCTGTTCACCTAGGGATGTGTTTATTCCCCTGTTCTGGTGTCCATTTGCCTAGTCCATATCCTATCTTTGTCAGCTACTGACTCTCAATCTTCTATAAGCTGTGCATGAATATCAGACTTCACAGTCCCATCATGGTTCTCAGGAATCCATGGTGCTTGTCCACCAGCTACCACCTTTTCTTTTCAACTATTTAACCTAGAAACCCATGGCTCCTTTGTGGCTTATTTGCCGCAGTAGATCAAGTTTTCTTCCAGAAATCCTTCTTCCTCTAGTGGCTTTCCATGTTTATTTGGGGGTGGAGTGGGGGGAGGCTCATGGAATTCTGGGAAAGTCGATCTTTTCCAATATCTGCTACAATAATCATGACAACTCACATATACCTAGTAATTCTCCCTCCTTCCCCCCCAATAACCCTGTGAAGTAGTTAGCATACTACCTTCTACATTTTACAGTCAAGAAAACTGAGCCAAAGAGAAATTACCTATAAATACAAAAACCAAGGTTTCTAAGAGAATTTTAGCTCTGTGAACATTTTCCATTTTAATTAAAACACGAAACTTGCTTGTAACTTTCCTAGTATAACTCCTTTTTCTGCTTGTTGTAGATTGTATTCTCACCCTATGGGTGAACTTGGTTGTGGCACAATTAGTCCATTCATTTTGATATCATCACCATTGTTTGCAATACCTGCATCCAAATCGACCATGTAACAATTTGTAGTATCACAGAATTTCAGAGTTGGCCAAAGTCTTAATGGTCTTCCAGTACAAAGAACACCTGAGAACAATCCTTTCTATGATCTACCCCACACCCACCCAAGGGGTCTTCCCACCCGTGCTAAAGACTTCAAGAGAGGGCTTACTGATCAAAGAAGTCAATTCCATTTTTGAATAACTCTGACTATTAGGATGCTTTATTTCTATTGAGCCTAAATTGACCTCTTTGCAAATTCTGTCCATTACTCCTAATTCTTCCAAATACTCTTCTTCTTCCCACATAATCTACCATTGTGCTTGAAATTCCATAAAGATTCATTTCTTTGGGACAAGAGATCTTGAAAGATCCTTTATTAAAGGACAATGACCCCCAAGAGACAGAATATCTTCAGCTTTTATTAACTGATGCTTCAGCAGAGTTATGACAGCCTTTGGAAAGAGAAAGGCCCTTGGGAGTAGAACACAGATCAAGAGAGATGATGGAGAATGTGGTGGTCAAGGGGTGGGGAGAGGTACCAAGGAGTAACAGAAGGGGAAGTCAAACTTTCATGATTTCTTTATTTTGGCTGGTGTCATCCTTGACTATGGGGACTTATATTAATTATTAATATGGCTTACGTGATAGGCATTCTTTTCAGTGTATTTTGTGTCTCTAGACCTAGCTTGAGTTAGCATTTCATTTAGCATACTGATAAGGTTGTATATTTTCTCCAGGAAAAGAAACAAACTGACTTTAATGGCACCAAATGATTATTAAATCAGCCAGTCTGGGACCTAGAGTTACCATGGGGCTTTGGTTTCAGCAAACTTATTAAGCATGTACTACAGGCAAAGCTCTAGCTAAGATTGTAACTGAGAGAAAAGTTGCTAATCTAGCTAGGTGGAAGTCTGAAGTAAGTATACAACAGAGGTACAAGCCAAATCTTCTAACAATATCTTCCCCATAGATGACAGCTGCCTTCTACAAATATGTTGCTAAAGGGACCAAGGTGAGTGCAGCATCTTCCAACCTACATTCTTAGAATACAAGAGTAAAGTTTTATCTGAAAGAGGCCTGTCTTTCTGTACAGTAAGATTCAAATCTAAATGGATTAAATGATTATTTGGAATCCTTAACAGAAATAATTTTAAGTTACATCCAGGTCATTTTACTTTTAGCTTTTTTGCTGAAGATTAAGAGAACATTAGGGAAAGAGAGGAGCAAAGCAGTTGACAAGTGAGACTTTTTTAAAAAATTTAATTGCTATGTTTTAGAATTCTCTTATCAGGGCTTGTGAGGGAAGGTTCTGTGAGGTCAGTAGTTCTGAAAGACCATTGATGAGAAAGCATGTCTTATCAACAGCTTCTGATATTAGGCTTGGTAGGTTAGGACCAAAGGCAATGTGCAGCCAATACGTGTTGCCTTTGCTCTACTCTGACCACATTTGGAAGGAGAAAGAAAGTCCCTACTCTTAGAGACTTTCCTTGTCTTTTCTGTCCCATTACTTTCATTCAAAGAAACTTAAAAATATTGTCATCTATCCTCCCATTAGCCATGTGAGATAGGTAAGTTATTAAAGAAAACAATTGAGTTTATCTTTTTTCCAAGGTTGCTTCCAATCTCATATTTTCCTTGTGGAATTTTCCTTGTAGAATTTTTGTTTTCCACTCAAAAACATCAGTATGTCTCTGGAATGAGATCAGAGATGTCTGAACACAGTCCTTTGCTCAATATGTGCATGCATATGTGTGTGGATGGGGTGGAGAAGTGAAGGTGGTGATTCTGGGCCAGATCCCAGAGAGCCCTCCAAAACTATTCAACATTTGACATGGGCAATTTTTTGCTCATCTGACCAGCGTCTCACATGGAATTTTCAACTTCCCTTTCAGGACTCATCTTAACTCAAATTCTGTTTAGGGAAAGTGAAATTCCTTTGTCTCATAAAGAGATCTGAACAAACAGTCCCAGGTTCACGCTGGGTAAATCCTGGCCAGCTTTAATTTTTCCATAAAACTTACAAACTTTGTTCCAGTTATAAGGAGAGAAAGAGAGAGGGAGTGGGGTGGGGAGGGAGGGGGAGAGAGAGACAGAAAGAGAAACAGAGAGAGAGATAGAGACAGAGACTAAGAGAGAAAGAGATGGAGAGAGAGAGACAGAAAGATAGAGACAGAGACAGAGACTGAGAGAGAAAGAGAGGAGGGGAGAGAGACAGAGAGTGACAGACAGAGAGACAGAGACAGAGATGGATATAGAGAGATGGAGAGACAGAGAGAGACAGAGTTAGGGGAGAATGTAACAAGCTGTGTCTTCCTCCTTTGGTTAGTCTCTTGCTAACCTCAGGTAAAGTCTTAGTCTTCTTAGTCACTTATTGAATCAGGAGAGCCCAAGGTCAGATTGCACCTCAGGGCTCTTGTAAATTGTGAAGGGAGTGTCACCCTGTCTTCCATTACTGGAAGACTAATAAATCCTAGACCAGGTATCTCTCCCTGTTCTCCAGAAACATAGAAAGGTCATAGGAGTATAAATAATAATACTAGCATCCATATAGCACATTAAGGTTTACAAAATGCTTTACGTGTCTTATTTGACCCTCACAACAATGCTGTATCTCCATTTTATAGATGAGGAAATAAAAGCTCAGAGAGGTTGAGTGATTTGTCCAGGGTCACCCAGCCAGTCCCTGAGACAAAATTTAAATTCAGGTCTACCTGACTTTAAGTCAAATACTTTATCCATTATAACACCTAACCATGTCACAGATTTAGACCTGGGAGAGACCTTGGGGAGTATTCAGTCCTCTTTCTCAAACTTACAGATGAAGGAACTGAGGCCTAGAGAAGTTAAGGGTCTTGTCCAACATCATCACATAGGTAGTAAATGTCAGAACTTGGATTGGAATCCAGGGGGCAGCTAGGTGGCACAGTGGATAGAGTGCCAGGCCTGGAGTCAGAAAGACTCATCTTCCTAAGTTCAAATCCAGCTTCAGTCACTGACTAGCTGTGTGACTCTGGACAAGTCACTTAAGCCTGTTTGCCTCAGTTGACTCATCTGTAAAATGAGCTGGAGAAGGAAATGGCAATTGGCCATGAGTATCTTTCCAAAGACAACCCCAAATGTGGTCGTGGAGAATCAGATACCTCTCAAACTCCAGATGTAGTCTGTTGTGTTACAATCCAGGGCCTCCCTTGAAGAGAAATATGACTGCTAATTTGCTAGGCAATGAAGGAGACAGCATACCACCCTTGGGGGAACCCCAAGGAGGGTTTAAGGAGTCTTTTTCCCCCCTCTACAACTTGAAGTCTGGGAGCTTAGAGCTGGGAGATGAGAAGTGTACCCACTCAATGAAGGAGTCATTCATTGCACATGGTTCACCAAGAAAAGAAACTTTGAGAAGGCACACGTCAGAGGCATCCTTCCAAAACAACCAACTCTAAGACTCTGAGGAGACTTAACGTTGTTGTTCAATCATTCAGTCATGTCTGACTCTCTTTGTGTTTTCTTGGCAGAGATACTGGAGTGGTTTGTCATTGCCTTCTCCAGCTCATTTTACAGATGAGGAAACTGAGGCAAACGTGGGTAAATGACTTGCCCAGGGTCTCACAGCTAGTAAGCATCTGAGGCCAGGTTTGAATTCAGGAAGATGACTCATTCTGACTTCAGGCCCTGCTTTCTATCCATTGTCTCACCTAACTGCCCAAGGCTTAACATTGCCATGCTTTATTGCTTTTGGTTTTCCTGAGAAACCATACTGTGGCTGAAATCTAGTGGTCTTGGGTGCAAGTGTTGCAAGGCTATCTTCCCCTTTATTTCTCCCACTCCCCTATGCTGATTTACTCATCATTTGAACCATGACCCTGAGTTTTTTGAAACTTTGCTCGAAGATGCTCAAACTCTTCTCTGTCATCAAGCTCTTTAACCACCATTCCTTCCAACTCTTTGATTTAATGGATAACTAGTGGTCTACCAAAGACACCCTATCCCCTGCAACCCTTTCCACTGATGGTCACTTCTATGATTTTCAATGATTCAGAGAGCAGGGAGGGAACAGGGATGCTCTTTGTTGTGTCTTTTCCCCAGTAACTCCCTAACCCGGACCATTGATGGTTACCCCAACACTTCTCAGAGACTGTTCTTCTCTAAGGTCACTAGTGACTTACCAGTCACCTAATCAGTAGTCCTTTTTTACTCTTTTAAATCCACCTTTAACTGCAGTTTTTGACACAATTGGCTGTCTCTTCCTGCTGAGAACTCTCTTTCTAGGCTTCAGGGACAGCATGCTGCTCTAGATCTCCTTCCCCTAATTGCTCTTTCTCTGTATCCTTTTCTGTCTCCTCACTCACTTCTTGACTTCTTAATGTTTCTTTACCTTCTGTCCTTGTTCCTTTTTTCCTCTCCTCCCCTACCCTCATCTACTTTCCGCTCCTATTCCTTTCTTCCCCTCATGATATGCCCACCAAATCTCTTCTGGAGACAATCAAGTGACTTGCCCAGGGTCACACAGCCAGTAAGTGTCTGAGGCTGGATTTGAACTCAGTCCTCCTGATTCCAGGGCAGGTACTCAATCCATTTCACCACTTAGCTGCCCTGAAATCTCTTCTTTCCAGGATACCATGCCCAGTTCCTTCAGATGATCATTATGCAAAAAAGAACTCAGCATTCTAGGTGCTCTTCTCTTGACCCTCTCTAGTTTGTCAATTCCTTTTCTAAAATGTAGTACCCATTTTTAATACTCCAGATAGAATAGGGCAGGATTATCACTTCACTGTCTTCTTATACCTTACACATTCCCCCTTTCTCTTCCACCCAGTGAGACCAGACTATTTACTGTTATTCACACAGAATACTCTCTCCCAGCTCTGGGCATTTTCATCAACTATCCCCAATGCCTGGAATGCTCTCCCTCCTCATTTCTGCCTCCTGGCTTCCTTTAAGTCATAGCTAAAATCCCTCCCTCTTTTTCCATTCATCTATCTCTCATCTATGTATCTATGTATCTATCATCTATCTCTGCATCTGCTTTTATATACTGCTGGAAGGGATTGAGAACAGATGCCTCTGGCTGTAGTCAGAGTAGTTGACATATGTACATATTGGCCACTTGCCTCCACGATTCTCTATCTTATCATGGTAGGGGAATAGTCTTTCATGTTTACTGTAGCTGTGCTGTGCCCATCACATAGAAGTGGCCACCATCTACAACTACTTTTCCCCTCAGCCAAGGACCCTTCTGTTCCAGAGGCAAATATGGCCCTTGGAGATTCCTTCCTTCCAGGATACCTTTGTGTACTGAATAAGGGTTCCCTCTTATCCTATTTGCATCCCATGGGTGTTTTTCCATGGCACCTGTGTCCATTTAGTTCTTCATCCTACTGTGCCAGACATAGACCCTGGCAACCATTGTCTCCTGTAGCTGCTCTGCTGGAGCATCCAAGTAAAGCAGAAAATAAATTGAACCAAAGCTGCTGGTGGTCATGGTAAGCCATTTGCCCCTTGGTTCATACTGATGGACAAAGCTGTTCTGTGGATAGCTCCACAGACCAGGTGCTGTTACCACAATCTTAAGAGCTCTGCTCTTGTCCCTCTTACCTCAGAATCTCCGCAAATCTTCAGGGCTTACCTGCTGGAAAAATTTAGATAAACCTGCATGGCAAGAACCCATCTGGTAGCTTCAAAAAAGTTCCCAGGTACCTGTAGAAAAGTCAGTGACACCTGAGAATGCTCCTCCCCTTCCCACAGAGAGCCTTATGAGAAGGTCTCCTCACACTCATAGACAGACAGTTCCAGTAAGAAAAATAGGAGGAATTTTACCTGGAGGCGGCCAGAAAGAGGTTATGTTATGGGAGTGAACAAGATCAAGTAAGCAAAGCAAGGAGTTCAGCTCCAGGTTACAAGTGAAGCCGGACAGCTTGGCCCCAGAACATGAGAGCGTCCAGGACATCTGGATAAGAAAATCTAGGCTAGCCAATGAGGAGCTACAGCTGGTCACTGGAGGTATGAGGCAGTGCTGCTGTTGTTCACTTCTTTTCCACTTGTGTTTGACTTTTCTTGACCCTGTTTGGGGTTTTCTTGGCAAAGATACTGGAGTGGTTTCCTATTTCCTTCTCCACTTCATTTACAGATGAGGAAACTGAGGCAAATAGGGTTAAGTGACTTGCCCAGGGTCACAGGGTAAGTGTGTGAGGCCAGATTTGAACTCCAGATGAGTCCTTCTGATTCCAAAACCAGAATACTACCTAATCTGCCACCTAGCTGCTTTAGTAAATGAAATGGATATGGGGTCAGAGGTCCTGGATTCAGATCCTGACTCTTCTACTTACTAGCTGTGTAATTCTGGGCAAGTCTTTCCTGATGCCCTCAACTGTGAGCACTGCACTCAAACTAATGTGTATTTCATTGCTTTGTGTTTATTCTCTTTATATTTATTCTGTATAGAGCTGCTTGTAGACCTGTTATCTCTCCCCATTAGAATGTAAATTCCTTGTGAGTAGGGGTTATCTCTTTCCTTTTCCATGTATCCTAACCTCTAACACAAAGCCTAGCACAATGCTGGGTGCTTGATAAATGCATGTTGGTTGGATCATGGATTTGAGAATGTTGAGCTTCAGGTTCTTCATGTGTAAGACAATAGGTTGGCTTAGAGAGTCTTGGCTGTCCTTTCCATTTCTAGAACCTGTGGATTTTGTCCAGACAAGGTGAAAGTCTAGATCAGTCTAGCTGGGGTTTGAGGTTATTCCTAGAGAGTACCAGTTCAGCCTAGGAGCAAGGCCTCTTAGGCCAAACTTTTTGTTGAGCTGTGGTTGCTTACTCTTGTGGCTGATTCATATTATTTCCTGTTGGCTTTCTCAGAGACATATCTCCTGTGAGCTGGATTGCTTGTCCTTGTAAGACCCCAGGGCTAAATTGGTTTATTCCCTGATAAAAGCTTCATTTGTGGGAGTAGATCCAACCTGTATTTACTAAAAGGAGCCTGTTAAAATAGAAAAATGGTAGCAATCAGAGAACATTTTTCTATCCATGCTATTTATAGCACTTCTTCTGAAGGAAAAGGGAGGTAAACTCCTTACCATTCTAACCCAATGATTTTGCAATTTTCTGCTGATATCGATTATAGCTTATCTAACTCCATAACAGATCTATCTTACACATAAGATAGAATGCAGCTTTAAAAAAAATCAGAAGAGATTCTAGGGGGGAAAAAATCATCCTTGTCTTCAGATAAGATTTTGTGTTATGATAAGTCACCCTTACCAGGCACCTCATCCTAAGCAGAGGTCCCTCCGTAAAGATAAATGTTGTCACTGTCCCTGAGTGGCAAAGAAATATTTTTCCCCCTGCACATGACGGTTACATTCAAGAAGCACAAATTGGTGAAGACTGCCATATCCCTTCTGTCTTGTTGGTGTCTTTGAAAAACCATGTGACTATACTTCCCTGAGATCTAGCGTACCCATTTGGAATCTCTTAAAATATAACCTCCAATTAGAGAAATCTGAACAAGAAAAAAGATACATGCAGAAAGTCAAGCACAATATCATTATTTCTTTCTCATTCTTGATTCTTGTTCACACTCATCATTCCACCTAAAAATTCATTATAATAAAATACTCATTAAATAGAAAGGGATTTTTTTTCTTCCTTTCACCCATGCTATTCAGGGTTCTTCTTATCCAGTAGATGAAAACCAAGAAAAGATTGGACCAGGAGGGAATAAAGACTCATCAGATGTCTCTTTTTGTCCATGAGGAATACCTTACTAGATTCCTGCTTACCAGAAACCTGCTTTTAAGGGGAACAGCTGGGAGATTCTGCTGCTAGAAACTGCCGACAAGAGGCTGGTGTTGTAGTGAAAAGAGAGGACTGGATTTGAATCTGGGTTCAACTCCCACCTTTGACTCTTGACTGGTCATATGACTATGGGCAAGTAACCAAGTTCTCTGAACCTCAGTTTCCTCATATGTAAGATGGAGATAGTGATACCTGAGATACTTCCTCACAGGGTGATTGTGAGGCTCACATGAATCCTATTTGTAAAGTGCTATATAAACTCTAAAGCATGATATAAATGCCATTTTTTATTGAGAGAGGGATAATTTCCAAGATAACCATATCTCAAGCCATAGAGGTCTATATAAATTAGTAATAACAGCATTTTCTTTGGAAAGGTCCCAGATGGAATAAAACATCTGTTATTTCTCATTTGTCTTGCCAAGACTGTTTGGGGTCTGAAAGAGAGACGCCCTTACCAGCAGGGGGTGGGGAGAAGAGCTGGGCAAGTCACTTTGTCTCAGTACTTCTCTGTTTCCTCATCTATAAAAACTAGGTGAAGGGAATTTTCTAATCCTACGATCTTATGTTTGATGCTACTTCTTGACCTGTTGTTAGGGATGCTACAGGGGAGAGCATGTGGCTGTTTTAGCCCAGGTATTTGAGAAATGAGGTGATTACACAAGTATCCTATCATGGATTAGCAATGGGCTATCTCTGTTCTATACTTTGTGTGTACACTTTATTCACTTTTGCAGTTGGATTTGAGACCTTTTATCAGGACATCTTGAAAACCCAGTCTCCAATTTTAATTCCATAGGTTAATGTCATGCAGTAAAAATTTTTAGGGAATTTCCAAGGAACAAAGTCACTTCATAAAAATATTATTTCCCTGTTCGATTTAGATGAACTCCTGAATTAGGCATATTTATTAAGGGCTTGAAATAAAAAATGAAAGGAGGACTGAATCCTTGCCTGTAGAAAGGACAGGATCTAACAAGCTCTCATTGACTTTTGGGAAACCAGCTCCCAGAATGCCTACACCCACTTGGAGATGCAGTTTTCTAATTGGTGTAGTATGATGAAAGGAGCACTGAATTGGAAGCCATAAGATCTGGAGCTGTAGTTAGGCTATGTCACTGACTTACTGTCCCACTTCAAGCAAGTCATTACCTCTCCTTGAGCCTCAATTCCCTTTTCATCAAATCCTTCCACTCTGAATCTCATGGTCCTAGGTAGTCCTATGGGGGCAGAATTTGATGTCATGACTTGTTAGGTCATTTCTGGTATCAGCGTCTCTGCCTGGTTTTTAATGTAACAGAATTGAACATTTCATCTGGGAAGTTTAACAGACAAGGATGCTTCTGTTCACATTTTACTGCTCCAGAATCAGAGTCTGATTAGAGATGTTTCCCTGTATAGGCACGTAAGAGCATCTTTGGTGAGTTTGCTTGAGGAGAGGGGAATGATGGATGCTAGGAATAAACACAAATATCATCTTTAAAATCATGATTTTCCCAGTGCTCTTACATGCATCACCTAATCTGACAAGCACACAAACCATGACAGGTAGATTCTAACTCACAACCATCATTTCCATTTTACAGATGAGGAAATCAAGGCTCCAAATGGTAAAATGATTTACCTCAACTCATGACTTTGAAAGCGAAGGAACCAAGATCCTAACCCAAGTCTTTAGACTGAGAGTGCAATGCTCTTTCAGTCTAATTCAGTAAGTTTTTGTGGAGTGTCTAGGATATTCAAGGCAAATGCTGGGGATCCAACCCCCTATCTGCCTGCCTCCTCTAGCCCTAGGCAGTACCTGTCCTCAAGGACATTACATGTTCACCAACTAACACTGTTTCCACACTTGTGGATTGTGGAGATAGTCTGTGTTCTAGGAGACCAGCATCTTGCCAACTGGCAAGCTGACAAAACCCTACTCAATTACAGCCACTTTTGAGTTTATATCTTTATAAGAATAAAAACCCAGGAGCAACTCAGGGGGAGATTTTGTCCTGATGAGCAGTTTTATGAACATTCAGTTCACTCTACCAGCCTTTCTAATTCTTGATTTTGTAAGGCTAAAAATAAACTACACCCATCCGTAATCATGCCATCTGGAGGGGCAGTGCACCTGTTATTTATTTATTTTCTTTCACGTAGAGGCTGAACATGCCCATCAGGCAGACGCCAGGATTACCCTGGAAAAAAAAAGTACATATTTAAGACAATTGCCTGTATAATTCCTACTTAAAAATTAGAAAAAAGTTTGCTTGAGATAATCAGAAAATTACTCATGCTTATATAGCATAAATAGAAGAGGTATTTCTTAATTAAAGGTACCACTTAATTAAATCAGATAATTCACATACTCACCTTCTCCATTCCATTTGAGACCTGAATCATTTGAATTTGCTTTCTAGACTGATGACATTATCCAGGTATCTGAATATCACTTAATAATAAAAACAATAATTAGCACTTTAAGGTTAAAAATACTTTGTAAATATTATCTCATATTACCTTTGCAACAACACTGGAAGGTAGGTTTTATTCTTATCCCCATTTTACAGATCAGAAAAATTAGGCAGACAGATTAAATAACATGAACAGGATCACTTAGACATTAATATTGATAATGATGATAACAGCTAACATTCTGCATGCCATGGGTGGGGCTAAACACCTTCAATTACCATCTCATTTGAGTCTCACAACAACCCTGAGACCAGTGGGGGAGGGTAGATGTCATTATTATCCTCATTTTGCCTATGAGGAAACCGAGGCACACAGAGATTAAGTGACTTGCCCTGATCATCCAGCTAGTAAGCATCGGGGGGCTGGATTTGAACTCGGGGCTCTATCCAGAGCACTTTATTTGTCTTTGACATCCATGTGCCAGAGACTGTGTATTCTTTGCTTGAACCTTCCAGATAATTGTCTGTATTCTTCATTTTGTTAGTATATGTTTATATAGTTTAGATAATTTTAAACTACATGTGTATATATTGTTTGAACAATTTTTCAAGAGAATAATTTGGAAGATTTTCAGGAATATGGCCATCGGAAGAGAGCAAACACAGCGTAATGAACGGAGGGCTAGCCTTGGAATGAGACAGCCTTCGGCTCTGGTCCAGCTTCTGACAGCAATCCTTATGTTACCATGAGGAGTCCTATAACCTCTTGGTGCTCCAGCCGTCTCTCTAAGGCTACAAATGATATGCCTCTGAATGAGTGCAGGCACTTTTTGCACTGTGTATCACCTGTCTCAAAGAAATCGTAGGTGAGTACTTTAAAAAACCACAGTTGGAAAATGGCTCCTCCCTCTTCTGGAAAAGAACCCTGGACTGTAAATGCATTGAAATTAATTGTTCTGTCTCCTGTTGTGCCTTGCAACTGGGTTGGAGCTTAATAAATGTTTGTGGTTGAATGAGAACAAAACCATTGGGTATATTGATGTGAACACCAAGTGAGGTGAGGATGAAGCAATTTAGCGTAAAAAGTGAGTCTAGAACTCTAAGAAAATCAAAATCAAAATGTCTTTGACTGAAATTATCCACATAATTGCTTCAGTTTTTCAGCATAAATGAATCTTCTCCTCTGTGAAAGACATGGAGTAAGCAATGAGGAATGAGACATAGGTCCCAGGGCCCAAGGAACTTTCCTCAAATTATTATGGGGAAGGTAAGAGTGCTGAATCAAGTGTCTGGTCAGAAAGACCAGAGTTCAAATTCCTCCCTAGATACTTCCTAGCTGTATGACTCTGGGCAAGTGACCTGACCTCTCTGTGCCTCACTTTTCTCATGTATAAAAATGGTGATATTAATAACACCTACCTCCCAGGGTTGTTATGAAAATTAAATGAGATTACAAATGTAAAGTGCTTTGTAGACCCAAAGTGCTAATATAAAAATGTTTTCATTTCCCTTTCTTAGTGTCCAACAAGGGGGTATTTCTCAACTGTTCTTCTCCATCCATTCCCAGGTGAAGAAAGGTCCTTGAGCTAATCTCCTGTGAGTTCCAACTATATTGCAGACAGCCAAGGGCAGTTGGTCTCAGAGTGCTGGTGAAATGATTTTTTTGCTACCATGTGCTAGCTCACTTGGAGCATACCATGAGCAACACTCAGATTCCAAATGAGAGACAGGGGCATCATCCCACCAGCCATACTGTTGCCACATTGCTGGGATGGAGCCTTGCAGCAGGCCCTCTCCCTGTAGGCAGGACCCCGTGCCAGATCTCCCTTTCGGTGGTGTGTGCCAGGCATTTTGCTTCTCATCGCTTGTACTGATGAGGCATTGGAGGAGCCTAGTTCAGAGAGGTCTCTGTTGGATCAGCTAATTCCTTAAATGAGACAGGGTTGCTATTTGGAAAGCTTCATAGCTTTCCAAAGGAGAAGGAGTAAAAACAAACCTTTTCCCTGGCGATCTTAACAGACATGTGCCGGGAAACCGTTCGGTACTAATTGTTGTGAAAATGTGCCAGGTAGGCCCCTTTCACGGGCTGGTTCCCAGTTGCCAAGCATAATTAATAGTGCTACAGTCTTCAAGGCCATAATGCTCATCAGTTATTAATTAGCAATTCATTTTGTTGAATAAATAATACTTATGATTGATGATAGATCTTGTAATTGGGCACTAGAAGTAGGCCTCCAGGGAATGGCTTTCCAGCAAGAATTAACTATGACACAGTTAACAGCTAAGAAACTGAGGATCACTTAAGCAAAGCTGTATTAAACAATTGTGACATCAGCAAGGTGTTTCCTTTCAATAGGAGGAAAGTCACTCTTGAACACAGGCTGGGTGTCTTTAGCACCTGAGTGTTAATCACTTCTGGCTACTTAACTCTTCCCTCTTCTCTCCATTTCCTTTAAAGCCTGTAATCACCACTCCTCCTTAAAAAGCAAATTCCTCTCTATCTGCATCATTCTATTGGCTTTGCATGATTCTTGTCATTGGTTCTAGCTCTATATTGTCCTAGAATCATAGTCAAGATTTCGGGGGGGGGGGGGGGGAATGCTCTTTCAAAAAAGGCAGTGATTCATGTTTCTGTTTGAAATTACCCCTTTGGTTAAATTTGCTGTAGATTAACAGATTTTGCTGCCCAATTGATTTTTTGGCACTGGAGTGGAGATCCATCCGGCAGAGATAAAGTGGGGTTCATTTAGCACACCCTTTCCAGGGGAAAATGAGGGCTTGGTAGACAGAACCAGCCAAGTCTCTTTGTTGACTGCTCAGTGAAAGCAAGACAACTGGAGCAGGTCAGCTGCTGACCAGATGCTGCCTTCAATTAATATTCCAACCCTAAAAGACATTTATCGCTCAGTCTAGAAGACAGAGCAGCTGAGTAATAAAGGGAACCACAAAAGATCTTTTGCAAAAGCATTCATAATGACTAAATTGCTTGAAATAAATCAGTCCCCCCTCCAATACCAAATAAATACAGTTTGAATAGTGCATGTTAAACAAATTTCTGGTGTTTGGAAAAAGCATCGACAAAGTAGGAGCTTGTCTTTGACAAGAGCATACAATGCGCTTCATTAGCATGGTGCGTTGTTTGTTTGTTTGTTTTGGCTTCCTTCTCTTCTCTCTTAGTTCAAAAGGGTTAATATGCTGTAAGATCTCATTGCCAGTTAAATAGGTCCTGCACCCTTTTAAGGGAGTAAGAACCTGCAAAAGAGCAAGTTAAAAAGAAACCAAGAGACTGTGTTGTAATGCTAACAGGCAATTAACAAACTCATGGGTGTTAATTATTTTCATACTGTATCATGTTCAATTAGCTTAGTCTCTGCAACAAAGGCAACCATGAACAATTGCTTTGATAGGCGTGCAGCACTTCATTTGTAGTTAATCGGTTTAAGCCTTGCAGTTGCTAGGCTACCTCAGTCTCCAGAGGTAAAAGGCTTCACAGATGCACTATGTTTAAATGACTACAGAGAACTGTTTAAACTCAAACCATGTATAACTCTTTATTGATTTTTCACAGAAGATCTCAGCTCTGATGATAAGGTTTTGATATATTTTCCTGCTACAGCCAGTCCCTTGGAGTATTGCAGAAAAAAATCTGTCAATATGCTTCTATTATGATCTCTTGATCTGTGCCTATAAAAACCTTTAGCCGCAGCCCTTATTATAAAATAATGGAAGAAGCAATATCTGACTTTTTTTTCCCACCCTGTAATACATGAAGATTTTTTCCCTTTGCTATTGCCTTTGGATCCAAATTACAGGACTTCCTCTGTACCCGTGCTCTAAAATAATAAAGAAGAATTTCTAGCACTAATTAATTTGATTGACTCTCAGCAGGAAGGGATCAGCTGTAGCATCATGAACTTTAACAATAACTACCAACTGATGGGCAGTTCACATCAATAAGACCATCACTAGCCTCTCTCTCACCTGTCACCAGGCGGGGAGTGAGCAATAACTGCCCCCCTGCAGATACACACTGCTTAGCACTTTCTGCCCTATTAGCAATTTATAATGGTGATCAAGAAACAGTCAGCGGCAAATCAAGACAACTGTCTGGCTGCCTGTTTAATTGGCCTTGTTTGCTTTTTGATAAATGGCTCGTGACTGCTATAGGCCCTTGTATTTTGACTTTTAATAGGCCATTGTGATTAGACTACCAACAGATACTAGGTCAAGACTGAGGGAAAGTGGAAAAAATGTTAATTAATATCAATAATAGGCAATTATTAGTTAGACAGAAGGACCTACTAGCTGTGGGCTCTAATGACTTAGAGTTAACTTGAAGAGATATGCTGCCATATTAGCATAACCATGTAAGCAGACTGTGTGGTAGATCCTAGCAAACATCTGTTATGTTAGTAATTCAAATAGAATTTCTGCCTTTGGAGTGATATTTGCAGCATCAGCAATCCCTCTTGACCATTTCAAGACACTAACAATACCCTAGCGACTGGTGTCCTTCCAATTGGGCTTCATTTCAGTCCAAGAATTAAACTGCACCTTTTCATTTGGATTGTGCTGCTGAGATGCCCATCCTCCTGGCTCCAGCCAGTAGAGATTAGGTGAGGGGATTCTGAATGGCAACAGTGGTAAAGCTGGAGCAGGGAAGTATAGTGTGGGTCAACCAGACGTGAGGAGTGACGCATAGCTGTGTGTGTGCATGTATGTAATGCAGAACACACACACATCTTTAACATAGAACACATTACTGAGTCTCATATGGTTCATGAATTGTTCTTTATGTAGCACAGGCATTAAAGGTATGGCACAGATTCCCTCCCACCCCTTCCCTCAACCCTCACCAGTTTCTTTCTTCCTGGACTATGGCTGACTTGTTCACCGTAATTGCACCCATGCTAGCAGGTTGGTGTGCTCTCCCAGAATGAGTGGTCATGCTGCTACAACTCGCTTTCAGGGATCTAGGGGTAACTTTGGTGTGAGGGAAACTCATGGCTATAATCACAACTATAGCTCCTGAGCCCCCATCAGTGTGTTTCCTATTTACACCAATCAATCAGAAAGAGAGCACTAACTCTTAATCATGAAACATTTATCATCCAAGAAAGTTAAAGCAAGAATGGTCATAACATAACATTTATTCAACAAAAGATAAAATTAGGAATAATTTAAACATAATCGTCCACCCATAAACTTGTGTCACACTTTCCTACTAATACACACAATGCCTGTGGAGGAAAGAGTGAGCACAAACTTCCACAAATCTAAGAATAAAAAACATGTCTAGGGAAATTCATGTGCTTGGGCCAGTACCTTTAGGGAGCAGACTATACTATGCATCACTTGCTCCTCTTCTGGGCCTCTCTGGTCTTCTGCTGGATGAAAATGCTTCTCATTTCTCTTTTTGCAAGAGCAGTATTACTTAAGCTCTTTTTTGTGAAAATCAGTCTAAAGTTTGAGATCGGCAGAACTTCCCAGATCTGTTCCCTTGGTTAGATACTGAGGTAGCATGACATTCAGTGAAAAACAGTTTCCTTTAGTCCTGGGATCTGAAAAACGATTCAGGTCTTTCAAGTAACACAGATACTATTTAGTATATATTATTATCAGGTATTATCAGCTGTGTTCAACTCTTCTCAGTTTCTCAGCTCCACTGGTTTCTTTCACTTCTCAGCTTCTTATCTCCTGATTTCTTGGCTGACTTCTCAAGTGGTCTTAACTTCTCATTATGTAGCTTCTAATGACTCAAACTGAAGCCTACTTAGCACTTTTGGCCAAATATTTTAGATATCTTCTGGACCACAGCTGTAATACTTAGCTGAGATGTCGTTATTAGGGCTACTTCTTACACTGTCACTTGTAGGCACCCATCTCTAACTAAGGTTGAGAAACTCAAAATCTATGTTTCTGTCAGGTATGAAAGAAATAGTTAATATACAATTCTCCTATAGTTCCCAACCAATTCTTTGATTTGGAGTTTTCCAGTAACAAAAGTCAAAGTCCCACAAATAGTCATATTCAAATTAGATCCTGGAAAACATACTCTGCAGCCATCTCTAATGTTTGTTGGTGCTCTTGCCTCTGAGCTGCTTTCATTCAGGTCCTCTCAGTGTTTTTATCTGAGGAACTATTTTCTCTTAGATCTTCAAAACTATCTGTTCTCCTCAAGCTACCTTTCTATGGCAAATGAATGTATTTCCCCACTCAATAGATTATAGAAATCTATCTTTCCCTATAGGAAAGTAGGAAGGTAAGGAGATAAGAGAAGGGAGTATGATAGAAGGGAGGGAAGATTGGGGAAGGGGGTAGTTAAAAGCAAAACACTTTTAAGAAGGGACAAGGTGATAGAGAAAAATAGAATAAGCGGGGGGGGATAGGATGGAGGGAAATACACTTAGCAATAGCAACTGTGAAAAAAATTTGAACCAAGTTTCTCTGATAAAGGCCTCATTTCTCAAACATAGAGAGAACTGAATCAAATTTATAAAAGTAAGAGTCATTCCCCAGTTGTTAAATGATCAAAAGATAAGAACAGTTTTCAGATGAAGTTATCAAAACTATCTATAGCCATATAAAAAAATGCTACAACTCATTGCTGATTGGAGAAATGCAAATTAAAACAACTCCTAGGCACTGCCTCATACCTATTGGATTAGCTGATATGACAGAAAAGGAAAATGAGAAAGGTTGGAGGGAATGTGAGAAAAATGAGACGTTGTGTTTTTGTCTTTCACTCTCAAAGAGGACCATGACATCAAGATGATGACATGACTTACAGTTGGCTTTGATTTGAGTAAGAGAGGACTGTGCAAGGTCATCAGCCTTATTTTCTCCTCCAGAGCCATCTGGGTCCAGTAGGCTGATATTCATTAGGATGACTGGAGATGGCCCAGGATGCAGTGTATGACCCTGGCCATTTTAGGGCAAGGTCTTATTAGATTCTCACTTTCAGTGAGATACACTCATTCAATGAATAGTCCTCTTTAAGTAGTTACTCATGCATCCTGGGCCATCTCCAATCACCTTGATGAATATCTGGTCCCTGGATCCAGATGGCTCAGGAGGAGAAAGTGAGACTGGTGACCTTGCACAGCACTCCCTCATTCAAAACAAAGTCAAGTGCAAGCCATGTCATCATTTCTCTGATGTGATGGTCTTCTTTTGAAAATGAAGGACGAACACAACCCTTTTAATAAAGAAAAAAGTAACAAAAAATCGAACTGGGAGGGGAAGACCCTGAGGGTTTCTGGATAAAAAAGAAAGTTATTATTTAGTATTTACTTTCACTCTGTGTTAGGTGGGCAGGGAGCTGTTGTCCAATCTATGAGCTCCAGAGTGAATTGGGCTTAAGTCTTTGAGCAAGAAATCTAGCCAGTAAACCTAAAGAAAAAAGGCAGCTTTTTGCCATGGATGTGTGTCTTTCACTGAGTAGAGTACCTCAAGCAAGGACAGAGAGGAGAGAGGAGAGGAGAGGAGAGAAAAGAAAAGGAGAGGAGAAAAGGAGGAGCTGCTACTCACTCAAAGGTTGTGTTTGTCCTTCTTTCTCAGAGAGGACCATGACATCAAGATGATGACACGACTTGCACTTAACTTTGATTTGAGGTATGTATCTTAAAAGAAACTTAAGAAAAAACCAAAAAGGACCTACATATACAAAGATACTTCTAGCAGCCTTTTTCTGGGGATAAAAAATTATAAATTGGGGGAATGCCCATCAGTTAGGAATGGCTGAACCAGTTGTAGTATGTGATTATGATGGAATACTATTGTAATGTAAGAAATGAAAAGTAGGAAACTCTCAGAAAAAACCTGAAAAGACTTGCATGAACTGATGCAAAGTGAAATGTACTGTATACAAAGCAACAGTAATATTGTAAAATGATCATCTGTGGACAGCTATTCTCAGCAATAGTGATCCAACAACTCTGAAGGACTTATGATGAAAATACTATCCATCCCCAGAGAAAGAACTGATGATATCTGAATACAGATTGAAGCATAGTTATTTAAATTATTTTTTTCTTGAGATTTTTTTGGTCTGTGTTTTCTTTCACAACATGACTATTATAAATATGTTTTGCATGACTACACATGTGTAGCCTATATCGAATTGCTTGTCTTCTCAATGAGGCTGGGGTGGGGAGGGAGGAAGGGAAAGAATTTGAAACCCAAAGTTTTAAAAACAAATGTTAAAAATTGTTTTTACATGTAACAAGAAAAAATTAAATAGTAAATAAATACAAAAAATGAAATAAAAGAAAGACTGTTTTATGGAGAACTCACCCAAGGCAAGTGTTCACATGGTGGTCAGAAGTGATATAAGGACATTTTCAAGGTCTTTTTTATGAACTTTGGAACTGATAATACATGGGAGACACTGGCACAGGACCACTCACTATGGTGTGATCACATCAGAGAAGGTGCTGTGCTCTATGAGCAAAGCAGAATTGAAGCAACTCAAAAGAAATGTGAGGTGCAAATTTAGAGAATCTATCCCAAATGTTCACTTGGGCTATTTGTGCCTGACCTGTGGTAGAACATTCCAAGTTCGTATTAGTCTGATACAGTAATACGCACTGTAACTTGACTGTAGCACAGAGATGTCATTATGGTCCTCTTTGAGAATTAAAGACAACAACCAACAATCCTATAAGTACAAAAATGCAGTAGCTCTTTTCCAGAGGCAAAGAATTGGAAATTGAGGGGATGCCCATTAATTGGTTAATGGCTGAACAAGTTGTGGTATATAATTGTGATGGAATACTATTGTACCATAAAAAATGATGAGCAGGATACTCTCAGAAAAACTTGGAAAGACTTACGTGTGCGGATGCAAAGTGAAATGTACTGTGTACAAAGTAACAGCAATATTGTCAGATGATCAGCTATGAATGACTTAGCTATTCTCAGCAATACAGTGATGCAATAATTTTGAAGGACTTATGATGAAAAATGCTGACAATCCCCAGAGAAAGAACTGATAGTGTCTGAATACAGATTGAAGTATACTTTTTTATTTCTTTATTTTTCTTGAGGGTTTTTTGGTCTATCTTTTCTTTCAGAACATGACTGGATATGGAAATGTTTTGCATGACTATGTATGTATAACTAATATCTAATTGCTTGCCTTCTCAAGGTGAGGGGGAGGAAGGGAAAGAATTTGGAGCTCAAAGTGTTAAAAATGAATGTTAAAATTGTTTTTACATGTAACTGGAGAAAAATAAAATACTAAATAAAATTTTAAAATGAATGTATTTCCCCCTTCTTTTTCAGTAAATACAATGCCATATAATAAAGAGACCATACTTAAGTTTGTAATTTTCGTGACTCCCCAAACCTTTTCATCCATGAATCCCTAGAAAGATTACAGGAACTTTATGAGTCAAAATCTTCTTTAAACTATAGTTCGAGCCCTGTTATTAGTCAATGAAAGGACTCAGCTTAAAGTAATGACATTTAATGAAATTTCATAACAGCACAAGTAATGGTTGAATTTCCTTCTCATAATTCTGGAGTTCACTTTCCCTCAAATACATATACTGTCTATGGGAAGAGTGAACATGCTTAGGGAGACATATACACATGGGGAACCCATATAGTCAGAGCACATGCAAGGAGCATATCAACTAGTGCGTTCTGATGGTGCCATTGTATCACTTTCTTCTGGGTCTTCTTCACACCAGCTGTCACATTCCATTGTTCCTAGATGGATATTGCTCTCCACTATTCCCCATGGGGCATTTTATTTCCCATTCTACTTGTTTCCAGCTATTGAGCTATCTTAGGGCAGCTTAATACTTTGTCTACTACTTACTAGGGGATGCTGTGATTAGTAAGTCTCTCCCCTCTAGGGGAGGACCACAGCTCTGTCAGCCAGGTTTCTGACCACCATCTTTATTTATAGAAAATACAGTACTTAGTTGCAGGGGAAGACATTCTCAGTCAGATCTTTTGTCCTTCCCCTGGGTCTCAGTTATAGTGTTCACTTGAGGTGCTCTCGTCATGGCTATGTGCTGTTCTGTCCATCATTCTTGAGAGGATGCTGTGGTTAGCAAGGTCTTTCTCATCAGAGAGGTATACAGCTCTTTCTCTTCAGCACTTTTAGCCAATGGCTGAGTTACTATGGGCTACATGAGAAGGCAACACATGCCTAAGTTGATATTACATTTACTTCTTGAATTATTCTCTCAAGCATCTCCTCTAAATCCCACATTTCAACTTTTGTCTGAATCCATTTTGACTCTTAGATTTTTTCATATTTTCCTTGGTTGGAATATCCCAGCACTCTATTTCCTAAAATGGAAAAGGAACTCAGTGAAACTGTGGTCCTGAAAATCACTTTCTCCTCTCTTCTATACAGATCACAAGGGTTAGTCTCATTGCAGAAGACTGAAAAGTTTGGTGACCTTTATCTCAGTTCCCCAACAATAAATCGTATCCTGGTGTTTCTCTGCTTTTTCTTTTTTTTTCTTTTTTCTTTTTTTATTAATTTATTTAACTTTTAACATTCATTTTCACAAAATTTTGGGTTCCACATTTTCTCCCCTTTTGTCCCCTCCCCCCACCCCAAAACACCGAGCGTTCTAATTGCCCCTGTCTGCCAATCTGCCCTCCCTCCCTTCCCACCCCTTCCCTTTGGAAGGCAAGCAATTCAATATAGGCCAGATCTGTGTAGTTTTGCAAATGACTTCCATAATAGTAGTGTTCTGTAAGAACTAATTATATTTCCCTCCATCCTATCCTGTCCCCCATTACTTCTGTTCTCTCTTTTGATCCTGACCCTCCCCATGAGTGTTGACCTCAAATTGCTCCTTCCTCCCCGTGCCCTCCCTTCCATCATCCCCCCCACCCTGCTTATCCCCTTATTCCCCACTTTCCTGTATCGTAAGATAGGTTTTCATACCAAAATGAGTGTGCATTTTATTCCTTCCTTTAGTGGAATGTGATGAGAGTAAACTTCATTTTTTTCTCTCACCTCCCCTCTTTTTCCCTTCACTAAAAAGTCTTTTGCTTGCCTCTTTTATGAGAGATAATTTGCCCCATTCCATGTCTCCCTTTCTCCTCCCAATATATTTCTCTCTCACTGCTTGATTTCATTTTTTTTTTAAGATATGATCCCCTCCTCTTCAGTTCACTCTGTGCACTCTGTCTCTATGTGTGTGCGTGTGCATGTGCATGTGTGTGTGTGTTATCCCACCCTGTACCCAGATGCTGAATAGTTTCAAGAGTTACAAATATTGTCTTTCCATGTAGGAATGTAAACAGTTCAACTTTTGTAAAGTCCCTTATGACTTCTCTTTGCTATTTACTTTTTCATGCTTCTCTTCATTCTTGTGTTTGAAAGTCAAATTTTCTTTTCAGCTCTGGTCTTTTCATCAAGAATGCTTGAAAGTCCTCTATTTCATTGAAAGACCAATTTTTCCCCTGAAGTATTATATTCAGTCTTGCTGGGTAGGTGATTCTTGGTTTTAGTCCTAGTTCCTTTGACTTCTGGAATATCCTATTCCACGCCTTTCGATCCCTTAATGTGGAAGCTGCTAGATCTTGCGTTATCCTGATTGTATTTCCACAATACTTGAATTGTTTCTTTCTAGCTGCTTGCAATATTTTCTCCTTGACCTGGGAACTCTGGAATTTGGCCACAATGTTCCTAGGAGTTTCTCTTTTTGGATCTCTTTCAGGTGGTGATCTGTGGATTCCTTGAATACTTATTTTGCCCTCTGGTTCTAGAATCTCAGGGCAGTTTTCCTTGATAATTTCATGAAAGATGATGTCTAGGCTCTTTTTTTGATCCTGGCTTTCAGGTAGGCCCATAATTTTTAAATTGTCTCTCCTGGATCTATTCTCCAGGTCAGTTGTTTTTCCAATGAGATATTTCACATTATCTTCCATTTTTTCATTCTTTTGGTTTTGTTTTGTGATTTCTTGGTTTCTCGTAAAGTCATTAGCCTCCATCTGTTCCATTCTAATTTTGAAAGAATTATTTTCTTCAGTGAGATTTTGAATCTCCTTTTCCATTTGGCTAATTCTGCTTTTGAAAGCATTCTTCTCCTCATTGGCTTCTTGAACCTCTTTTGCCAATTGAGTTAGCCTATTTTTCAAGGTGTTATTTTCTTCAGCATTTTTTTGGGTCTCCTTTAGCAGGGAGCTGATCTGCTGTTCATGCTTTGACTGCATGTCTCTTGTTTCTCTTCCCAGCTTTTCTTCCACCTCTCTAACTTGATTTTCTAGGAGCTCTTCTATGGCCTGAGCCCACTGAGTGGGCTGGGATATAGAGGCCTTGACTTCTGTGTCTTTGCCTGATGGTAAGCATTGTTCTTCCTCATCAGAAAGGAAGGGAGGAAATGCCTGTTCCCCAAGAAAGTAACCTTCTATAGTCTTATTTCTTTTCCCTTTTTTGGGCATTTTCCCAGCCAGTGATTTGACTTCTGAATATTCTCTTCACACCCACTTCACCTCCGGATCCTCCCAGCCGGCGCTTGGGGTTTGAGATTCAAATGCTGCTTGCCAGCCTCAGGGCTTTTGGCGGGGGCAGGGCTGCTATTCAGTGTGAGATTAAGTTCAGGTGCTCAGGTCAGGGCAGGGCCGCCTCACGGCTCAGTTCCCTCAGGGGGTTTATGCAGAGTACTTCAACAATGGATCCGGACTCCTGCCTGCTTGGGGAGCCCTGGTCTGCTCCCATCTCTGCTGTTGCCTCCCGAGGGGGCCTGAGTTATGGGGGCACCCCACTCCCCTCCCGACCCGCCAAAGAGACCCTCTCACTGACCCCTGTCACCTGTGGGTGGAGGGACCTGCGTGGCTGCTGGAGATTCCGTCCCTGAAGCCCGCTTGGATCTTTTCCTCTCGGTGTCGCGGCCATGGCAGGGCTGTACTCAGTTCCCAGTCCCAGCGCCCAGTCCACGGCACGAAAGACCTTTTGAGAGAGGTTTGCACGTCTCTCTGGAACAAAAATCTCCCTCGCTCCAATGTTCTGTGGCCTCTGGGAGCAGAATTCGCCATGAGTTACTTTTTTGTAGATGTTCTATGGGTTGTGGGTTTGGAGCTATGTGTATGTGCGTCTTTCTACTCCACCATCTTGGCTCCGCCCCCCCTGCTTTTTCTATATAATTTTTACAGTACCATTTGTATTTATCCTCCTTTGTGTTTGTATGTATAGATGTACTTATGAAAAACTGCCTATAAAATGATCTCAAGTAATAGAAGACACAAGGAAGAGCCATGATTAGGAAAATAATATCAAAGTCAAGAATCTTTAACTCCATTTTCCATCTTTGCCACTGATAACAGGTGACAAATTGGGCAAATAACAAAGAATCAGATACAACTGAACAACGACAATAAATCTGAATACCTAAAGATGCAAATGAAATCAGGACTGGAAGGCAGGGTTTTCCCCCTACAGAAGGAGTAGTTTAGAGGATCTCTCTCTCTCTCTCTATCTCTCTCTCTCTCCCCCTCCTCCCTCTGTTTTTTCCCCCATTTTTTCTCCTTCTTCCCTCAATAGTAACACAACTATAGTAGCTGATGGCCAAAACATCTGAAATTCTCTTTCATAAAACAAAGACTCCGGATGAGATCATGAGAGACGGAAGTTAAAGGGACAAGTGAGAAACATCAGACTTTTCTCCCATCAGCCATCACTCGAAGTGCTAGAAACACTGAGAGAAAAACAGACTCAAAAAGTTGGTGCTACTCCCCCCTCCCCATGCCTTCTCGTACTGGCACCCATGTCTAATGATGTTCTTTTATTCTGTTAAAGGCTGCAATTGACTAGTTTAATCCTATTTCTCACAGACATATCTGGTTGCCCCTCTCATTGCATTTTCTTGGGATCTGTTGTTTGGGGTATGAAGTTAAGGGAAGGGAGAGAATGGCCTTTCCTAGTGCAGAACTGGGGTTCTAAGCTCAAGGGAAGACAATGGCAAACCACTCCAGTATTTCTGCCAAGAAAACCCCAAATGGAGTCAGGAAGTCAGAGAGGACTGAAAACAACAATATATATGCTTGTTGTCTCTACTTGAAGATAGGAAATGTTTCATTTTTTTCTTCTGTATCCCCAATTTAGTGCCAGTATATAGTAGGTACTTAGTAAATACCTGTTTCTTGATAGGGAAAAAAATGATATATCCATATATATGTATATACCCCTCCTCACTATGTGTATACGTACTATGTGTATGTATATGCACACATATACATGACTGTATTTGGCAGAGTATATTAAAATTATTTCTTACTTTGCTTTATAGGTATCACCAGTATTTAGCCAGTTTTCTTTTAGTAAGTTTGTCTTAAATGAATACAAAGGATGGTTCTCTGAGGAGTACCCTTTGAGACGTGACTTTCTAACCAGAAAACTGACATTTAAGACCTATTTGGTTAAGCATTTTTAGTCTCTAGGAAAAAAGAATTTTCTTCTAGAAAAATTTGAACTGGATAACATGTGAACCTTCCATCACATTGAGGAACCTCTCAGGCAGCATCTTGTGGTCAATTGTATGGAAATATACAACATTTTGGGAGCAACTGTACTAGGGAAAATGGTACGACTTTTCCACTTCTGTTGTCACAGAAAGTCCTTGAAAACCTTCTGATGCTAGGTCTATGGGGAATTACCAGTAGTTTGCCTGAAAATGTTTTCAAATGGGAAAAGTAAGTCTTTTAAAAATATATCCAAAGTATTTCATTTTGGTTTTTTAGTTTATAATCAATATTAACTAGAAAACAAGCCCTGGTAAGTGTGTTTTATTATTCCTTCCCCCCAGAATGTGTCTTTGAAAGGTCAAAAAAATTCAATGATTATATTAGGAAAGAAGAAAACAGTAAAAGAAGCTTTGAAAAGGAGCCAATAGTTCATCCACAGCATAGAAAACAATTTCATATTATGTTTCTACATTTTGAGGTGTTTAAACGTATTGTCTTAATTTAAAAAACAGCACCTTGGCTTTTTTGTTTTTATTTTTCATGCATTAAAAAAGCACATGGTAGCTATATGATAACTACAATCTTTCTACATGTCAGGCTATAGAGGCTGCAGGAGGGTAGTGTGTAGTGTGATAAAGACAGTCAGGAAGACCTTGGTTCAAATCCCTCATTTGATAGATAATATGTGACTTTATTTAATCTCTGTGTGTTTCAGGAAACTCCCTAAGACTTATCTACTAAATCAGAAGATTATTACGTATGTTGGTGGGAAGTTCATGCTGCAGAAGTCCCATATTATTTGTGTTGTCAGTTATGTCAAATTTCCCAAATAGCTGTACCATAATTCTTTATACAAGGAAATGAAATAGTAGTTAACTCTTCTAACGTAAATTTAACATTATCACAAGCATTTTTCCTATTAAATTATTGACCTATGAGCTGTTGTGCTTATTACACTAGGGATATGATGAAAAGTCCTGAATTTCCCACCTGGTAAAGCCCAATACAAGAGAAGTGGAATTATAGACTTCATATGAACATTGTATTCTTTCAGTGGTGCATTTTTTGACAGGAGTGAACTCATAGGTATGCTCAAAACCTTCCTTGAAGGAGAATGGAAGGACCAATTGTCATATTTACCCCAGAATATGCAAGCATAGCTGGACAGACTGACCACTAACACAATATATGCACATCCTTTCTTCATATTCTTTACACACCTATGAATGATGGACAATTTATAAGGGCCAAATACTCTGCAGCATTTGTCTTTTTAGGCATCCTTATTCCAGTCCCCACATGCCGTTACTACTAATAAGAGCTCCTTGTGTATGTATCTTGAGACATGACTCCATTGCTATTAAGAATGTCTCCAGAGATATTAAACTAAATAAACTAAAGCTATGGGCTTCAGTGTGGTGGCCCGAAAGTATTCTGCAAGGGCATACGCAGGGATGCTTTCTTGCAAACTGTGGATCACATGTAGATACAACTTGCTGCTGCTTAATACAATGATTAATGGTGCTTTATAAATGCTCACATCCACCTGAAGCAACAGGTAGATTCTCAAGAGGCTGCTTCCTCCTCTCTTTGCTTTTGGCAATTTTAGTGGTGTTAATAAGCAAGGTGCAAGATGAAGTCTGAAACACTAAGACACACATAGGCGTATACATACACAGAGACACATATATGAAAACAAGGGGATATTGAGCCTTCTGGATGCCTCCATACTACTCCTGCTAATAACATAATGGCTTGTACTTACACAGTCACTTAAAGGTTACAAGGCATTTATCTCCAACACTACCATGATGCAGCACAAATACTGTTACACCCATTTTTAGATGAGGAAATTGAGATTTAGAGGAATGAAGTGATTTGCCTACTTTCACACACTACACCATATATATGTCTTTACTGGGAAGCTGAATGAGATGAAGCAATGTAAGCCTCCTCTAAGATGTCTTCCCAAATTGATCAAATACAAGCAATTTGCTTCCTTGATCCTAGTTATATTCCAAATTACATTCCAAACTATCTTTATTCCTGATACATTTCTACCTTATTTTCTAATCATGTTAAAGTTTTCTATAATCTGGCCCCCTTCCTACCTTTAGGGTATATAGGGTATCCAAGGAGGACTAGCACCTGTGCTTTGAGGGCTTGCTGAGCACTTCTCAGGGATGCTTTTGGTGTGGACATCTTTGGTGTCCATCTCTCACCCAATTCTCATCTATGGCTCCAAGAAGCTGTAGTGTGCCCTACCCCAGTAGAAGCATCTTAGCAGATGGGCTAAACCAGGTTGAGGGTAACTGACAGGCCGCAATTCCAATGGTGAGTTAGGGAAATGTGAAGATTTCAGGTGACACAAAAAATAGGAAGGGAATAATAATTTATTGATCACCTACTCTGTACTACACAGTGCACTGGGCACTGCATGAAGCGCTTCATCAATATTATGTTATTTGATCCAAAAAGCAATTGTGACTATAAGTAGGACTGAGCATGTTACCCCATCGTGACTTTCTTGTGATAAATTGCACGAAGACATCATTGCGGACATGCATGACCAAAAAAGGAGACGAGCTAGTCATACAGGGGAAGTGAAGGATAATGGGAGCAGGCATACTGTACTGATACCTACAAAAATAGGAAAAGAACAGAAGGAAAGTCTCTATAAGAATAGGTGCATCCTCTATGGAGGATGTGTGGAATTACTCAGATAAGAATTGCAGAAGATGAGCACCTATTCTGTGGCTGTGGTCTATATTAGATACACAGGAGAGCATAATCCTAGAAGATCATAACACAGGTATCAGGCTAGTGAGGAAGGGTGTTGAAATGACTGATGGCCTTCGAAGTTCCTCCTGGGTTTGTGATGGACCTTCATGTATCATCTGCCCCCATATCTGTGGTAGGCAGGCAGTAGTGATCTCAGGCAGGACAGCATTACCTGCAAAGTGTACTTTGATGCTGAATTGCTTGTGTAAATACAGACAAAAAGCTTCACTTACTATGCTGCTTATCAGTCAGTCTCATCTTTTTATCTGACCTTGATGGTTTCAAGCACTGATTAGCTAGAGTCCACTTATCTGAGCTCACAAATACATTTTTTTTTTCTGTGTACATGATGGGTATTTTCTTAGATCTTGGTATATATTTAGCAGTTTCAGTACCCTTAGACTTAGGGGGCACTATTATCTGGTAGGGGGTGGAACCAGGGGAGGAGGCCCATACTGGACAGTTTCTCATAATTAGCTTAGGGATGACACAGTTAAGCTAACAGTAGCTTTTTTCAAGGTCACTTTTAGAATAATTATTTTTACCTACACTGCGCTTGCTGTTCACCCTGAGATAATGACCACCAAAAAAAACTGCTGCAAAATTTGTATATACCTGGAATTTTTTAAAGTGTGCTTCTCTAATTAGGAGTGAAGAAAATAGTCATTTAAAATTGTATTTTACTTTTCCTAATTACTTGTAGAAACAACTTTTAACATTTAATTTTTTAAAAATTTGAGTTCCAAATTCTCTCCCTCTCTCCCCTTCCTGCTCCCTAAGATGGCAAGCAATTTGATATGTTATACATGTACAGTCATGCAAAGCATATTTCTGTATTAATCATATTGTGAAAGAAAACATAGACCAATAAATCTTATAAAAATGAATGTTAAAAACTAAAACTTAATTAATTAAAAAAGAAAACAGACCAAAAAAAACTCCATGAAAAAAATAAAGTGAAAAATATTATGCTTCAATCTGCATTCAAACTCTACCCTAAGTCAAGTAGTTAGGGGAAAAAAAGACTCTAGATAGTTTGACCGTTTTTACATCTGATGCTAGTAGCTAAATTGCCTGTGACTGACTGCTGGAATTAGAAGTGGTATTCCTCTAAATTTTAGTATACCTGGGGCAAAGTCCCATTTACATGGGCATAGTTTCATCTCTGGGCTTGAGTCCTAAGGAAGGGAACAAGTTTCTTTCTTTCTTTTTTATTTTGTTTACTACTTAATAATATTTTATTTTTTCCAAGTGTATGTAAAGATGATACTTTTCAACACTCATTCTTATAAGAATTTAAGTTCCAATTTTTTTCTCCCTTCCTCTCCTTCCCCCTCCCCAAGATAGCATGCAATCTGATATAGGCTATACATATACAATCATATTAAATGTATTTCCACATTAGTCATGGTGTGAAAGAAGAACCATAACAAAAGGGGGAAAAACATAAGAAAAAAACAACCACAGCAAAAGAGAAAATAGTGTGCTTTAGCTCTGCATTCAGACTGTAGTTCTTTCTCTGGATATGGATAGAATTTTTCACCATGAGTCTTTTGGAATTGTGCTAGATCATTGGATTTCTGAGAAGAGTTAAGTCCATCAAAGCTGGTCATAGCACAATGTTGCTGTTACTGTGTACAGTGTTCTCCTGGTTCTACTCATTTCACTCAGCATCAGTTCATGTAAGTCTCCAGGTTTTTCTGAAATTCACTTGTTCATCATTTCTGGAACAATAGTATTCCATTACATTCATACACCATAACTTGTTCAGCACCTCCCCAATGTGTGGGCATTCGCTCTATTTCCAATGCTTGGCAACCACAAAAAGAGCTGCTATATATATTTTTGTACATGTGTGTCCTAGGGAACAAGTTTCCTACGAAGAATTCTGACTTCTTGTATCAGAGCAGACACAGCAAGTTTCATTGGCCAGAGCCTCACTCACCAGTGTTACAACTTTCCACTTCTGACCATTTGAACCTCTTCTGCACTCTTCGATATCCATGAACTAAATGAAAACAAACATCTGTCTGCAGTAAATATCCTTTGAGTCCTTACTTGGACATTGATTCCCCAGAAAAATCAAGCCAAGCCAAAATGGAGAAGAAAGGCAGATTTCATCCTATTTCTTTGGGGCCCACTCTCTGACTTTTAGGCCTGCAGTGATTTCTTTCAGACATAGTGCACCTGGTCCAGTGTTTATTTCCAAGGAGGGTTAAATCCTCTGTATTTGGAAAACAGGGTTTTGAACATTTGCCCACAAACTACTTCTCAAGGCTTACTGAAATCCTTGCTTCCATTCCAGACAGCTCAATAAGTATATTTATTCCTTCTGCTATGAATAAATAGATAATGGTGGATAAGATAATAGATAAATAAAAAAGAGGGAGCATCTTTAGGCTTGGCATGTGCCATCCATCTATTATTCTTTTATTAGTATCTTTTCCCATGGCTACTCACTCTGATTTTATATGAAGTACACTGGAGAAAGAGAGTCATGTAACCAGGAGGGAATGACGTAGTGATATTGGAACTGTGATGTTTAAGAGGATGTGTCATTAGTAGGGTGAATGACCAAGAGGGCTTCCCTTTCCCTTCATCATTTCTTCAGCTCTTCTTTTCTTTCCATTTCCAACCATTGTGATGGGACAGCTAGGTTGTGCAGTGGATAGAGCACCAGTGCAGGAGTCAGGAGGACCTGAGCTCAAATCTCACCTCAGACACTTGGTACGCACTAGCTGTGTGACCTTGGGCAAGTCACTTAACCACAATTGCCTCATTCTGGGTCATCTCCAGTCATCCTGATGAATATCTGGTCACTGGATTCAGATGGCTCTGGAGGAGAAGTGAGGCTGGTGACCTGCACAGCCCTCCATCACTCAAAATAAAGTCAAGTACAAGTCATGTCATCATGTCTCTGATGGCATGATCTTCTTTGGCAATGAAGGATGAACAATGCGTACTAACCATTGTGACAATCTTTTTGTACCTAGATGTTGACCCCCACATCTTTGCCTCTGTGGCTTGGAGCTTGGAGTGTCCAGCTCTACCTTTTAGGCCTCCTTTTCCCTGTCCAGCAGTTGTGGGCCTGTAGTTGCTACTCATAAGCCAGCAGAATAGGTGCAGGCTGTAATAAACCCCTTCAGTGAGCAGGAGGTCACTAGCACTAATGATTTGGGCATTATGATCACCCTCCAGGATCCTGGGTCTTACCATCCACCCTACAACTGAGCCCTCCAGAAACCTGGACCTTTCCATCTACTCTGGTGTTGAACCCTTAGGACCTCCAGGGTTTGCCATCCACCCTACAGATGAACTCTCCTATATATGTTGCTTCCCTCTCAGAATATAAAGTCCTTGAGAGCAGGAACTATCAGGAACTATTTCATATTTCTATTTGAATCCCCAACATTCAGCTTTTATTATTATTTAGTCATTTTTGGTCATGTCTGACTCTTTGTGACCCCATTTGGTGTTTTCTTGGGAAAGATACTGGAGTGGTTTGCCCTTTCCTTCTCCAATTCATTTTATAGGTAAAGAAACAGAAACAACAGGATTAAGTGACTTGCCCAGGATCTCATAGCTAGTAAGTGTCTAAGACTGGATTTGAACTCCTGAAGATGAATCCTCCTGACTCCAGCTGCCCATTAGCATTTAGTATAGTGGCTATAGTAAACACTAAACATATGCTTTCCCCCCCATTCATTAAACAGTTTCTATTTATAAGTCTGCAAATACATTTTCATAACTGATAAGATTTGAGAACAAGTGGTGGGGAAGGTCACAATTCAAAGAGTATCTTATGTTACAGATATGAAGGGAAGCAAGTTGATTTTTACCATTGCTTGTTGACTTGTCCTTAAGCTGGGAAAGACAGGCAGTATCTAGGTTCTCCTTGAGAAAGATTAAGAGAATCTAGGTATCTTTTTGTATTTTCCCTTCTCTCTTGCCAGTTCTAGGCAGAGAGAAAAAGAAAGAGAGAAAGGAGAGAGTAAGAGAAAGAGAGATAGAGAGGGGGGGAGGGAGGGAAGGAGACAGAAAGATGGGGGAGAGAGGAGAGAAAGAAGAGAGAAGAGAGGACAGAGAAGAGAGAAAGAAGAGGAGAGACACACAGAGACAGAGAAGAGAAAGGAGAAGTACAGAAGGAGGGGAGAGTGAAAGAGAGAGAGACAGACATGGGGGAGAAACAATAGAAAGGAAAGAGAGAAAGAGAGAGAGAAAGAGAGAGAGAGAGAGAGAGAGAGAGAGAGAGAGAGAGAGAGAGAGAGAGAGAGAGAGAGAGAGAGAGAGAGAGAGAGAGAAAGAGAGAGCCCAGGAGGCAGGGCAGACTTCACACCATTTATTTTCAGCAAGTACTTTTGCTCATCATCCTGCTCAGACCTGGCTGCCCATCAGATTAATTATGACAAGGCTTGCCATTTAAGCAGAAACTTTGTGAAATCCATTGGACAGTCAGGCTGATTTGTAAGGGGGCTGTGAGCAGGATCAAAGACAGCATAATCTGCTTGTGATGAAAAGGGTCTTTGGCCTTGACAGCTGATGATCTTTGCTTCCGTGGAAAGATCCTTACTATAAAGCAGCAGATTGTTACTTCTTTTAGAGGGACAGGGAGGCCCAGTGGACTAACTACCAGATGAAGTAGGACACTTGGGGCTCTATCTGTGGAGCCACCGATGATCTATCTATGCTGTAAACTAAACCCAATGGCTTAGGAATCTCATCTAGAAACTGGAGAAATTGAATGGATTCACTTCACAGAGAGATGTGAGAAATGACCTGGTACTTTCTAATCAGACAAGACCATATCACTAAGAAACCTTTATTGTTCTAATGGGGAGAGGGAGGGCATCATGGCTTAGTGAATAGAGCACTGGATTTAAGGTCAGGAAGACCTAAGTTCAAATCTTGTCGCTAACACTACCTTTGTGACAGCGGCCCAATCACTCAGTCTCTAAGGGTTGTGAAACTCTTCAGTCTATCAACAAGCACCCGTTTAAGCACCTACTATGTGTCAGGCACTGGGGATACAGAGAAAAATCACAATAGCCCCTATCTTGAAGAGCTTACCATGGGAGACAACACTCAGCAGATAATGTGTGAGATACACACAGATAACATACAAAATAAAATCAAAATAAACACATAGTATTTGGGGGAGGAAGAAGCACTATCAGCCAGAGGACCAGGAAAGGTCCTCATGCAGAAGGAGACGCTTGAAGGAAACCAGAGATTCCAGAAGATGAGGAGGGAGAGCATTCAAGGACAGTCAAGGTAAAACCATGGTCATGGGAAATGGAGAACTGTGTGAGGAATGTTAAGAAGGCCAATATGGCTGAACCATAGAGACCATGGAGTCTAATGCAATGTGCAATGAGGCTAAAAAGTGAGGATGAGGTCAGTTTGTGAAGAATTATAAGTGCCAAACAGAAAAGTTATATTTGATCCTAGAGATGATAGAGTACCATTAGAGTTTATGGAGATGGTGGGAGGGTGACATGGTCAGACTTGTATTTTAGGGAAGTCACTTTGATGGATCTGGGGAAGATGGCTTAGAGTGGGGAGAGATCTGAGGCAGGGAAACTAATTAGGAGTTTATTACAATAGTCTGGGCAAGCGATGAGGACCTTAACTAGTGAGGATGCTAGATGAATGGAGGAAAGGGACATATGCAAGAGATGTTATAGAAGTAGAAATGGGATGATTTGCTAGCTAATTGGATGTGTGTAATGAGTGAGAGTGAGAGCCCATGATGACATTTAGGTTATGAACCTAAGTCCTACCTACCTACTAGGCTATAGAAGGGTCCCAATTTTCCCTAGCTGAGGGCCTTTCTGCACCAGTGATATCTTACATTCCCTACATGATCTCCCAATATAGACTATTTTTAAAGCACATTGTAATGACTAAATTGCAAGACTTTGAAATGCAATCATGACATTAAGAATGGGAGGAAGGTGGTATTAAGAGCCCATTCTTGTCTGGAGGCAGAGAGAAGACAAGGATGACCCCCAGAAGTCACTTCCTGCCCTGTGATTCTGTGATTCTGAATTATTTATTAATTTGTTGGAGATGCATAAAATATCAGAAATACAGAAAAGTCACAAGCATCGTCAAATTTCGGAAATATTTTTATTTACGGAAGCTTTTTTTTTTAAGTGGGAAGAAAGCTTTTATTGTTAGGGTAAAATACTAAATGAGGGAGAAAAGGACCATATAGAAGAAACAGTTAATCCTAAAGTTCACTCATAGTAGACCATATTTTATGCGGACTCCGTGATGGGACATAAGGTAAATCCCCATTGGGTTCTGTCTTCTCACTTGAGTAGACAGTTCTATTTCAGGTATGGTGCATTTCTGGTTGGCCCTTGACCCTAAGTCCTCCTCTGGATATTAGGGAAGGCAGCATACATGTGTCAGACTGAAAGGTGCATATATAACATATGGGCTGTCACAGACCAATGCATGTATAAACTGAGCCCCTGCCTCCCAGAGAAGATCCCCACTGAATCATGGATGTTGGTGCCTTATGCAAGCTTCATGGCTCCCTAGCCATTATGGATAGTATGACAAAAAGCTGTGTGTGTGCATGTGTGTGCCAGTGTATATGTGGGTCTGTTTGTACATAGAAAACTGTTAGGCTACAGTCACAGATTTTTCAGTTCTCATTTGCTTGACAAAGTCCTACTCTCTCCACAATGCATTAGGTTTAGTGCTAACAAATTTTGCTAGGCCAATAATTGACTTCAAACTTTCAAGTTTTCTAGCTCCTGCTGCAAATAGAACCAGAAAGACCTACTTGTGTTCTTTTTTATTATTATTTGCTTTTTAAAAAATATTCAAGGTAACATAACCACAAAGATTGTTGGATTCTACGTAGATAGCCCTCTCCTCTGCATACACACATATATATTCTGAGAGGCAGTATGGCACTGTGGATAGAAGGACAACATTTGGCTCAGGAAGATTTGGGTTTGAATTCTGCCTCTGGCACATTACTGTTGTGCATCTTTCATTTTTGAAGAGGACTAATGGCAGTATGAGGTAATGTCTTGATTTTGCTTGAATTGGATTTAAGTGAGGCAGAGTTGCACAAAGTCATCAGCCTCACTCTCTCTTCTAGAGTCATCTACGTCCCGTGGCAAGACAAAAAACCGGGATGACTGGCCATGGCCCAGGATGCAATGGATGACCTTGTTTTCTATGTTTGACTAAACCCTAAGTGCTCCACAGCACCTGCTTAGGCCACTTTCATGGCCATTGGAACAAATTGTTCTTCTCTGATATGAACATGGTCAAGTCACTTAAACTCTCAGTTCCCCAGGGAACTCTCTAAGACTATAAATTACAAATAAGATGCTGATCAATATCAGTAGAAGGAATTTCCATGTAGTAATAAAACTCTCTGTCTCTCTCTGTTTTTTTCTGTTCCGGTTTCTCTCTGTCTCTGTCTTTGTCTCTCTCTGTCTCCTTTACTTATCACATATTCAGTATATTCAGAGTCAAAGAAGATGGTCAAAGTTGTTAGTGGAAAGCTGAGGGGGGAAATAATCTGGAATTTAAAAAATAAATCAAACCAGGTTAAGTCAAGTATCTGAAAGAAATTAACTCAGATCAGGGCAGGGTTCAGCACTCCTTACCATCTAGCTATGGAAGGGATCACTTGCTCATATATTGTCAACCCTATGACTTTTCATTTTTAACCATGTCTACTTCTGTTTTCTAGGGCTCCCTTGTAACCCAATGACAATCAATATTCTTACAAAGTTCCTCGTTAAACTGTACCGATGACAAATGTGTTGTCCTTTCCAATTTTGAATTCTAACCCCAGAGAATAGTAAATTTTGGATTTCTGCTCCTTCTCTTCTGGAAGCATCATAGCACAAGAATCTAGATTTGGGAGTGGACTAAACATTGATTTTGTTATAAAACTAAGGCAAGAAATGGACTGACCCCTTTTTTGTTTGTGAATTTGGGTGACCCTTCATCCAGTAAATATCTCTTCCTGGTTGGCTTTATTTCAATGAATTTGTCTTTCTATATGTCTTTTATTTTAGGATTTGTTTTTTTTTGTTCAAAATTTCTCAGTACCTAGGACCTCCTCACCCTGGAACATCTTTCTTTCCCTGCAACCTTCTCCACCTGGGACATGCCTCTGCTATGCTGGTCCCCTTTTTCCATTTTTCCACTGGTGAGTCCCTCATAGTGCTTCCATTTGGGGAAGAGATCTAGATCAGCTAATTTTCTTTTCCTGCCCAGTTGTGCTTCTGACATTATGGACTTCAATACCATGTCCCTGTGTGATGGGCACCTCCATACCTCCCTACTCCCAAACACTTTTTAACTCCCTTTTAAGTTTTGGCTTCTTTCATTACAAAGTCAGTATCTTAAAGATAAGGACTGTCTTTCTCCTTTTTTTTTCATTTATTCATTCATTCATTCATTTATTAATTTATTTATTGATCTATTTATCCATCTGTTTATTTATTTATTTATAGTTTTCAATATTTATTCACACAAAATTTTGAGTTCCAAATTTTCTCCTCATCTCTCCCCTCCTCCACCCCATAACACGGTGCATGCTGATCATCCCTTCCACCAATCTACCCTCCCTTCCTTTATCCCCATCTTCTCTTTTTTCCCATATGGCAAGATAAATTTCTATACTCCATTACCTGTATTTCTTATTTCCCAGTTGCATGCGGAACAATACTCAACATTTGTTCCTAAAACTTTGAGTTCCAACTTTTCTTCCTTCCTCCCTCCCCACCCATCCCCACTGAGAAGGCAGGCAATTCAATATAGGTTATATATGTGTAGTTTTGTAAATGACTTCCATAATAGTCATGTTGTGTAAGACTAACTATATTTCCTTCTGTCCTATGCTACCCCCCATTTCTTCTATTCTCTCTTTTGACCTTGTCCTTCCCCAAGAGTGTTTACTTCTAATTACTCCCTCCTCCCATTTGCCCTCTCTTCCATTATCCCCCTCCCCACTCTGCTTATCCCCTTCTCCCCTATTTCCTGTAGTTTAAGATGGGTTTTCATATTAAATTGAGTGTGCATGTTATTCCTTCCTTGAGCCAAATGTGATGAGAGTAAGCTTCAATTTTTCTCTCTCATCTCCTCCCTTTTCCCCTCCATTGAAAAACTTTTTCTTACCTCTTTTACAAGAGATGATTTGCCTCATTCCATTTCTCCCTTTTTCCTCCCAATATATTCCTCTCTCACCCTTTAACTTTATTTTTTTAGATATGATCCCTTCCTATGCAACTCACCCTATGGTCTCTGTCTCTGTCTCTCTCTGTCTCTCTGTCTCTGTCTCTCTCTCTCTATGTATGTGTGTGTGTGTGTGTGTATATATATGTATATACGTGTGTGTGTGTGTGTGTGTGTGTGTGTGTGTAATCCTTTGAACTACTCAGATATTGAGAAAAGTTTCAAGAGTTACAAGTTATTATCTTTCCATGTAGGAATGTAAATGGTTCAGCTTTAGTAAGTCCCTTATGATTTCTCTTTGCTGTTTACCTTTTCATGCTTCTCTTGATTCTTGTGTTTGAAAGTCAAATTTTCTTTTCAGCTCTGGTCTTTTCATCAAGAATGCTTGAAAGTCCTCTATTTCATTGAATAACTATTTTCTTCCCTTGAAGTATTAGATTCAGTTTTGCTAGGTAGGTGATTCTTGGTTTTAATCCTAGTTCCTTTGACTTCTGGAATATCATATTCTAAGCCCTTCAATCCCTTAATATAGAAGACGCCAGATCTTGTGTTATCTTGATTGTATTTCCACAATACTCGAATTGTTTCTTTCTAACTGCTTGCAATATTTTCTCCTTGACCTGGAAACTCTGGAATTTGGTTACAATGTTCCTAGGAGTTTCTCTTTTTAGATCTCTTTCGGGAAGTGATTGGTGGATTCTCTCAATATTTATTTTGTCCTCTGGTTGTAGAATCTCAGGGCAGTTTTCCTTGATAATTTCATGAAAGATGATTTCTAAGCTCTTTTTTTGATCATGGCTTTCAGGTAGTCCTATAATTTTTAAATTGTCTCTCCTGGATCTATTTTCCAGGTCAGTTGTTTTTCCAATGAGATATTTTACACTATCTTCCATTTTTTCATTCTTTTGGATTTGTTTTATAATTCTTGTTTCCTCATAAAACCATTAGCTTCCATCTGTTCCATTCTAATTTTTAAAGAACTACTTTCTTCAGGAAGTTTTTAAAGTATTCTTCTCCTCATTGGCTTTTTGAGCCTCTTTTGCCAATTGAGTTAGCTTGTTTTTAAAGGTGTTATTTTCTTCAGCAATTTTTGGGGTCTCCTTTAGCAAGGTGTTGACTTGCTTTCCATGATTTTCTTGCATTGTTATCATTTCTCTTCCCAATTTTTCCTCCACCTCTCTTATTTGATTTTCAAAATCCTTTTTGTGCTCTTCCATGGCCTGAGACTACTGCATATTTATTTCGGATTCTTGGGATGCAGAAGCCTCAACTTTTATGTCTTCCCCTGATGGCAAGCATTGTTCTTCCTCATCTGGAAGGGTGGGAAAAAATACCTGTTCACCAAAAAAGTAACCTTCTATAGTCTTATTTTTCCCCCTTTTTTAGGTCTTTTGGGTCCTTTGTCAAAAGTAGGGTATACTCTGTGGACTTGCAAGATCTCAGTTCCTCCAAGGTGGCACAATCAAGCCTGCACACTGGTCTGGGACAAACCAGAAACTTTTCTGCCCAGAATCTGTGAGTAGTAGAATTCCCTCTCCACAACTGCCTGCACTTCAGTCACACCAGCACTCAGGGCTGAGATTCAGATCAGCTGCTCAATTTCCCCAGGGGCTTTAGCAGGAGGGCAGGGCCACCACTCAGGGCTGAGGTTCAGATGAGTTGTTCCTCCAGAGAATTTAAGCTGAGGGCTCCAACAGTGGATGCTGGCTGCTACCTACCATGGCCACTGTAGCAACTGCTGCCTGGTGCTGCTGCTGCCTCTGCCACTGCAGCCTGGGCCAGAGCTCGGGGGTGGGTGGGGGACCCTGCTCCCTTCCTGCCTAGCTGAAAAAGCCCTCTTTCTGACCTTGGAAGCTGTCTTTGGCATCTATGGATTGAAGGATCTTCAAACCTCCACTGCTGCTGGGGATTCCACTCCCAAGGCCTACTCTGGTCCTGTTCCTCCCAGTGCCACGTGGCCATGGCTGGGCTCCACTCTACTTCTGCTGCAACAGACTTTTCCTGTTGGCCTTCCAGGTCACCCTTGACTGGAAGTCTCCTTCACTCCATTGTTCTGTGGCTTTTGCTCCTCTAGAATTTGTTGAGAGTCATTCTTTACAGGTATTTTATGGGCTGTGGGGGAAAAGCTAGACTATAAGCATCTTTCTACTCCACCATCTTGGTTCTGCATCTCAACTATCTTTCTTCTATTTATATCCACAGTGTCTGGTCCATAGTAAGTACTTAATAAATGTTTGTTCCTTTGTCTTGCTTAGTAAGAAATAATTTCTAGTAAAATAGATGACCCCTATGTTTTTGGTTGGTGTTAGAGAAATGAAGATCTACTATAACCAGTTCATTTGATTATTCTTTCATTTTCTTATCTGCCTTTTTTGGGGGGGTGGTTGATTTTCACTTTATTTTAATACTTCAAAATATCTCTGGTTCCTATCATATTCCTTTCCATTGCTGTTGATTGCAACCTAACCATTCTTTGGTAAACAGTCTTCTAGTTTGGTCAAAATCCTTTGTTGGCTGGATGTGCACTTGTGATGTGCACCTTTATTTGTAGGGACATCATCTAGGTGTGTAAGTTCCCTCCACCAATGCAGCTCAGCAACACATCTGTAACAATATATAGTCTTAGGGAATTGCTTGGTACTCTGAGAAGTATAGATCAGAAGCTGGACCAGAATCTCATTCTTGCTGAGTCCAAGCCTGATCCTCTATTTGCCACAAATAAATATTAAAATTTATGTTATAGAATAAAGACACAATAATGGCTAGTCTGAAGAACTTGGACAGTGGATAGCATGGACAATGTGGTAGAGAGAAAGAGAGTTCCATTAAAATGCAAGTTTCCAACACTTAGGGGATAAAAAAGTCCAAGTAAGACAGTCCATATCTTCAGGGATCTTCCTTGTCTACCATACAGTAAGTGTTTAATAAATATTTATTGATTGCTTGATTGGAAAGGCTTAGAGCACTATTTGTATCTATGACAAATTTATTAGTTATACTTCTGTTTACATTTCTCGGTGCCAATTATTTGTTTAATTAGGTATGTATTCCTTGATCAGCTACGTTAGCACATTAAAGCATTTGCTGAGCTAGGTTTCTGGTATGAAATTCAAAACTTATGAAATTCAAGTATGTTCATGGAACAGAAACATTTTCACTTACTAATACCCTTAATCAAGACAGAAATGCTTGATTAAACAAATAAGCTATTAGCTTTGGGAATACAAGTACAAGCAGAAATAGTTTATTAATTTGTTATTATTCTTTCTTGCTGTGAACATTATCTGAGGTTTGGGTTTTGGCCATAATGGAACTATCATATTAGTCTTATATTTTCTGTAGCCTAAAACTATATATTAGAAGTCTACTTATGCCCAGATGACATTTTTACCATGCCCAAGCTATTCAGGGTGTGAGAAAAGATGGCAGATGGCAGACTGAAGTGAGTCTAGGACTACCTTATGCTAAACAATAATTGCTAATGGACATTATAGGCCTTCAGTGAAGAGAAAGGGTGCAGGAAGGGACTACTCTATTGCGTTGCTAGGCACATCCTGCACATCCAAGGATTTTCCCATGTTTAATTTTCTTCTCCCATTTTTTTCCTATCAAGAACCACAGTTGTCTTGTATTTATGTCCAGAGTCAGAAACACAGAGTCACTGTGTGCTATGTCCATGATGTTCCCACTGCCTCCTTCTCCCTACTGCATGCTCCCTCTCACCCTTGATTCAGATAGGATGCAGCCAACATTCTCAGCATTCTTATGTTGTATCCCCTGTACTCCTCCCCCCACCACATCAGCTTCTTTCAAATGAGGCACAGTAGGTTATTAAAAAACCTTTATGCCAGCAGTTCTCAAAGTCTGATTTGGGGACCCTTGGGGGTCTCCAAGAGCATTTCAGGAGTCTGTGAGGTCAAAGCTATTTTCACAATAATACTAAAATGTTTCATTTTCTAATAAGGTCAATACTGATAGCTATTTACCCTCATAGACAAAACCTCTTGGAGGGGGAGGTCCTTAATAATTATAGAGTATAAAGGGATCTTACGACCAAAAAGTTTCAGAATCCTTGTTCTAAGCTATGATTGTGGTCTATAATTCTTTAAGAGAAGGGAAAATGTTTCCATATAGCCTGGCCAAGAATATCTCAACAGGACCAGGTAACCTAGGGAAAATGCAGTGTAGAGGCTAGAGGAAGGAGAGGAAGATGAAGAGAAGGGATAAAGGAAGAGGGAGAGGGGAAAACATGGAGAGGGGAGACACAGAGGGAAGGAAGGAAAAACAAATTATCTAGAAGAATGGAATGTTTATGTTGCAAATGTTTTGTGCATTTTGTTAGATTTAAAAAACAAGAAGCACAATGACTAGCATTTTATGAAGATTTTTTGAAATCCGTTATATAGATATGCTTTGCTCTGACTTGAGTAAATCTGCAATAAATAATCTATTTCTCTAATATTCCAATGAAGTAGTAATCTCCTTTATATGGTCACCCTTTCCAGTGACATAGATCACACCCATTTGTGCGATCACCAGCAATTGCATTCCCTAGGTATTTCATGGATACTAGGGGGGCATATAGCCTGTCCATTTTGATTAGTTCTTTTTTTGGGGAGGGGTCACACATTTCTCTGATGATATACTTGACAATGTTTCTTTTGAATTCATCTTCTTTTATAATAAGTTGTAGTCTACCTATGACTATCTATCATGTCCTCTGTGTTGCTCTTTGAAGGATACTCAGCTTTAATTTTTCTGAGACTATTATATTCCATGATTGAGGGCCATACAGAATCATTTTAAAGAATATTTGAATTTGGAAGAAAGGCCTTTGTTGAAGCAGAAGCCTGGAGTCACTAGGAAAATTGTGTAAATTCCTAAAGACAATATAAATTGCTTTTCTGTCTTTCTGTGTCTAGTTCATTATCCACACTTCATGACTATCTAGGATACTGATAGATGAGCTCTACAGGCTGTCCATCCACATCATATGGACAATAGGCATTCTTCATCCACTTAATCTTTCCTATGTAGATGGTTAGACCAAAATCTTTTGAGGGATTAGGGATCTGATTTATTACTCTGCAACATTTCATGGTTTGATGCCATCAACATCAAAGTCCCTTGCAAATAGATGTGATATATCTGAGAACACTATGATGCTCTAGATATCCTTCATGATGGTAGTGAATAACTTTAGAGAAAAGAATTCTTCCAGTTTTATTCCATCTCTTGATATTCATAATCAGTGGATTATAAAACAAAATTTTCTCTATTATATCTTACAAGAAGTCTCATATGATTTTGATGTATGTATAGGAGATGCCCTGTTGGAGGAGAACCTTTAAGATAGTATTCTATTCTATTGAATCACTTTTTTATGGTCAGCAAACAATAAGTGCACTGGGGTCACAGATTCTCTGTACCTTTTGGCCAACTGTGTGATTACAATTACCATATTAAAATTAATTTGTGAGCATTTATGACTAGAGAGTCCCTTCCTTCAGCTCAAAGAGGTCAAAATGGTCAGTAATTAAAGAGACAGTCCCTGTGTTGGGGGAAAGGGGAATTCAAAGCAGATGCATTGCTCTTAGCAAAATAACCTACAAGAGAGGTTTCAACCTGTTGTCTGAAATTTCAGGGTAGGCCATGATTTTGCTTGCCAGAAACTTTCTTGCAGGATTTTCCCAGTTTTTACAGATTTACAACATCTTAAGAAGGACAAACAAAATATATAGGCATGGGAGAACATCCAGGATAATCAAACTGTGTGACCCTGGGCAAACCATCTAATCCTATTTGCCTCAGTTTCCTCATCTGCAAAATCAGTTGGAGAAGGAAATGGGAAACCATTGCTATATCATTGCCAAGAAAACCCCAAAATGGGGTCACAGAGTCAGACTTGACTGAAATGATCCACCACCACCAAAAAACAAGGAGAGGAAATCAAGTCTAAGGTATTGGTAATTACTTACTCCTTCAGTGCCTTTATTTACTTCACACATAAGTCAGTTTCATCTTTAAGGACACATTTTAAATATTGGCAAGATACTAATCATATGACCATGGACAGGTCACTAAACCTCATTGGCCTCAGTTTCCTCATCTGTAAGATGGATTTCCTAGATGATTACTAAGGTCCCTTCTAGTTCTTGAGTTTTGATGCACATATGATCTGTCATTTACATTTCAAATTAAATGAACTAACTTCCTATTGTATTCCATTGCTTTAAAATTTTTTATTCTCACAAGAGTTCCATCAAAGAAAATGTCTTATGGCCACAATCCCAGCGCCATGATCCATACTAAACCTGCATTTTTTTTTGCACTCACTTCAGGATCACTCTCTGGGTGGTGGTCATAGTTTTAGAGGTCATTTTGATTCATTTGTCTTTCCTTTCAACAAAGACTATAATTTCCCAATTGGCCTCAGCTGCAAATGTTCTCCCTTGCTGTCTGGTGGCCACTTTCTGTGATACATCTTGCATTCTCTTCATATCCTTTGTTTTCAGCGATCTTACAATTTCTTTTACTTAGCAAAATTCTGATCTAATAGGTATTGATAATCATTTTATTGGGATGGTTCTGTTCTCAGTCATTTCTTATTTCACCAAAGCTCAGGAGGAGACCCAAGGATGCTTTGTCTTTCTCTGTTCCCTGTCAACCTCCTCTTTGTTATAGCCTTGATATTTCATGAAACCCCATCCTAATGTTTTCTCTAGATTTTATCACAGAGGGAGGAAGGAAGGGTGAGGAAAGTCTTTTTCTGACTTTTCTTCTTCACAAAAGGTCTATAAGAAGCTCCCCAGTTCCATGTTTAATCCTGGGTCAAGTTACCACTTGAGTTTAACCACGATGAGCCATGATCCAATTTTGGCTGTGTCTTTCCCATATGACACAAGCTAATGGGTCATGCTGATGAATGGTCTACTTTTATTTGGGGATTGGGATAGGGAGGGCTGCTGTAACTCAGTCCCTAAAGTGGAGGTATTTTTGATTTTTTTTAAAGGTCCTGCCTGAACTGTCTAGTTCAGCTTAACTAAATCATTGCCAGATCCCCATTTGACAGTATACTGTGTGTAGATGCCTTTAATCGTGGAACTTCCATGCTGGTAAGACCCATTTTATTTTTTTTAAAACACATTTGCTCATATTGAGAGTTTAAATTGTCCTCAGCATGACATCTTGGCAGTCATTTCATTTCAGCAGATCCTACCAATTCTTCAGAAAGGTCCAGCCCCTTTAGCTCTGCTACCAATCTCCTACTTGCCAGGGATCTTTGGCATTGCTTAGAGAGAGGAGCAGATGAACCTCTCTGGCCAAAAACTCTGTGTCCTTTACCCAGCTTAATTTCCATAATCTATTGGTAGCCAAATGTATTTGCACAGTCCCCATAATTAGGCAGGAAACTAGAAATGCTATTGAGTTGCTAAAGTTTTCAATGAAATGACTTCAGAAAGAACCCAGATCAAAAGTAAATTCATTTGAAGATGCCTTCAACTATGTTGCTTGGATGCTCTTTGGTAAAAAACAATGCTATTGAAGGACACACAACTCTGAAAGGAAGCATTTTAATAAATGAAATGATTCTGTATCACAGATCTCATTTAGATGTTATGCAAAATAAACTTGCCTTTTAAGGGGATGTGAAAGGAGGAAACAGAAGGTCCCACAATGTACTGCAAATATCTAAGCAAACCTCATAGGATTTCTTTTTAATCTGAATATTTAATAGAACAGCAATGCAAAATTTGATTTATGCAACTTGAATTTAATGGTGAATCTGCTTTTTAAAAATACACAAGCTTAATTGTGACATACTAAAGTCCTTATTTAGGGTAGATTTCTAATTTGATTGCTGTCTGCCCTGCTGTGTAAATATGTCTCCTGGGTATGGATTTTTAAGAGTATGTATGCTCTCTTACATTGCATTGTAGAACAGTTCCTCTTTCCAGGGGTCCAACCCCCCTCCCCATCCTCTAAACAAGCCAAGAACAGACAATAGATACATACTAATGGAGCTGTGTACTTACCATCTGTAAGAGCAGCTGCTCTCCTGCATCTGTACAATATGTTGGAACTGAGAGCTTCACTAATCTGCATAATAAGGAGAAGGCTTATCCCACTCTAGTTAATAATCATGCCCAATCGATGCACTTCATTCCCTCTCCAAAGAGCACAAACAAAGTATGTTTATTACATTCTCTGGATAGACAGAGGTCACGTCAAAGAGTGGACTGAATGATTCTGTGCGTCCCACTTCTAATTTCAGCATTGCTTTGGAATCAGTAGAGGCTCGAGTTGGCTCTTCTATTGGGTCAGTTTTAAACACAAAATCTGAAATCCTGGGGAACTGGATAAAATGGTGAGCTTGCACATTATTAGAGTTGCTAATCAGAGAAGCTTCTGGAGCAGTTGCAGTATTGATCATTTTGCATTTGAAAACGGCCCTTTGTGGAGGAAAAGGCGAAAGCAAATTTTTTGTTTAATTGTGAACTACTCGAAGTTATTTGCTTTACATTGATTTGAAAGCAAACAGAGGCAGATTGCTGATGTCTGTCTTTTAAGAGATCTTAATAAGCACCAGAAACCCACTTGTGGAATATTGCAGAAATGGGATGGTTTTTGGTATTTTTTTTGTATGGAGGGGAGGATTCCCATATGTACTGATTTCTTAAATGGTCAAAGGACATAAATTCCCACATTTCTAATTTCCACTCTGTCAATATGTTACCCCAAAGAGGAAAAATAAAGATGAAGAAAAATAAGCAATAGAGTGATAATCCGTTTGGGACAGAGGTATGAAATACATATCTTATTTCCTGCCACATCTTATAGACAAAGTCTGTGGCAGTAATGAGGAAGGCAATTCTATAGAAATATACAGATGCAAAATTGGAGGCGGGGGACGTGTGGAAAATAAGCTTTCTCATTACAAGGATCTTGAAAATGACATCATTCTTCCAGAAAGATCAGGTTCATGTGAATTCAGGTTGGTTTAGCAATAGCTGTCTAAAGGTTAAAACATCTACAATTAGGTTACATAGACTGTGAACAGTATTTTAAGTCAAAATGTAACCTGACATCATTTATAATGTCTTGATAAAAGAAGTAGTAAGACTTCCTTCTATCTTCTTTCTTACGAGGAAGAAAATTTGCATAATTCTGCACCCATCAATGAAAGACAGGGAGAGAGAGAGAGATCATCAATTTATGGAGATGGAGAAATAATTGCTCTAAACAGTAAACAAAGCTGATTGCTTAGCATTAATTCCAACCTTTTAATCAGTATCAGTTTGCTAAATAAGATAGCACCTCCTGGTGTGACTTAGAAGAAACTTTATTAAAAGGGATTCCTTCAAGCCAGAATCAATATTTCTGAATAGCTATAACAAGACAAAGATTTGACATCCCTGAGATACAATATTAGTCAGGGCTTTGGGAAAGTCTTAGGGTGATATCAAAGAAAGCCAAAATCAAAGTCCTTTTTACACAGATCTTACTGGACTCCCCCTCCTTGTCCTCTCCCCAACCCTTAGCCCCTCAAAGCACTGCAATTAAACACATCCGGTAAGATTACAATCCCCTTTCCACTGTCCTCATTTTAAAGTCAATACATTCTTGCATGGCAAAGTCCTGTGTTCATATAACCAGTTTTGTTCTGAGATGAAAATGTCACATCAATCCTGAATTGATTTGGGAGGAGCTTGTGATTCAATCTAATTCAGCATAATAAACATTTGTTAGGTACCTACTATGTTCACAGCACTATACTAGGCACCAGCATACAGAGATAAAATGTGTAATGCCTATGAAAGGAAAGTGATCCCATAACTGTGCTAAGTAAAATAATGTTTATCTAGATTTTAGAGTTGCTTTGAAAAAAAGAAATAGGAAGGGTGAAAAATAAAGAAGTGACTAGAATAGAATGGAAAACCAACAGAAAAATGGAAGTAAATATGGCAAAGCAGAGGGTGTTCTATTTTCAATGAGGACCCGTCTTCAAAATCCTGGCTCTACCTCTAACTACCTACAGGACCTTATGTCAGTCATTTAATCTCCATGAGTCTCAGTTTTCTTTCCTTCTTCTTTTTTTTTTTTTTTTTTACAAAAGGTAAGGGTTGGACATGATGATCCCATAAATTCCTTTCCACTTCCAAATTTGTGATGCTGAAATTCCATGGAAAGCACTTTGAAATAAATAATGATGCTAAATACTGCTAGGAAATAAAAAGCTGTTAAATATTTTGGTAGATCAGGTATGATTGCCTAGAGCCAGAGTGAGCTTTTAGGTTCTAATACTGTGACCTCTTCATACTCTGACTTCTATCTCAAACCCCAGAGTTGCTTAATAACAACAAAGGAGAATATTCATGATATTCAGGCCTTCTCCAAAGGATCATACATGATGGTTAAAACCTATGGATTCTTACAACAATTCATAATAATAGAGAGCCTTGCTTTCACCCTTCTAGAAAGCAAGGTCCAATCTTTACTATAAGATCTGTGTACAAAATTGTTTCTCTGTGTCTTCTTTTTTTTGATCAATGAGTCCTCTGAATTGATCATATAGATGACTTTGGACCACTTGCATATATGGAACAGGAATAATTTTAAACAACTTTTAGGGGCTGATATGACCAGGACATTTACTCTATCATTAGACCAGTTCTGAGAGATGAGAGGAATCCTCAATGCATATCCTAGTTCTGACTGTCTTAAAATATATCTCCACTATTCAAAATTTCTGATTTGCGCTACAAGGTTTCTTGGAGCTGGGAAGGTGGTAGTCTGGAGGCATCAGAACATTTCAAGTATTAAATCATAACTTTAGGATAGGATGCTGTAGATACACAGATACATGGATATGCTATGGCCAAGAGTCAAAATACAGCTTGGTTAAGTCAAAATGACACAACCTTATGGAAAGTGTTACTAACTTGAATCAGAATTTCCCTATAGCCCTGGGATTTTATTGGGTGATACCTGAAGATATATGCCTCTCTTTATTAAGTACATGAAAGGATTGTTTATGTGGGGAGCTGATGCCTGAGATAAGCAAATGGCTAGTAATAGAGCACCCTAGATGCCCTTGATGCGTTAAAGTTAGTTAACCCAGATGAACGACATCCAAGGATGCTGAAAAATAGCAGGTGTGATTGCTGAGCCTCTGTCAGCTCTCTCTCACTGGATGAGAGGAGGTCAAAAGTTGTCCTATGTTTCTGAAAGCAAAGAGAGCAGAGTCTTGGTGAACTGGAAGTTGACTATTGGAAAAATTCTAGAGTGTGTTATTAAAAAGATGGCTAATAAACATGTAGAAAAGGAAGCAGTTACTATGGAGAGCTCCTGGTATGCTTGGCAAAAATCTGCAGATCCCTAAAATATTGAGAGAAATTGCTCACATGCTGGATGACGGCCAGTATCCAAAGGATCTCAACAGGCTAAAAAACTAGGCTCAATGAATTATGATGGAATTTAATAAGAAGAAATGTAAAGTTTTATGCTTCGGTTAAAAAATCAATTTCACAAGTAGAAGATGGGGGAGATATGGCTTGACAACCATTCTTCTGAAAGGTAACTGGACCTTTTAGTGGACTGAAAGTTCCATCAAGATCAAGCAATATGATATGGCCACCAAGGAAGCCATTGCAATTTTAGGCTTAATTAAGAAAACATAAGGCAATTAGATGGCACAGTGGATAGAGCACTAGAACTGAAGTCAGGAAGACTCATCTTTGGGAATTCAAATCTGGCCTCAGGCACTTACTAGCTGTGTGTCTCAGGGCAAGTCATTGTACCCTACTTGCCTTAGTTTCCTCATCTGTAAAAAGAGCTGGAGAAGGAAATGGCAAACTATTCCAGAATCTCTGCCAAGAAAACCCTACATGGGGTCAGAGAGAGTTGGACAGGACTGAAGTGACCGAATAACAACAACCACAACAACATGGCACTTAGGAATGAGAAAGTGCCAGTCCTGCTGGGTTCTGCCTGGTCAGCTAGAGTATTGCTCAACGTTTTGGACACCACTTTTCAGGAAGGCCATCGATAAGCTGGAGATTGTTGCAGGAGAACATTCAGATTGAGTCCAGGACAAGGAAAGATTGATTCAAAGGTATGTTCAGTCTGGGTTAGAGAACGTGATCACTGCCTTCAAGCATCTGAAGGGTGGTCATTTGGAGGATAGATTAAGTTTTTTCTGTGTGGCTCCAGAGAGCAGAATTAGGGGGACATAGCAGAAGAACAAAGTCAGGCTTAATGTAAGGGAAAGCTTCTTAATAATCAGGACTATCCCCAAATGGGAAGGGCTGCCTTTAGAAATCAAAGGTTTCCCTTCATCAAAGATCTTCAAGATAACATTGAATGACCATAGTTCCAATCGAGGCTAATCTCATTTTTCAGAAGAGGAAACTGAACCCCAGAGAGAAGTCAAGTGACTTGCTCAAGATTGTAAGATAGTAAGTGGCAGAGTTGGGATTTGAACCCAGGCTTCTAGAGTGTGACTTATAAAACTCTGGAGAGACATAGTTTCTGGGTACTTAATCATTTTCTTAATTATGTTAGCAATAATTAATAAAAGGGTCAGTGGCACTCTTGATTGCCAAATACCCCTCATGGAACCTAATCAATACTCATATGCCCTTGGAAGAGTGGATGCTCCTAAGGGAGGGCAATCAACTCTGATTGGTTAACAATTAATGAAAAGAATGAATGTTATAATGAGATGGACCTATTCTAAGGAAGGGCTTGGGGGAGGCATCTGATCCCTCTGTCTTGGACAAAGAGATATAAGACTCTTATCCAGACTACATCCTGCCCTTTGCCTAGGGTAATCTAGACAAAAGAGGGTCCACCTCTGCTCAGACCAGGCTGAGTGAAACACAATTCATCTTAGGTTAAATTCTTTGTAAGGTTCTCTAGTTGAGTCGGGTAACAATTCCAAGATTTCATCTCATTTGCCCTGACCTTCAGAGAATTAAGCTTTCATCTAATCGCCAAATAAGGAAGGGAAACCATCCTGGATCTCACAAATATTTGGTTATTGAATAATCATTTCTTTCAAGAGCTAATGCTCTTTCCAGTATATCACACATGTTATAGAGGTGAGTCTTGTCCAGGTATTAGCTGGACTGAAATTCTGTGATTCTGTAACATGTAAATAAATTTTAAAAATAAAACCAAATCCTCTTCTTCCATTTACTTATGCTGCAATCTTAGAAATGATTTATCTTCATTTCTAATTGATCTTCAGCAGGCTTCTAGTAATTTAAGTTTCTTACCCTCTAAGAAATCTCTCTATCACATATAAGAGGATAGTAATACATATTTAAATATATAAATTTATTTTGTATAATATAAATATATATTTAAATATTTAAATTCATGAGAATACATTTTTCTACCGGGAGCTTATGGAAGGAAATGAGCATTTAGTAAATGCTTGCTATGTGCCAGATACTATGCCTGCGCCCTTTTAACCTCATTCCATTGTGAGCTCTTTGAGAACAGGTGCCTGGAATATTTATTTTTGGACCAGGCCTGTAATTTCAATGACATAGGAACTCAATAATGAAACACCTTCTACTTATCTAAATCAGTACTGCCTCTGCAATTTATAGTCTTATTGACCTATTGGCACTCAAAGGTTAAGTGATTTGCCCAGTGTCATAATAGCTAGAATTCCTCAGAGATGGGACTTGAACTCAAGTCCCTGTGATTTTAAGCCAATCCTTTACCTTCTGTTCAGTGCTACCAGATAGAATTCTGGTCTTGGAGTCAGCAAGACCTGAATTTAAATCCAGCCTCAGATATTTATTAGACTTACCCTGGGCAAGTCACTTAACTTCTGATTACCTCAGTTTCCTCATTTGTAAAATGGAAATAATAATAACACCTGACTCCCAAAATGAGATAAATGATAAAAGTGCTTACCACAGTGTCTGACACACAGTAGGTTCTTTATAAATACTTATTCCTTTCCCTTCCCTTCTTTGCCTCTCACTGCCTTGTTCATAGTAGATACATAACATAATGGTTTGAATTGAATCCAATTCTACTTGAAAAGTCTACAGTCCAAGTAATATCATCAGGCATCAGTGGGGAAGACTGGAAAGCCATGGAAATGTCTAACAGGTTGACTTTTGCTAAATTAACTATAAGGTACCCCCAAGCTAAATGGAAGTGTACGAACCATAACCTCAGTCTTTATTAATAAATCCGTCCTTTGTTTCTGTGGACACCTCAATGTACTGGTTGCTGAAGGGACAAGGTCAAGGGAACATTTGTACTGATGACTCCAGAGTACTGGTTTGGCCACAAATATGACTTTTTGTTTCTCTTTCCTCTGTTTTCTTTTAGTTATCAAAATAATAGGAACCTGAAAGAAGAGAGGATTTTTTGTGTGTGTGGGGTGCAAATAATTCAATGCTATGCCCCCCCTATGGTCTTGTGGAAAAAGTCACAGACTTGGATTTAGGAGAGATCCAATTTCCCTTCCAAGTGCTAGCTAGCATAGTATGGGTAAGTCATATAACTCCTCAGGGTTTTGCTTCCTTAACTATAAAAAGGGGATAATGATACCTGTAATATGTATTTCATGGGATTATTGTGAAAATTAAATAAATTAAGGTAGATAGGGTAGTTTAGAAACCCTTAAAAGCCTATGTGAATGTTAGTTTTTACTATTTTGTAGATATAACTCTAACTTTGGCTACATTTAAATTCCCTTCTAATTTAAGTTAATTTTTTTTTTTGGTCAATTGAAATTTTGTTTAAAATACCCCAACAAATCACCAAACATCTCCAGGAAGTTTCAAAGGAGATTTTGAAAAGAAGTTTACATTATTGAGAGAAGCATGAGGCTTCTCTTTTCTTTCTTTTTTTCAAACCCCCTGAGGCATGCCAATTCATTTGTTTTAGCATCAGACTATTTTACTTTACAACCTAATTTTTAAGTCCCATTTCCCCTGGAAGAGATTCCAGGAGGTGAGAACAGTCAGAGGAAGGGTTAATGTGGGGGAGCTTGGGACAGCTGGGGATCATTACCAACATCCAAATGCCAGCCAGTTCAAAAGAAACATGGTTGAGGTGGGTGAATGTTTTTTTTCTCTGATTAGTTTGCCTTTGCCTTGGGTAGAAGAATTTTTTGTGGGGGGAGTCTTTAAGGAGTTTAATGGGCTATCAGCTCATTGCTTTTGAAATTTCAAGCAAAACCTTTTAAAATTCCTTTTATAGTACGAATGTAGTCTTTCTCCCTCTCTCCACCCTGCTCTCCTCACCCCCACCTAAAGTTCACTCTTACTCATGTTCTTTTGCCCATCATGCACTTAGAAGACTGCTCTGTTTTTGAGAGTTCTCCAGCAATAATTACTGCTCAAGTTAGTGCTTGTTTATGAAACACGTATCTGGCCTTATTCTTTCTTGTGAAAAAAAAAAATTCAACCTCAAAACCTATCTGATCTAGATTGACCTCCAAAAAAGCCCTAATTTCTGTATAGTGTCTCGTGCTCTCATGATAGAAACACGTGAAAGTATTTTTCCACATGAATAGACATATTAAAGTAAAAACTTTTTTTTCTTCCTGATATCAAGTGTTTCTAGTGAGATCATGAAGCCCACAGGTTTTCAGTAATTTTAACCTTTTGACATAGAATTGTCTTTTCTGCTCCACTTCTTTTGATGACTCAGATGACATTCTATGTCATGGTATAGTTTGCCTGAAACCTTCAGAGGACCAGGGTTAGGTCTATCCATTGGTTTTTTCCAAGCTTTTATACAAATGAAATACTGTTGCTCATTTAATCAGTCAGCTGATATTTGACAATCATCCACAACCAATTTGAAGTTCTAAAGATAACTTCTAAGCTGAGGAAATAAAGTTTTTTTTTCATCCATGTAATGTTCCAGTTCTTTCATTTTTCTTAAAATAGATGTGCATTTTCCCTCTAGGAAACTCAGAAATTTTTAATTATAAAAATGAAAAGGTATTTTATTTGGAATAAGAATATTTGATTTCTAGTTTTGGTCTTACTTCTTACTCTTTGATACTAAGTTTGTTGTCTTTGATAGCAATGTCCTATCTCTCTCTAAAATTTACTAGGCAGAGAAATGGGATCCATCAACAAATTTACAAATATTTATTAAATGATTATTATATGACAAGCAATGGGGAAGTAAAGACAAAACTGAAACATATCCTACCTTCAGTGAACTTACATTCTATAGGGGGAGAATTGCATATATATGGAAAATATGTACAACATAAATACCAGGTAACTTTTTTGGGGGAATGGTTTGACCCTAGCAGTTGGGGGAATCTACAAAGGCTTCATGTGATGGGATGATAGGATGATACTTGAGCTGATAGTAATAACAGTAAAACCAATAATAATTAGCATTTGTATGTCACTTTCTATGTGTGCTAAGCACTCTAAAAATATCTCATTTGATCCTAGGTGCTATCATACAGATGAGAAAAATGAGGCAAACACTGATTAAGTGACTTACTCAAGGTCACATAGCTAGTAAGTATCTGAAGCTGAATCTGAACTCACGTTTTGCTGACTCCAGGCCCAGCACTCTTATCTAATGTACCAGTTAGCTGGTATTTGAAACGTTTCAAGTATTTTAGAAGAAAGAAAGGCCTGAGATCCATAGCACCCTGACTACTATATTCATCGTGAGATACAGTCAGGCTATTTATTTACTTGGAGAAAAAGGCTCCAAAGCTGAGATGTGATTTTCAATTCTAAGAGTCAGCCTTTCCCTTCTCCACATAGAATGGTTGAGGCTCTTGCTTAGTCTGTTAACATCTAGGGAACTCCAAAGCTTACAAGGCTGGAAGTGTTGCTTATGGAGCTGAGAATGACTTTTGGCCACATTTAAAGCCTCCTGTGACATTGTGTGTTCTAAATGTGAAGTCTTGAGATGATCCGGTTCCATTTATTCTTGGCATAATTCTATGAAAGGAAAAGTTAAACGGCCCCAGAGACGCTTTTACAAGCCTTTTTAGATGACAATGAGCACAGACCAATACCAGGAGGAGTTAAGCGTGAATGAATCAGAAACATGTGGGGCAACATTCTCCTTAAAACGCACACAATGCTTTTCAAATTGAAGAATTACGGGAGAGTCCAAAAATGTTTTCATTTTGTTAAGCTCCCATGGTTAGGAAAGGTTTGTTGAATGTACTTTTATTATTACCTTCTTATATTCTTTCTGGAATGGTACCTTCCAGTATACACAGTAATGGAAATTCTGAGAGTGACTGCCCTTGGCTTAATTGTTCCTAACACAATTTCATAGGCATCAAAGTCTTCTTCCATCTTAGGAAGATATTGATTGAGTCCAGTGCATATTCAGCAAGTAATATCAGAGATTCTTTTAGGAAATGCTTTTTCATCCCTGTCTGAGGCATGGCTTAGATTTAGACATAAATAACTTAGAGATCGCTATAATTCACCTCTATAGATCTCAGAGATGAATTGTGTTGTTATCAGTGTAAAATGTTTAACACCTGGTTTGGAAGTAGGTTGGTAGAGTTGGCCAACAGGATTATTATGTAATGTGAGGCAATTGGCATCAGAGCCCTAGGCTGACACTCTCCCGAGCACTGTCACTGAATTTTATTCCTCGTTAGGAGGACTTTTCCCTTCTTGGCTTTAGAAAGTTGTGGAATTACCTCAGCTCTGAAAGCAGCAGTGAGGCAATGGCAAAAGCTTTAGCTCGCCTTGTAATAAAAGCCCTTGACAAGACATCAGTCCATGTCAGCCCTCTTCTGCAACTCCCTTTCTCTAAATGTGTGCAGATGGGTGGTTCTTTTGTTCGCTGGTTATGACTCATGTGCTCCATTTAAATGAGGGCTGTTAGTTGGACAGTGGCCCTTGGTGCCATAAACTGAATCCCATGTCCTAGGTTGGCTGTTTTATGGAGTGCTTAACCTTCACAATATATTCTTCTCATTGTTGGGAGCTTTGCTAAGCTGAAAAAAACTAGAAAGCTGCAAAGGTGGTTTGAAACAAGCAAGTCTTAAAACATTCATTCTCATTTGCCCCTTCCTCTTAGACCCTCTGCCAGCCCTAGCCTTGCTAAGCCTTGGAGTTAACTTTCTGCCTGCTGGATCTCACTTGAACACTAGTGTTCATGCAGGTGTCTACTCCATCCCTTCCTCTTTCTTTCTTTCTTTTTTAAATCAGTTATGTGTGGCAGATGGTGTAAATGACTCAGGATATCATTTTGGAATCAATATATTTAAAATGTCTTTTGCCTCTGTCTCTTCCCCCAAAGGATCATGCAGCTTACTTTTTGATGCTGCACCTGGAAGCGCTGAAGGTTGCTTTCCATGAGAGTGATACTGTTTGGTAGCGATTTCAATTAAAAGTCTCTGCTTTTTGAATCAGATGCTTAGCAAAAATGAAGGTTTTGACTCTTTACTGTCATTAACTAACATCATGGCGCTGTGGGAAAATTACTGAATTTGGAGCCAAAGTACCTAGGGTTCAAATTCTAGATCTGCTGTGTGATTTTAGGCATATCACAAAATCTTTTCAGTCCTCAGTTCTTCATCTGTACAATGAGGGTGTGGACCTTGTTGTTGTTCAGTCACATCCCCATTTGAGGTTTTGTTGGCAAAGACACTGGAGTGGTTTGCCATTTCCTTCTCCAGTTCATTTTACAGGTGAAGAAACTGAGGCAAACAACGTTAAGCAATTTGCCCAGGGTCACACAGCTAGTAGGACTGTCTTCATTTTTGTTCCTCTCATTGTTCCTGACACATAATATCAGCCTAGTAACTGGTATGGAAATCATTTCCTTTTAGATTTTTTTCTCTTTTTTGGAAAGAGCCTTTGTAAGATAGTCACTCCCTGTGGTTATATTGTACAGATTCTTCCACTGTCCTTGTGTTCCTCCACTATATTCTATCTTTATGGAATCCATTATACTGGACAAATACTCATTGTGCTACATGTTGATCCTAACATTGAAATCACAAACTATGCTGGAAAGGATCTTTGAAATCATTGTTTACCACCTTCCAAACACCACCATTTTATAAAAGTGGAAGCCAAGGTCTTTTGAGGTGAAGTGACTTAACCTAAGGTCACCCAGATGATAAATCTTAGTTAAAACTAGGATTTGAATTCAGTTTTTCTGATTCCTGTGTTTTCTGGCTTACCACTATGCTATCCAGTGCCCTTGCTAGGCTAATACACACCTATTTTAGGCCTAACTGAGGGATAAAGGGCTCCCATAAGATTCCCCAGACATTCATCTACTTGTTTTGCATTTCCTCTCTTGGCTCTTCCCTTTGCTCTCTCTAGTAAAGGGAAGCAAGAAATTGATTCTCACTCTTTTTGTAAGACCAGCTCTAAAAGTGATCCATGAAACTCAACTTGTATGAAAGCCTTCCTTTATAATGGGCATAAATGCAACTTTCAGCTCGTTTTATTTCACATCTGTTGCTCTGCCTGGTTTCAGCTACATAGAACAGGATGATCTCATGCCAGGTACCCCTTGCTGCTCTCCCTTTCCTGCCCCTTTTTATATTTTGTCCTCCTCTCCCCAGGAGATTATAAAGTGTTTGAGGGCAGGGACTTTCTGTCTCTTAATTGTATCTCCAGTGCTTAGCATAGTGCCTGGGACATAATGTTGTTCATTCTTCATTTTCAAAGAGGACCAATGACATCACAGGGGTGAAGGCCTGACTCCATGAGTGAATTGGATTTAAGTGAGGCAGAGTCACACACTTTCTCTTCCAGATTCATCAAAGACCAGTGGCAAGACAAAAGTTAGGATGACTGGTGATGCCTGGGATTCAGTGGACGACCTTGGCGTCTTTGATATCTGACCAAGCTCGAAGTGCTCCACAGCTTCAGCCATCTTCATGGCTATGGGAACAAATTGTTCTCATCAGCCCATTCCTCTGGGGACAGTCTTCATATACTTGGAGTCCACAACCCCTAACTCACTAACAGGTTTGAGGCCTATCAGGTGCATGATAAATGTTTATTGAATTGAACTCTGTTCTGTCACATGAGTTATTTTCCGATCTCTTTAATCAATCAGCAGTCATTTTTAAGTGCCTGCCTTGTGCAAGACACTCTACTAGGCACAGTGGTTGTGTGGTTTTTGTCTTTCATTCTCAAAGGGGACCATGACATTAGGGAGGTGATGACGTGACTTGCAGCTGATTTTGTTTTGAGGGAGGGAGGGCTGTGCAAGGTCACCAGCCTCACTTTCTCCTCCTGAGCCATCTGAATCCAGTGACCAGATATTCATCAGGATGACTGGAGATGACCCAGAATGCAATGGGAGACCCTGGCCCTTTTAAGCTAAGGTCTTTCCAGGTTCTCACTTTGAATGAGGTAACTTCTATTCAGGGAATAGACCTTTTTAAAAGTGAGCCAAGGGATGACCTCTTTAATAAACAAAACAAAACAAAACAAAACTATGAGAGGGGAAGATCCTCAGAACTGCTAGCCAAAAGAGAAGCAGTTACTATTTACATTCACTGCAGTTACTATTTACATTCACTGTGAGCCAGGAGGGCCCCCAAAATAAACTTTAAGTGGTCTCATGGATTGGACAACAATAGGTCCATCCCCAAGGCACAATGGGAAAGCATTGTACTAGACAAAATTGTGTAAAATGAGATTCCTGCCTTTCAGAAGCTTACCATGTAGGAGGGATAGCAGATAAGTCTTCATATGTGTATGAAGAAACAACTGATAACATGATGGGGGAAAGATCAATGCAAAATGTGTTATGGCAGGCACCTAGTGCCACAGTTCTATTTGACTCAATTCAGCAAGTGTTTATTAAGTTCCTTCCTTGCCAAGGAAGGCAAGGACCAAATGAAATAATATTTGTAAAGCTCATAGTAGATGTCTAAAAATGTTTTTTTCTTCCCCTTTCTACGTTCTAGATACCATAATAGGGGCTAGGCACATTAAACTCCTGCCTTCAGATAGCTTGTATTTTTTGGGTAGAAACCACACAGATACAAATAAATATGAAATATTTACAAAATAAATGCAAAATATTCCTGGGTAGGCAAGGGCACCAGTGGATAAAGCAGTGGATCTAGAATCAGGAAGACTCATCTTTCTGAGGTCAAATCTGTCCTCAGAGACTTACTAGCTGTGTGGGTAAGTCACTGGACCCTGCCTCAGTTTCTTCATCTGTAAAAAGAGCTGGAGAAGGAAATAGCAGAACCATTCCAGTACCTTTGCCAAGAAAACCCCAAGTGGGGTCAGGAAAAGTCAAACACGACTGAAACAACTGAACCACAGCAGGCAGTAGATCCTGGGTGGGGAAGACACTAGTTAATGAGAAGGTGGAGTGAGGAGTAGAATAGGCCCCCAGTAGAAGATGGCACTTAAGCTGACCCTTGAAGGAAGTTAGAGATCCTAAGTGGTGGAACTGAGGAGGAAATTCAGCCCAGATATGCAGATCCATGGGGATAGGAAATGAAGCACTGTATACTGGGAATAAGCAAGTAGATCTACTTGTTTAGAAGGGAAAATGCCTGAAGGAGGGCAAGAAGCAAAAATCTCAGAAAGATAAAGAGAAACCTGACTGGAAAGGGTTTTAAAAATCAAACAAAAGGGAGTGTGCATTTTATCCTTGGGGCTATTGGGAGCCAAAGCAGTTTCTAGAGAAGGGTAGTGTCTGGTCAGATCTCTGCTTTAGGAATATTAATTTGGTAACTTTGTGGAGGATAGATTAAACCTGGAGGAAAAACTGGAGACAGGGAACTCTATCAGGAGGTTCTTGCCTTGCCCTCAAGGAATTTTGTCTGTTGAATGTAAAAAAGTTCAAAAGATTTAGCATTCTTTTTCAAAAGATTGTTCCAAGGATTTTTTTATGCTGCTGCTGTTTTTTCATCCTAACCTCACTTTCTACCTAAAAATGAAGACCTGTTTGTGTCTATAACAGTTTTTCACTGTGAAGAAAAAAAAAGATGTTACAGACAAGATGGCCAACAAAATGAATTCGAGTAGCACTAGTGCAAAAGATCCTTTGACTTCCCTTCCCCATGTTTATTTTTTTTCCATGCATGGAATCCTTTGACTCCAGGCTCAGAACTTTGCTCTTCTTTTGTCTTAGGTTTCATAAAGTCTAGGAGACTTGGTTTGAAATATCATACTTCACTGATACCTAACAGACTCCAGACATGAATTATTTCTTAAGTTTGAAGCTTTGGACCCTCTAAAATGACTTGTTTCCTGACTTTATCAATTTTGCAAGTTTCAAACTTTACTTTTTTATCCTTCAGTGCATATAGCAAATCTGCTTAGAAATAAGAATCTCTCCCTCTTTCTTCCTCTCATCCCTCCATTCCCTTCTCTTCTCACCTGTTGTCTTCCTTGTCTCCCTTTTCCTTTGCATCTTTCTCTTTCTGTCCCTCCTTCCCCTGCTTCTTCCCTCTGTCTTTCCCCTTCACCATATACATGAACATTATATGATAGATTTTGTTACTCAAGGAGATGATTCATATAATTCCTTTTACCTAATGAAGAAAGGCATGATGGAGGAAGTGAGTTTTGAAGGAAGAGAGGGATGATCTTTTTTATAGCTGGGCAAAGGAAGAATATTGAAGACATGAAAGATTTGATGAGCAAAATATGGAATTGGGTTAAAGACAGGAATTTATAGCACTTTTTCCGTTGAGACTCTTAGAAACTAACATATGTGCACATACCAACAAATAAACCAGCTAAAATACAAAACTTTTTTTATTGACAGATTTATAAAGGATTTCGCATATGAATATGGGCAGACAGGTGGCACAAAGGATAGAGGTTTGGGCCTAGGTTCAAATCTGGCCTCAGACACTTACTAGTTCTATGAGCCTGGGCAAGTCACTTAACCTTATTTGCCTCAGTTTCCTCATCGTAAAGTGAGCTGGAGAAGGAAATGGCAAAACACTCTAGTATCTTTGCCACGAACTCAAATTGAGTCATGAAGAGTTGCATACAGTTGAGAAACGATGGAACAAGTCACGTATGAATGGAAAGTTGTTTCTCCACAGTACTCTACAAAACATATCTTATGTAACTTATATCACTATGCCCTAGATTAATTTCTTTTTTTTGTTTCCTTTTTAGGAAGAATCTCTGATTCCTTCTGTGACTTCTAACATTTTTCCTGCTCACCCAACAATTGTCATAGGTTGATTATAAGGTGTTAGGATTATCACAGCACTGTCAGTCTTCAATTTTCAAATTGGTTGTGCTCCAAAAGCACAAAGAAATTGGAGGCTTTTTGGAAATTCCACTAAAGTTCCATCTTGATATCTCATTAGAGTGTGCAGCACTCTATGTGCTTGAATTCTGTTCCAGCCTCTGCTGGGTCTTCCCAAGCCCAAAACACTGGAGTCTGGGCTATGTCTGTTGTCTGTGGATCAGTCTAGTTCAGGGAGGCTCCTTAACAGGTTGGCTGTATAACAATTTTTTGTTTTGTTTTGTTTTGATTCTTGTATGTAGCAATTCTTGAACAGGAGCTATTAAGTTGAGTAGGGAACATCCATACTGACAAAATCATGGTTCTCTGGAGTATTAGTAAATATAGTTAATAAATTAGTAAAAACTCTAGAGGAATAGAAATCGCTTAATCAAATTCATAGTTGTGATAAGTACCACAAATAGTTTTCCAAGAAAAAAAAAAAAAAAAAGGTGGCACAATGGTTAGAGAGCAGGGTCTGGATTCTAGGAAGACCTGAGCTGAAATCCACACTTACTAGCTGTGTGACCTTGAGCAAGTCACTTGACCTGTTTGCTTCAGTTTCCTTATCTGTAAAATAGGGAAAATAAAGCATTTACCTTGGCAGAAGTGAGGATCAAATGAGATAATAATTGTGCTTAGTACAGTGTCTGACACATAGTAATTGCTATATAATTGTTAGATATTATTGTAATATTATTATTACTTAAATTATTATAATTATATTATATTACCATTACATACATAATTATACTATTATTACTATTATTAGCCTTCTGTTTTCCTTTTGGTAATGAGCCTTATGTATCATCTAGTAAAGTTTATGTTTATACAAGTTCATAAAAGATTCTTCTGGGAGTTAAACATACACGGACCTAACTACTGATTAAGAATGCTTAAAAATCCTTAAGTTAAAAATTAAGAATTTGATGAGAAAATTTAGATTAGGAACATAATTTGTGATGTCAAGTACATTTCAAGAGCTTTCTTTTTTGTTCTGTTTTTGTTCTTATAGTTTAATTTGGCTTTTTTTAAGTGACCCTGTACAAATTTTCTGCAGTGAAATTCTGTAACTGGATTAGACTTTTTCGTGTTCTTCCCTCTCCCCTGCCCCCAACCCTTTCCTAATTCTCAAACTAATCCCCCTCCTCTTTCCTCTCTCATTTTTTTTACCCTGCTTTATGAAGGCTGGATTATCACACACAAAAATGAAATGAGTCTTCATGGACAAAAACATTTCAACTTGCCTTCTATGTATGTAGGACAGAGACTCAGCATTTGTTAATGATCTTCTTTTCAATATTGGTTTAATCTCATTTGAACATTTCAGAAGATACATGGCATGGTTCAACTTGGCTCAAATGGGACATTTGTTGTCTTCCAAGTAGCACAGGATTCCCGTTGCTGTAGTAGACAGATGTGTCTGGAGTCCTCCATTGCCTGCGATTAGCAGAGGTCTTTGGGGTAACTGCTTTGCCCATACAGCAAAGATCATATCCATGTCTCTCTCAGAGCCTGTTCTTTCTTGGCCTAGAAAAAGTATTGTGGTCACTAATCTAGGTTCCTTCACTCTTGGTGGGCATGAGGGAGAGGAAAAAAGAGTAATTTGCACTTTAATATTTTAGTGCATGGAAAGAGGGAACCAAACAATGACCCAAACTATTGGATGTTTCCAAGTACAACTCCTACTTTTTTCAGTAAAACAAAGTTCAAATTGAAGTCAACAAAAATGAGACTGAAAAAATTTATTTCAAATGTCACTGAATGCAGTGCAGTGATAACCTTATTTATGCATATCTTATTAAATAATCATTGTGCTATATTCTGTTATAGGGGTATGTGTGGAATTGCCATTTTTGCCAGAGTTGTCATCAAGGATCAAGACACAGATAAGTTATGTCTTGTTTTTGTGTTTTTGCTTGTTTGTTTGCTTTTCTTACTGGAGGGGTAGGGATAGGCGGGGAAAGGCAAAACAGTAAATATTTATTAAATGCTTACTCTGTGCCAGGTATTGTACTGGGGATACAAATCCAAGCAAAAAGAAGCCCACTTCCTGGCTTTAAGGAGCTTTCAACTGATGGGGGAAGAGAACACACAAATTCAAAAGGGAGGTAGAAAATGGCGTGGGGGAGGAGTAGTGTTGAAGTCTAGAAAGTTAGAAGTATAACTGGGAAGGGTGGCTGGCCTGGACCCTTCCACAAAATGAAGTCCCCAAGAGGAAATCACCAACAGTAAAAGGAGGTCAATGTGGCAGAGGAACATTCATGGTGAGCAGGCTATAGGGACTGACAGACGTTCCAAGGGGAAGCTGCCGATGAGCCATGGTATTGAAGGCTGGAAAATCAGAAGCCCTGCCAGGTGGGAATGGGTGGGGAGAGAGGACATAATATTATTATTTTTTGATGGGGCATTGCTACATAAAGTTTGAAAGTCATTGACTTAGAGAGTTTTGGGTTGGAATATGAGAACCAGGATGGCAGGTGTATCTTCCACTTCTCTGCTGATGGAATCTAGACCCCTCACAAGGAGCAATGAGATGAAGTATTAAAAGCCAGAATGGGAAGTGCTAGGATAGGTCCATGGGACATTCATAATATTCAAAAAAAGATGGAGAGGGAAATGTGGGAGAGGTACAGATAGGATTGTTCTATTGTTCCCATTAGGCCCTTCTATAACCTTCCTAGGAATCCATGATGAGTCCTCACTGATCTGATCTTCCTGGCTGATTCAAACAAGGGATGGGGAAGGGAAATGAAGGGGGAGGTGCCTCAGGACACCAGGTGGTTTCAGTTTGCCACAGATCCTAAGTCCTCTTGGAACTGGTGCACTAAGTTGAGGTGCTTAGGAGAGGTAAAATGATAAAAATGGAAAAGAAAGTGTCAGCACTGTTGAGAGAATTTTAAAATCTAAAAATCAAACTTTTGCTTCAATGATCCTTTTCCAGTTAATGGATAGCAGTCTGTGAAGGCGAATATGGCATGGTCTTTGTTTTCCATGTTCCATGCAGGAACTTGAATACATTCAAGATCACCAGACAAGATTTGAACATTATTCCCAATTAAGTCACTGACTTATCTGTCTCTTGGCATGTGCTTCATCTTGATAGAAACAACACTAAGCTTTGAATGGGAAGATTTGTCCTAGTGCTACACTCACTTCTGGTGTTTGTTTTAGTTTGTTTGTTTTGGGAGAATTTCTTTGGTAGATGGACTTTTTGTTGATGTTGAATTGTTTCCAACTTTGTAAGTCACTTAATCTCGTTTGCCTCAGTTTCCTCATCTAGAAAATGGGGCTAACAATAGCACCTACCTTTCAGAGTCATTGTGAGGCTTACATGAGATAATAATTGCACAGTGTTTGTCACATAGTAGGTGCTATATAAATGTTGTTATTAAGATTATGATTATCAATTGTAGCCCTGGGTATAGTAGGCTGGAGCCAGATTGTGAAAATTTCCCAGGAAAACCAACCGTGTAGGTCTCCTCACTTGTCAGTTATTCTGGAATACAATGTATCTGCTTTAATTCTTTTCTAAATTTAGTAATGTCCATATTTTAGTGAAACCCAATTTTAGATCATCCTTTTCAAGAGGTCTTTATGAAACATTTGGGTCATATTCATTTTAATTATTCAGCATTAGAAGGAGCACTGGAGGAAGGATTATTTGAAAGTTGATGACTGGGGAACTGGCTAATCAGAATTTTAGAGAAGTTACCCGGTGTAACACACTATTTATTGTTGCATTTATAACAATTCCTCTTGTTGCCATCTGGCCTCAGGGTATGATAAAAGGCATTTTAAAATGTTGTAGCCCAAATCACTGCTAAATCCTTTTATAAAACAGAACAAAAAATCATCTTAAGAGCAGCAGAGATGCAGCCTCTTCCGAATGCTGAGAGGGATCTTATCCCCATCTGAATGTGAAAGGTTTGTAGACCTGCTTTCCTAGCAACCATATGGTGGTAAAATGAGGGGTTTGGATTAGGTGGCTTCTGAGGTTTCTTCCAGCTCTTGACCCACAGTTCTATGAGCCTAAGATCCTATGGGGCATCTTTGTACAGTGAGGGTGATGGTAGGAGGGAAGGGAAGGAGATCAGGGAATTCTGCCAGAGAGGACTCCTTATGGAAAATGCTGCTGGTTTTCCAGAGTTAAATCATTGAAAGAATGATCAGAAGGCCCTACGCTAAAAGCTACTGTCTCAAGGGTTTCCAACAATTGATACACAAGTGTTAAGTACTACACAAAGCCTTTTTTTTTTTGATGCCCCTCTCCATTCTTCTACCCCTCAGTTATTAATGCTGTCTCCCTCTTGAAATTACTTTGAAGTGTTTCGTATATACTTTATATACTCATCAGTGTGCAAGTAGAATATAAACTCCTTGAGAGTAGGGGTCATTTCATTTTTTTTCCCCTGTACCTCTAGTATTTAACATGGTATCTTGCACATAGAAAACCCTTTTAAAATTAAAAAAAAAAGTTATTATAGACTTAAATACTAAAACTTAAGTACACAATAATAAAAGAAAAAGAAGCATTATAAACTTAGATATTAAAACTTAAATACCAAATAAGAAAAGAAAAAAAGCATTGCCATGTGCTCAGCAGAATGTAAGGGATGATTCAAAATATACAGCAGTAAATTTTCATTTCAAGAAAGCCTATGTAATAAATACTATGCATTGTGTTCAGAGCTATCTATCTTTGCTTCCTTGTACGTTTTCTTTTATTCTCTGCTGTGCATTTTTTACTTTATACTTTTTTCCCTTTCCTCCCTCCAAGGCTACAATTAAACATACATATGTATGTATATGTACATATATATATACATACATATAGTAGCCTTTGGGGAGGTGAGTTGGGAAGGAAGGGGGAGAAAGGATAAAATAAGAAATGCATAGCAGAGAATAAAAGAAAACTTACAAGGAAGCAAAGAAAAGATACATGTATGTATATATATATATGCACACACACACACACAGATACACACATACACCATGCATAAATATATACATATATACACACATATAGTCATATACACACAAAGATGCAAATATATATGTACATACACATTCCCATACATACATACATACACTTATACATACATATGATTAGATATCTCTAATCATACACATATGTAGACATGCATTCATATGCCTCTATGTAAGATTGAATATACTTTTTTGTCCTCTGTTTCTCTGAGAGTGGATAACCTCACAGTACATCCTTTTAATAAATATTTGTTGAATTGACTTGAACTGATGTTTCTCTAAGGTGATCACAGAATCTTTCATCCTAGAACAAATTAGATCAGCATCAATGCCTTATACTTGTTGATTGATTAATTCTTGAACTTTTGTAGGGGCTGAAACTCTCCCTTACTTTAAATCCAATTGTGGTGGAAACTTGAAGCAAAATTTTGTCTTATAAATCATCTTATCAAACGTCTACTTCTAATAACACCAAATAACATAAGACTGACTGAAACATGAAATAAGAAACTTATTTAAAGTATTTTAGATCCATTTTGTTATAAATCTAACAATATTGTACCCACACGTTTAATGAGGACATTATTACTTACTATAATCAGGGATGTTACTGAATAAGACAATTGACCTTCATAATCATTTTCATTTTCTCCTTTACTTACATAAACTTGAGTTTGGGAAGTTGTTTCACTTAATTGCCTTTTTGCTTTTAAAACATGAGCCTTATTTTTCTAATTACTTATTGATAAATGTGCAAAGAACCTAGAGAATATTCTTAAAAATCTGGAAACAAAACAGCCATTGTGTACCAGGATCACTATAAACCAACCTAAATTGGAGATAAGCTTGTCATATTTATATGTGTTTGGTATTTGATACTCAAACTGGCTTCACGTATGTTTATTTTGTTGTTAGAATCTTGGGTAAAAATACTGATGCCTTCTTTTCTACTTAATCTGATTTTACCCGGTTATCAATAACTGGGCAAACTGACTCATTTTTCCAACCCCCCCAAATTCTTTCTTCACAATGAACTTCCCAAGGTGTATCTGGTTACGCTACTTCCCTGCTTGAAAATCGTCAACCTCTTCTCATTGCTTTTGGGATAAATTACAGATTTCTTGTTGTTAAGTCATTTCGGTCATGTCTGTCTCTTCATGATCCTTTTTGGGGTTTTCTTGGCAAAGATACTGAAGTGGTTTGCCATTTCCTTCTCTAGCTCTTTTTTACAGATGTGGAAACTGCAGCAGGCAGGGTTAAGTGACTTGCCCAAAGTCACACAGCTAGTAAGTGTCTGAGGTCAGATTTGAATTTGTGTAGATTAGTCTTCCTGAATCCAAGTGTAGCACTCTAACCATTGTACCACCTAGCTGTCCCTTTCCCTTATATTAGCAGTATTTTGTCCCAGACTTTCCTCCTTACTCTTTGGCCCAGCTACCTTCTAATGTAATATAAGCCTGATGGGCTGTGGGAGCCCTGCTAGGCTTGACCTCAGTTCCAAATCCCATTCCCTCTACATAAAACATCTTCTTCTTTTGCCAGCTCTGGCACTGGTCAGGTGTATCTTCAACCCACTCCCATCCCTATCCCCTTTGCAAAAGAAGTGGAAAGTGTTGATTCTATCCAGCCATGAGAAGTAAAGAGAGTGTAGCTGGAGAAGGAGGGAGGAAGAGACTTAGACTTCTTTTCTATGGCTGTTTGTACCGTCAACACTTTGTATTTTCCTCTGGTTGTGTATTTTCTTCTGCTCTAATTAGGTCAGGGGTGCGAAACCTGCGGCCTCTAGGCCACATGTGGTCCTCTAGGTCCTTGAGCGTGGTCCTTTGATGGAATTGTTCTATGAAGTTTAGATTCAATCAAAGGGTTGCCCTCGAAGACCTAGGGAGCTACATGTAGTCTTGAGGCCACATGAAGTTAAGTGACTTGTCCAATGTCACACAGATAATAAGTTGCAGAGGAAGTATTTGGACCTGGGGTCCCTTGATTCCATTGTTCTTTCCAGTGTAGCATGGTCTTGTTATAGAACCTTAGGACCAAAGAATTTTAGAGCTGGAAGAGGTCATTGAGATATAGTTCAAGCTTCTCATTTTGTAAAAAAAGGAAACTGAGTCCCCAAGAGGTAGAAAGATTTGTGAAGCTCACATAACTAGTTATGGGTATCATTGAGGCTAGAACCCATGTATCCTGTGACTCAGTTCAGCGATCCTTCAATAGCACCATATCATGCTACCTCTTCCAGAGGAAATATTTCCATAGAATGACCTGTATCCAAGACTGTGCTGAAGACATACTGAAATGGCTTGGGAGATCCGGGTGGTAAATTTTCAACTTGAGTATTTTCATCTTAAAAATCAGCAAATGCTACAAACTTGGGCTTGACTTATTGTTTTGTTGATTGCCTAGATTTAAGAGAGTGGAGAAAATATTAATAATGCAGATTAAACTTAAAAGTTTGTCATTTTTGGAAAGCCAGTTGTTAAACATTTATGCCTTTATCCTCAAACACAGTAGTCCAACTGTACTCATATTTACATATTATGCTAATTACTCTTATGATTTTATTTAGCAGCCTTGAGTCATGCTCATCTATGAAATTATTGAACTGACTGTTGCTTTTCTAATTGGAAAATTCAATGGATGTGAAGAATATACTCATTTTTTTTGGGACCTGGAGTTACCCCCTCCCTCGGCCTTTTTGTGTATTTAGCATAGAGATTTTCATTCATTACTTGTCAAATTTTCAAAGTCTTACAAGCAGACTAGTCAGAATTAATCATCAATAAATCATCAATAAAGCTTTGTTTAACATAGTAACATTAGCTCTGGGCTGCTAATAGCGCCTCCTTTCCCTTTGGAAAGCAATAGCTTTTAAAACAGACCTTGCAGGGACCAGGTTAGGTTATTGAAACTGTAACCAAGTTCCTAAAAGCAGATATTATCTTCGTTTTTCCATCCAATCTCCTATTTTGCTTCTTGAAAGCTGTCAGACCTTTGTGTGAAATGCTTCCTTCTTTCAAAACTAACAATTGCATGGCCTGAGGGCAGAATAAAAATACATTCTTGATCTTTTCTACTGGTTTTTAACCTATATGATGAAAAGGTGTTAGCTTTGCTTATAATGCACTACTAATCTTGTATCACTTTACAACCATCAATCCTCATCACTTCCTTCTGAAGTAGACAGTATAGATTTATACAATCCACAGGCAGATTGGCAATATTTTCCTATTTGCCTGAACTGTGAGATTTGTTATCTGTAAAAGTGTTTGTTAATGAACGGGACACAAATTACATTTTATACATCAAACATGTCATTATCCTTAGTCAAAGAGGCTGCTGCTCTTACTGCTTCTGAGCATGAGATCCTTCCTTTCCATTAAGGGGTTGAACTTCTGAATTAGGACTCACTTAGCAAGTATAATAATTGGAGGGCAAAATCCATCTACTATTTGTGTTTCTTCAAATGAAGCAGAAAGGGTGTTAGCTCCCTTCCCCATTCATTTCCAGCTAGTTCCTTCAGGAATTCTTCACTTGAGGTCTGTAAACTTTAAAAAAAATTGCAACTGTATCTTTTATGATTGTATTTATAATTATGTTCCAGTTCAATTATTTTATACTGTTAAAAACATGATTCTGAGTGAGCAACTCCAAAGGCCTCAGTACAGTCAGACCAGTCTTAACAAAGTTTCTGACTAATGGAGCAAGGGCAGAGTGACAGAACAGAGAACCCCATGCTAGGAGTAGGCTTCTGTACCCTTAATTGCTGGCCTCAGTTCTAGCACTGACCAGCACTGGGATTTGCCTATCTGCTTCCAAAATGTGCTATGTGATCTACAGAGTGAATTAAAGAGACCCAGTTTCTGTTTTCTTAGATCTTAAATTTCAGACACACATCTTGGGCCTTAAATTACATAGATAAAATTTAAACAAATATATGTATCAATTACAAAAAAAAATCATTTTACTGACTTGCAGAATAGTTCCCCAAATATTTAATATTAAAAAAAATCCAAGCAACTTGTTCTTGGCCCATTTCTATTTGAAATCCATGAAAAAAGATGATAATGGATGACAAAGGATAATAATAGTTAAAAAATAGTAAAAATAACTTTTAAAATGACCATAATTATGTGTGTCAGTTAACAGCTAGATAGTACTGTCTCTAAGGTTAGATGTCAGAAATGCTTAAAAAATATTCTGTACCCTCAGTGTGTTTGCAGTCTAGGTGTAGAGGCGGAGTCAAAACAACTGAACAGTTAGGGAGCTATAAGTATGATACAACAAAAGGTCATGTAATTGAAGTGTTAGTGTGGAACAGATTAGTTTTAGAAATATGGAAAATGAAGTCATGGAAAACATGAGATAGGAGCATGACAAAATGGTAAATGAAAATGTAAATGGTAAAAAAAATACTTAAGTGGTAAAAAAACATTTTTTTAAAATGGTAAATTAAAATGGTAAAGAAGAGGCAGTGATTAGTGAGAGTGATAACTGGAAACAAGTTCAAATTTCCAATTTTACAGTTATCTGTAAACAAGCAGAAATGCTGTATGGCAGTGGGGACTATAACTAAGGTGTATGACCTTTGGAGAAAATTCAGTTGGAGCAGACCTCGGAAGCCTTGCAGCCCAGGAGACAAGATGCTTTAAGAAAAAAGGCCCTGAAACACTATCAGTTGGGAATTCACTTTGGGGAGGGAGCAGGGAGAGCTGGGCAAGGGAAAGTTCAACTGATATGAAGGAACGCCTTTTGGATTCCATCTTGGGTAGAACACCATGCTATGGGCACTGGTCCTGAGGAAGCAGGGGCATGAGGTGTGGTGATGTTGGTGTGCTAGTGGAAGAAAAAAATTCTCTCCTACATGCTGGTGCCCTGGCTGAAAGGTCCTGTCACTCAGCCTTGGCACAAAATGGTCTGTCTGATTTGAAGGTTTTCATATGTGAGATTTATATATGAGGTAAGAAGATGGCAAAGTTATTCTCATCCTGCATAGAGAGGAAGGAGAATGTATTAAAACTTTTAGCCATGAACAACCTGTCTTCTAATTTGCTTTAATATTATAAAGTGTCTTTCCGTCATGGTTTTGGAGGACTATGAATATAAAGACTATTTCAAGAAGCAGCTAAGTCATTTCGCCTTTAATTTCCCAGGTGTTATGCTAGCTTGTCGTTATTTGAGCAAAATGCAACAGGTGCACATATATTTAGCTTTTATGACAAGCATTGTATACTTATCCTCAGGAGTCCTCGCTTGAATGTGAGACATTGAAATGGTGCCAAGCCGAGAAGTTACCCACAGAACTGTGCTTGTTTTGAGAACAGTAAAACTACTGGTGAAGAAAAAAATATTCTTTTTGCCTGTAACCAAGACCAAGACAAAACCAAACATTTTCTGCTGTTGTTTATGAATGGAGGTTATAGCTTTTGGGGAAAAGAGTTCATTTGCAAAACAGAGAATATGGTGGCTACAAAAAATGGCACAACACAATTTATAGTTGCCTAAAGAGAGGAGAAAAGAGCCTTCCTTAGAGGTGTTTTGTGTTCTTGCACTCCCTACAGAGACCTTTTCTCATACCAGGTAAGGCTTTGGAAGTCCTTTAATTAACTTGTATCAAAGAGAATGTATGTAAAGGGAACTCTGTAAAGATTTCTTTAATTAGTGAATTTCATCAAGGTCCACTAACATCCATCAGTAAAATGGCTGATGGGCTGCCAGTGTCCTTGGTGGTATACTTAGTCAATAAGCTATTCATGACTCTAGCAAGTACTTAGGTTTTTACGCCAATGGGAATTTTGTGGACAATTTCCCTTTGCTACCCCCCGTTGCATGGCCAGAATCTATAAACCTTTCTGTCACAGAGAAACAAAGTGCTGAGTTGAGCAAGAAGGCAGCAGGATTTTCAGTGGACTCATTAATAGCCCTGTTGAGAAATTGTGGTCACCAACATGTTATTATTATTACTATTTTAATGAGTCTAAGAGAGGTTGTGCTGTTCATTTATTTGAATATTTTAATTTTGAAAAACATAGATGTTTTTAATCCCAAATCATTTAACTTTCAGTCTAATTTCAAGAATCACATGCATTTCATTCCATTTTCAAAGTGCTAATAAAGCCTGGGAGAAAGGACTCTACTCCCACCATAAATCAAAAGTTAGCAGACAAAAGGTCAAAATATCCAAAGCCACAGGAACATTAACACTTTGGATATAAAGATTTCTTAAGAAACTAATGCTGGCTCTCACTTTAGATAAAGCAGACGCCTTATCTTTGTGAGTTTACAAAATGGAGCCAAACTAGACCTGTAGCCACTTTAACTAAACCAAAGCCTGGATCTTTTAGCAGCCTAGAGTCATTAAAGCTTTCAGAAAACCTCCCAGGAGCCAATGTGCTCGCTTAAGTATATGCTGTAAAAAGTCCCAGAGATTTACAAGGAACTGCTCCATGCTAAACTAGGCACCATCTGATAAACAAGCAATTTTAGCTTCAGGCTAAATGATGCTCTTTGAGGCTTTGATTTACAATGCTGGAGATGATATATTTGTAGGTCTAGGATAGGTTCTGTTGCGGACCTGCTGTGATTACTCATCCATGAGCAGAAGTCAGGGCTCAACTCTTCAGCTAGGAGGTCAGAAAATTGCCAGTGGAACAAGAGAGGTTTGATAAGGTTTATTGAGATGCTAAATGTATGAAAAAAACCTTATTAAGCAGGCATTTTTGAACACTCCTTAAGCTTTCTGGGGACCAAGGTTTTAGTTAGTCTGCTTTTAGAGGTATTTTAAGTCCAAGAGATAGGAAAATAACCTGTAAAATTGTTCTAGTGGTCTAATTTTTCTTTCATTAGATTTTGAAAGCAGTCCATGCTTACTTTATTACTGCTGACATTTAAAAAATAGGAAATTGTAATTGAACATTTATGTATATGCTGTGAAGTTAAGAATCTGAAAAGCAACCTTGAAGAAAATTAATTTCCTAAGAAGAACATTGAGAAACAGACTTGAGACTTTAGACAGAGCTCAGATCCAATTTGGATACTGGAAGGGCTGCTTCTAAAACTTGCAGGCTCTCCCTGCATCTGGTTACAAACTGAATAGACAGAGTGGCCAAGAAATACTTTGGCAAACCAGTTTATCGCAGTGTTCTGTGTCCTGGATGTGCAGTTTTGCACAATGAACACAACTAATAGGATTAAAATGGAGAGAGGGAAGATTCCTTCTTGCCAAAAGGCACTCTCTTCTCTGTCCCATAACTGGCCAAGTTTATAGATTCAGGAGGAGACATTTGCAGCAATATCAGTCACTTGAGCCACACCTATTCTACACCCTCATTTAGATCTCCATTCCCTCTACCCCTCAGTAATTTGTCAGGGCATTGACCTATGATCTGATTTTCCTGTCTTTCCTCTCTGACCTCAATCTAATAGCCATTTCAACTCCATACTCTTGTCTGCTCCTGAGTCCTTTAACCTCTTGTTCTATCACAGATCTTCTCTTGCCAACCTTTTAACTCTGGAGCACTTCCACCATCTGCCTCTTCAGCTCCTAGTTATCAGCTGCCGAATGAAGCTGCAGGAAAATCCCACAACCACACTGATTTGATGCATTAGAAACTCATTTTATACAGACTTAACTGGGCCCTCACTGCAACAAGGTAGTCCAAGTATTTGGTATCTTAAGCTTCAGTTTCTCTTTCTTTCTATGATTTACTTCTAAAGTCAAATTTAATTTTTTCAATAACAAATCTATTTTCTTTTTCTCTCATACCTACCCCCCATTGGAAAAAAAGAAAACTATAATAATAAATATGCATAGTCAAGAAAAATAAATTCCCGCATTGGTCATGTTCAAAACACATCTGTTTCATATTGCTTCATCCTGAATCTATCAGTAAGTGCATTGCATACTTCATTTTAAAGAACTATTTTCTTCAGGGAGCTTTTGAACCTCCTTTTCCATTTAGCTAATTCTGATTTTTAAAGCATTCTTCTCCTCATTTGCTTTTTGAGTCTCTTTTGCCATTTGAGTTAGTCTATTTTTAAAGGTGTTATTTTCTTCAGCAATTTTTTGGGTCTCCTTTAGCAATCTGTTGACTCATTTTGCATGATTTTCTTGTATCACTCTCATTTCTCTTTCCAATTTTTCCTCCACCTCTCTTACCTGATTTTCAAAATTCTTTTTGAGCTGTTCCATGACCTGAGACCATAGCATCTTTATTTTGGAGGTTTTGGATGTAGAAGGCTTGACTTTTATGTCTTCCTCTGATAGCAAGTATTGTTCTTCCTCATCGGAAAAGACGGAAAAAAATACCTGTTCACCAAGAAAGTAACCTTCTATAGTCTTATTTTTTTCCCTTTTTTGGGCATTTTCCCAGCCAGTTATTTGACTTTTGAGTCCTTTGTCAATAAGAGGGTATACACTGGGGGCCTGTATGTTCTCAGTTCCTCCAAGGGAGGGGAGACGGAGCTTACTTGTCTCCTGGCCTGCACTGTGGTCTGGGACCTACCAAAGCTTTTCTGCCCAGGATCTGCAAGTAGGATTCCCTTTCCAGAGCCTCCACCAGCTCCACCAGGTCAGCCAGCACTCTTCCTTACCCCAGGACCATCACTCAGGGCTGAGACCTAGATCAGCTGCTTAATTCCCCCAGGATCCAAAAATGGACACTGCTGCTGCTGCCCCTTCCTGGGGCTGGGGCTAGGGGAGGACCCTGCTTTCTTCTCATCCAGGTGAAAAAGCTTCCTCATTAACCTTTGAAAATGTCTTTGGCATTTGTGGGTTGAGGGATCTGGGAACCACAGCTGCAGATTTCACCCCTGAGGCCTACTCTGGTACTATTCCTGCAGGGGTCGAGTGGCCAAGGTTGAGTTGTGCTCTGTGGGCTGCCCTCTGCTCTATGCTCCATGGGATAGATCTTTCCTGTTGACCTTTCAGGCTGCCTTGGGCTGGAAATTTCTTTCACTCTGTCATTTTGTGGCTTCTGCTGCTCTAGAATTTAAGAGTCATTTTTTACAGGTATTTTATGGGCTGTGGGGGAAGAGCTGGAGTAGGTGCATCTTTCTACTCTCCTGTCTTGACTCCACCTCTCCCCCCATTGCATACTTCATTATGTCCTTTGAAATCATAGTTGGTCACTGGTTTGCCTTTATAATGTTTTTGTAACCATATAAATTCTTCTTTCTTCAGATGACTTCATTCTGCATCAGTTCATATAAGTCTCAGATTTCTCTTAAACTGTCCCTTTCACCATTTCTCATGGCACAATAGTGTACCATATATGCATATATTGTTCAATCATTCCTTAGGTGATTGGTAACCCCTTAACTTCCAGTTCATTACTATGAAAAGAGTTGCTATGAATAGTTTTCTATAAATGGTTCCTTTTCCATTTTTCTTTGATCTTGTTGAGATTTAGGCCTGGTAATGATATCACAGGGTCAAAGGGTATACACAATTTAGTAATTATCAATTTCTCCACCTATAAAATGAGGTTGAACCAGAAGATCTCTAAAATCTCTTTTAGCATTCTATACAGGTCTTTAAGTTGGAATGTTCGAAGCAAAACTGGGAAATGATCAGTGCCTTTCCCCCAAATCCTTTCTTGGGTCCCTATTCGTCTTATTCCTTTATTCCAAATGAAACCTCCTTTAAAGGTAAGACAAATTCATTCACACTAATATGTAGAGACCCCAAACACCAGAATTTCAGAGTTGAAAAGGACCTTAGAAGTCAATTGGTCCAACCCATGAATTTTCCAGATAAGGAAACTGAAGATCACGCAGTTCCTTTGTAACTGAACTGGGACTAGTACCCAGATCTCCTCACTCCCAAAGCAGAGTTCTCTCCACTATAATACCTTGCCTCTGATGCTGAGTATATTTCCATGGAGCTCCAATGGTAGAATTTCAGGCATTCTTGACTGTTACTTTTCATCCTTTGTTTTTGAAGAGAACTGATGACATCATGGGTGATGTCTTGACTTATGGGTGAATTGGATTTAAGTGAGGTAGAGTTGCACAGTGTTGTCAGTCTCACTCTGTCTCTTCCATAGTCATCAAAGTCCAGTGGCAAGACTAGAGTCAAGTTGATTGGCAATGGCCCTGGATGCAGTGGATGACCTTGGTGTCTTGTGGGGAAAAGATCTTTCTTTTTTTTTTTTTGGAGGATGAAATATGGTATAGGTAGACATAATTCCCTATGCCTCTCAAATAACACATGAACAACTATCCATGTACAAGGCACATAACCTTCTTGTTGTTAAATTTCACAGGCAAGACTTCAACAACTACTTTATTAAGTAGTTCTACACACAATCTCCTTTACCGGATCATCATTCATTTCTTCCTTCCTCTTAGAAAGACTGTTCCCCAGAGTTCTGTCTTGAGCTCTCTTCTCTCTCTGCATATGCTCTCCTCAGTTCCCCTGGGGTCAAGTATGATCTCTATGCATATGACTTCCAAATCTGTACATGTAACCCTAATTTCTCCCCTGAACTTCAGTCACACATCATCAACTGCCTGCTGGAGATCTCCTCCTGGCTGTCCCTCAAGCATCTCAAATTCAACAAGTCCAAAACAGAACTCATTCTCTTCCCCTCCTACACTTGCCATTTCTCTAACCTCCCATTCAAAGCACCAATATTCTTTAGGCTCATAATCTTGGAGTCATCGTTGAATCTTCCTTTTCTTGAACTCTGTATATCCAGTTAGTTGCCAAATATTGTCTGTTCTATTTCTATGGCATCTTTTTGAGTTTACTCTCTTTGTTGCTCACATCCAGATACCACCCTAGTTCAGGCCCTTGTCGCCTTTTGTCTAGATTACTTCAATGGGCAGCTATATGACACAGTGGATATAATGCTGGGCCTGGAGTCAAAAAGACCAGAATTTAAATCTGACTGCAGACATTACTAGTATGTGACCCTGGGCAAGTCATTTAACCTTATTTGCCTCAGTTTTTTCATCTATAAAGTGATCTGAAGAAGGAAATGGCAAGCCACCCCAGTATCTTTGCCAAGAAAACCCCAAATGGTGTCAACAAGATTCAATTACGACTGAATGATAAAACAATATTGCAATAGAATCCTAACTGGCTTCTTTCAAATTCATCCTCTGCACAGCTACTAAGATACTCTTCCTTAGGTTGAGATATGACCATAAAATGTGGATAATAATAGTGCCTACATTCTTGTTGTGAGGGGCAAAAAGGATATTAATAGATCTTTGCAAACCTTTAAGCTTGGTATGTTAGCTATCATGTCACTTCTTTGCCCCCAAATCTCAATTGTTCTCCATTTCTTACAGGATAAAATATAAACTTGTTAGGTGAGTCTTTGAAGTCTTCTATAATCTGGTTCTCACCTAGTTTTCCAGACTTCCATTACTCCTCTTCACAAAATAAACATTCTAATCATAATGGACCCACATCAATTCTCTGCCTTCTCCCTCTGCGTTCTTGCAAGCCATTTCCCATACCTAGAGTATAAGTATTCTCTTAGAATCATTGTCTTCCTTCCAGGCTCAACTCAGGTCCCCCTTTCTCAGTGAAACTTTCCTGTTGCCAATTCTCTCTCTCTCCCTCCTTTCTCCCCCTCTCTTTGTGTCTCTCTTCTTTTTCTCTCTCTTCCCTCTTTCTCTATCTCTCTGTCCTTTTTCTCTCTCTGTATCTCTCTTTGTCTCTCCTTCTCTCCTCTCTCTTTCTTTTGTCTCCCTCTCTCTCTCCTTTGTCTCCCCCTCTCTCTGCCTCTTTCTCTCTTTCCCTCTCTTTTTATTTCTCTCCTCTTTCTCTATCTCTCCTCTTTCTCTCTGTCTGTCTTCTCTCTCTCTGTGTCTCTCTTTCTCCCACCCCCCCCCAGTTTTGCTCCTACTATTCTTGTGTGTTTGTGCGTATGTATGAGTGCACACACAAATTCCTTGAAGAGAGGGACTGTTTTGTGTTTGTCATTATTTCCTCAGAATCCAGCACAGTGTGTTGCATGCAATAAGCAGTTAGTAAATAATTGTAAAATTGAATTTCTTGAGTTGATAGAGAATTAAAAAGGTTACTGACCGGACTTGATAGGACTACAAAAATATTACAGATGAAAGGGACCTTGAAGAGGATTTAGTCCAGACAGTGCTGCATAGTGGCTGGGGCCCTGGATTTGCAATCAGGAAGAACTGAGTTTGAATCCTGAGTCAGATGATAAGTGTGTGACCATGGACAAGTCAATCTCTCTGTGCCTTGGTTACTCTAACTACAAAATAAGAGGCTAAACTTGATGGCTTGTAAAGTCCTTTCTGCTCTAAATCTATATTAATTTTACACTTTTTTTTAAAGGCAGTGGGTGTGCAGTTGAGTATATTTTTCATAATATTTTCTAGTGATGTATTGAATTATTTGTAACCCCTGGTTTGCAGTGTGTCAAGTTATTTTCCTTTCTCTCTCAGATGAATACGACATCAGCGATATAACGTCTGTAAAACACTTTAGATGCAAGTAAAATGTACTGTAGGGAAAGGCAAGACATTTTATAGAAAGCAAGTGCACCATACTATCAGCATGACAAAATGCTCTAGCTTTAGCGATCACCTTAGATCTTTAGAGATCTCCTCATTTTACAGATTAGGAAAGAGAGACCCAGAGATGTTGGACAAATTTCTTGTCCAAGAGCGCACAGAACTGAGGAGTGCCAGAAGCACTAAAACTCAGGTTTTATATTCAGCATCCTTTCCACTCTCATTATGAAGAATTATGAAGCTAGATATGGAGTTGTTCTTTGACATTCTTCCCTCTCCTCCATTTCCCAAATCCTGCCTTGACTTAAGGTATGCAATTAGTATGTGCTTACCATGACACAATAGGTTTAGAACTGGGAGGGACCTTAGAGGCCAAGAGTTAACAGAAGTTAATTATCTTTATGTACCCAGTAAATTTGGACATACTCAATGGGATCTAATAAATTCCCCTTGCCAAAATATTTTCCAGGTTTTATAGTGCAATTCACTCTGTCATGTCCACTGTCAGCCCAATAATGCACAACCCCCAGGAGCCAACTGCTTTTCATGGAGCTCACAATTAATTTTATAAAAGTTGCAGTAAAGTATAATGATATTTAATGGCACCAATGATGCCATTGCATATGCACTGGTACCAGTTTTGAAGTAATCTTAAGTTCAAAGACTCAAGGGAGCCATTCTCCTCTTGATGCACTTGTGCAGCTCCCATTAATGCTAATGGGACACGCAAATGCTTCTCCAGAGGAGGATATATCTGCCCATAGGAAGGTAACAGGTTTTAATTAGTAATGTGTTGAATCACACAAAATCAACTTGCCCTCTGTAAATAGCCAGGGAGAGCAAGGATGAGAACAATGATCGTTTTAGCCTCTGTAAGTGAAAGGATTCGATTAGGTCACCTCTGAGGTCCGTAGGACCTCTAGGAACATGATCATGACTTGTGACCTAGAGATTAGGTTAGTTTTTACTACCTCTTTTAAAGTGGACATTGTCAAGTGCACAGCAGAGAGCAAAAGAAAACTTACAAGGAAGCAAAGAAAAGATGGACAGCTCTCAACACAATGTATGGTATTTATTATAAAGGCTTTCTTGAAATGGGAATTTATTTCTGTATATTTTGAATCCTCTCTCACATTCTGCTGTGCACATGGCAATGCTTTTCTTTTCCTTTTCTTATTTTGAATTATTTCAGTTTTAGTATTTAATTTGGTTTCTTTATTTTTTTCTTATTTTGTATTTAAGTTTAAAATAAAATTAAAAATTATCAAAAAAACCCCTCAAACCTTACATTGTCCTATAGAAAAGGTATCATCAAGTATCTATTCATTCTGTCCTGTGAGTTTTACTAAGACAAAAGCTATTCCCAAACTCTGTATTAAGCCTTTTAGATTTTAGCTTTGTTTGTAAACAAATGCAGTATGAGAATAAGTATCAAGGACTTTCATATCATCTAAATGGAAATCTAATTAAAATGAACAACTAATAGAAGTGGAATAATTCACTGTATTCAATTTCAAGTTTTGAATTGATAAAGGCTGTTATTTAGCTTGGAGTGTCTAGCAGCACTGTAACGAGGGTAAGGCAACTGAGACATTATCTCAGTGCAATGATATTTAGAGGGGCTACTGACTGCTTTTAGTTTATCAGCAGCACAGAAGCAATAGAAATTAACACTTAGTAATAATAACTGCTTAAAATTAGCCATTGGATGGTGACTCCCACCACTATCTCCCAACTCCCAGTTTCTGCACATCCAAGTGAACTTCTACTTTGCTCAGTTCTGCCCTCTTCAACAGTGATAGCTAGAGTCTCCACACTTCTTAACCCAATTTAAAAAAATAACTGAGATGGCATTGTGTGCTGCTTAATATGTATATGTTTTGTAATTTGTCTTGGTTATTAAAGTTGCTTTTTACATCTCTGATGACCATTACCATGACAGCAGTCCCTGCTGACAAATACTTCAATGGGATATGGTTCCTGTGGAGCTAGGATGATCACTATGTCCTGAAATGGAAATTTAAAATAAAAGAATGATGACCAGGGATTCTTTTTTGCTCCATGGCCTTTCTATTGGTGGCCTTGAACCTTAAGAGCTTTGTGATTATGAAGACGGGAAGGCAAATTTCTACTTGCTGCAAACCTGAGCTCTGACTGCTTCAAGAAAATGGATATATAAAAATCCAAATGTATGGAACAGAGAAGTAAGAGGACTGATTACATTTATCTGATAAAAGATGGATGATCTATCCTTTAATAGATAGCCCCTATGATATGTTTTAAAAGAAAAGCAATGGAGTAATAGTAGAAGGAGTACTGGACATAGAATCAGGAGGGGCTGAGTTCAAATCCTGCCTGTGATACTCACTATGTGACAATGAATAAGTGAATTTATCTCTTTTAGGAAAAATGATAATAACAAACAACCACTACCACCATAATACTAATAACTAATAGTAAGTACCTCCCTTAGAGGGTTGTTTAGAGGGTCAAATGAGATTTAATATACAGGCATACATTCATATATATATATATATATATATATATATATATATATATATATACATACACATATAAAGTAGTCTGTAAGCTTTAAAGTCTTTTTCATATCTCTCTGTCCATCTATCTGTCTCTCTGGCTGTCTGTCTATCTACCTATCTGTGTCTATCTCTATCTCTGTCTATTGATCTATATCTGTAGATTGTTATCAAAATGATTGACTTTACACATAGTTTTCAAGGACTTGGTTACATTAAATTAGGCTCATCTTTATCTAATTCTAGCAATATCCCCTTTCCATCCTCCCCTCCCCTGCTCCACCAACAATCCACCACTGAAAAAGCCTTTAAGCATGTAAAGGAAGACTGAGTGAAGAGATTGGATTAGCAAAATATCATTTATCAAGTCTGGTTTTACACCTAGAACTGTTAGTTTAGACTGGAATGAAGAAAAGTGATGCTGTTCCCTACTCCCTTTCCAGAAGTGAGAAAAAAATAAAAAGTGTTTCTCAAATTCTAGGAGAGAAGGGAGGGAGAGACGCTGGTATTATGTCCCATAATCCTCCAAACAGTAAAGCTGAGCTGAGTATCTGGAGGCTCTCTAAGAGGGATCACACTCCATGAGTTAGAAGCGTGGATGCTTATAAGAATTAAGGCATTATATTAGCATTTGGGGAGGAAGTGCTTTACTTTGAGAAAGATTCTGAAGAAAGCCAGTTGCAGAGGACAACAGTTACTATTTCACAAGGAGAAATATAAATACGTAAAGTGAAGCAGATTGTTTCCAGCTCTTCTATGTCTCTTCTATCCCAGTAGGTATAAAAAAAAGCTCAGGCCCAAACTCAGGAAATGAAGCCATTTAGAGTATATCAACTTCAAATTCAGAGAGTAGAGAATTCCTTTGACTCACAACCCCAATATCACACAATAAATAATAATAAAATAAAATAATAATAATATTAATAATAATAAAATAAATAATAATAAAAATTTAATAAATAAATTAATAGTAATAAACTTAATATCACAGCTTGGAAAGGGACAGTGTATTATAATAATAATAACAACTATATAATAATATATTATTTTATATATAATAAGCGATAATTATATAATAATTATACATTATACAATAAAACAATTATATATTTACACATAATATAACATAATAATTATATTATTATAATAATAACAATAAAAATAGCGATGGTGGCAATGATGATCAATAGTACCTCCATTGTGGGGTTGTTGAAGCTCCTGTTCTGAACCCCCCACAAGAGGTGCAGTACAGTCAGGTCCAATTTCCCCAGATCTGTGAGGGTTGCAAATGACTACATCTGTCTGAGAAAGCTGTTCTTTACACATTTTCTCCTCATGACTTGTTAGAGTCTGTAAATGTTATTATGGAAGTGTCTATTTATGTCTCTGTACAAAAAATTTCTCTTTTTAAGCCTCCTCCCCTTCCCATTCAACAAAGATTGGGATTTTTAAGTCAGACACCTAAAACAGGCTTTAAAAATATTTTAAAGCTAAAGACATTCTCATGGCCAAATATATTAGTAGGTGTTGAATATGGAACTCATTTCTGCGCAAACAAGTGTCAAGTCTCTTAATAAAAACTTTGTGGCTGCGTTTCAACATTATTCTGTGATGGGTCTTGTGTTTGTTTTTCCTCACTCTGATATTCTTGGGAATTATTTTGTTTTAAACAGGAAATATTTATAATGTAACAAATGCTTTAAACAAGTTGAGAATGTGTCCTTTTTAAACATACTTACTGTAGAATCAGATCTCATTTGGGAAACATGGTTATATGTCTTTAATTCTGAAACTTTAAAGAGATCAAGGACCTTGCTCTGGTTACTGTCTTTTCCCTCAAGCTGGAAGCTTTAAGACTGAGTAGTATAGTGTATTATAGCTGTGAATTTGATTGATAGTTAAGCTGTCTTAAGCGAGGTTATAGGTTTGAGTTTAAAGGTTAACATTCAAGAAGTTATTCCTTCTTAGATACTATGACCGCAGATCAGAACAAAGACCATCACATGGGTGGTGACTGGGATAGGGCCTTAAGGTTGACATAAGTAGGCTTTCCATGACTAACAGAGACAATGCTTTTTCTTTCCTTTAGGTTTTGCTATGAAAGCAAATGAGCATAAACAGTGAATAAAAGCTATCATATGCAAACACAGGATTGTAGATTTAGGGTTAAAAACAGGGATGTGCTGGAGCAAACTCATACCAATTCACTTAACCCCGTTGGCTAAATTTACAGTGTGAAAATTTATTTCTTGGAAGTCAGCAAATGCTATAAATCAGGGCTTGACATTGTTTTGTCAATTGTCCAAAATTAAGAAAGTGATGGAAAAATTATAATAATGCAGATTATGATGTTTATGTACATGTTCATGTTTTCTCCCCATGGGGAGTGACTGTTATACATCTGTTAGCACATCACTGGAAAAGAGACCTGACTCCAGAACTTTCATTTTACAGATACAGAAACTGAAAGGCACCAGCATTAAGTGAATTGACTAAGGTCACAAAACTACTAAATCCTAGGCAGGATTTGAACCCAGAGCTTCTAGACTCCCGGTACAGTACCACTCTCTCAGCAACACAATTCAATGTGCCAGGCACTGTGCTAGGTGCTGGGAATAGCAAGGCAGAAAGGAAACTTCCCCCTGACCTGAGGGACTTTCTATTCCATTTATCCTTACGTTTAGTCTTCAAAGCATTTAGTATTTGTGCCACTAGTATGGTCATTAATTATGAGGAAAATTTTGTTGTCTCTTGTGTTGTCATCTCATGTGGATGTGTAACTTTTCATGTTTTTCTTGCCTCTTCCACAAAATTGTAGGTTCCCTGAAGAGAAGAGTTATGTTTTAGTGTCTGTATTATAACACTGAGTTGAGAGCTTTGCACATAGTAGGAGCTTGATGAATTCCTGTGGATTAATTTCAAAGGCTGGTGCACCATTTAGAACCACATTTAATGGCACACAAAGACATGTAATTAGTACCTTTCTCATGATTTTCCATTGTTATAAATCACTTTTTAGTCTATTCTGATTGTAGTTGCAATAGCAATTCATTCCTATGAATCTGCGATACTATCAATGCTAGTATTTTCTGTTTTGTGTGCCCATCCTTCGTTGCCGAAGAAGACCATGCCATCAGAGACATGATGACATGACTTGCACTTGACTTTGTTTTGAGTGAGGGAGGGCTGTGCAGGTCACCAGCCTCACTTCTCCTCCAGAGCCATCTGAATCCAGTGACCAAATACTCATCAGGATGACTGGAGATGACCCAGGATGAGGCAATTGGGGTTAAGTGACTTGCCTAAGGTCATATAGCTAGTGAGTGTCAGGTGTCTGAGGTGAGATTTGAACTCAGGTCCTCCTGACTCCTGCACTGGTGCTCTATCCACTGCACACCTAACTGCCCTAGTATTTACTACATCAATACAAATCACAGATTTTATGTGCTGGAAGCCTGCCTTCCTTCCTTCCTTCCTTCCTTCCTTCCTTCCTTCCTTCCTTCCTTCCTTCCTTCCTTCCTTCCTTTCTTCCTTCCTTCCTTCCTTCCCTCCCTCCCTTTCTTTTTTTTCTTTCTGTAGTGGAGAATTCTAAGCTACCTTTCTCTTCTTCCATATTCTAGCCACAAGCCTGACCCTCTTCCTTTTCTGATCATATATTTCTTCAGTGATATCTCTTATTTTTTTATTTCTTGTAGGTAGATAATTTTTGGAAACAGGCTACAATTTTTTGCACCTACTATGTGGCTCTCCCTTGCCCTTTAGGTCACTTGAACACCTTGATTTCTTAAGGATGGTGGTAGTCTAATATTCATAACCACTGTTGAGAGAACATTTGTTAAAAAGATGTGTCTGTGCTAGGGAGCAGTTTGGGGGTTATTAAAAGCACTATAAAATTTCCCAGATGCAATTCAGTCCATTGTCTTCCTCTAATTCCGTTCTAGGATCAGATTATTGTTCATTTACAATTCCCATTATGATCTGGACAGTAGATTTTTTTCATCCATTTGGGTTTTCTTTCTTTTTCTGGTATAGATTGCTAGAGCAATCTGTTCTCATTGAGGAGTCCCCATATTATTCTATGGCTTAATAAAATTATACATTATCACCTATAAAGGCAACTAGGTAGTACAGTGGACAACTAGGTAGTGCAATAGATAGAATGCTGGACCTAAAGCCAAGGAGACCAGAGTTCAAATCCATCTTCAGACATTTACTAGCTCTGTGATCCTAGGCAGGTCACTTAACTTCTATCTGCCTGAATTTCTTCAGCTATAAAATACCTATAATAATAGCACCTACTTCCCAGGATTGTTGTGAAATAAGATAAGTTATAGTGAATCATTTGCAAATGTCTGTCATCTGTAAATAAAAATCTGTGATAAAGGGAAACTGAGTCACAAAGGTCTGAGCATAATTAACTTAGGCTAGCAGTTGCCAATTAAAAGAGATCCAAGTCTTCTCAGTAGTCAAGGATTCATTTGACAGTGAGATCAGTTGGTTACAGGAGATCCAAACTAAGCTAAGACTGTGATTGGTCTAGAGCAGAGATGGAAGGTGGGCTTACATTTTGCTTACTGAAAATGACTGTCAAGAAAGGATCTTCAAAATCTATGTCAATGGGGAAAATACAGAGTTAGTCAGTATCCTCTGGAAGATCCTATGTCAAGCATCATAGCACCTAGTGCTAGGTAAAAACATCTTATAATTAGGTTGATGCACCTTCTTTATCTCTCTCCTCCCTTCTGGAATATTGAATGCAGGTTGTATCCCAGAAGACTGAAGAACATAGACTCTTACAAATTATAGCACTGAGGCCTATATGATGAAGTGCAAATCTGATTCATAAGTATTAGTAAACTGATTAAATATAATTTTCAATCAATACTTCAATCAATAATAAATAAATTATATGAAATAAAGTGGGATATCAATTTTCAACTTCCACTGTAAATATAGGAATGGGGAACTACTAAGGCAACATAGTTGGACACTTTTGGACAGCTCCAATAGTAGAGGAGTTTTAACTGAAGAATTTCTGGGTTATGCCACATGAGGATTTGTTAAAGGAACAGGAAAGGTTTTACTTAGAAAATAGGAGACTTAGGAGGATATGGTTGGTGGCTTTGCTCTTTGAATGGCTCTCATGAAGAAGAGACACTGTCCTTGCTCTCCTTAGACTCAGAGGACAGAACTAGGAAAAATGCATGGAAATTACTAAGAAGCAGATGCAGCCTTAGATGAAAGGAAAAGCTTCCTAACAATTAGAGGTATCCAAAAATGGAATGGGCTGCCTTGATGGGTCCTGGGTCTTGCCTCATTAGATGTATCCAAGCAAAGACTGGGTGGCCATGTGTCTGGCATATTATAGAGGTGTAAGTTTGGTAGATGGCCTTGGAAGGCCCTTCCCACTTGGAGATTGTGGCAAGTTTGTTCCTTACATTGAACCTAGGTCTTCCTTTCTGAAACTTTTGCACTATTGCTCCTACTTCTATTTCAGGGGTCAATCAGAATGACTCCACTACCACATAAGTCCCTCAAATGATGGACATTGTTATAGTGCAAGAATATCAGCCCCGTGTCTTCTTCAAAGCTCCTTCAGTGATCCACATAGGGCATGTTTTCCAGTCCCATTATCATCCTCGTCACTTTCCTCTGGACAGATTTCTTCTTACCAATGCAATTCTTTAAATATGACCCTGTAAGTTGATATAATATTCCAGTAGTGGCAAGAAATAGTGGGATTATCATGTTCCTTGTTTGGAACACTGTGCCTAAGATGGTTTTAAGGCTTTGGGGAGTCAGGGGGAGCTACCATAATGCACTGTTGACTCATATTGAGCTTGGTGTCCCCATGACACCTTCTTATGTTTTTTTTTTACATGAACCACTTTCCACAACATCCTCATCTTGTAGTTATTGATTGGAGCTGGATTATAAACAAAACAAAACCACTACCACCAGTGTGGGATGTTATATTAATCCTTATGAGATTTCATCTTCAATTATTCAATCGATAAACATTTTTAAATGCCTCCTATGTGTCAAACACTGTTTTAAGTTAGTGCTGGGGCTACAAAATAGAGGCAAAAGGCAGTCCCTGTCCTTAAGGAGCTATCTAAAGGGGGAGTCACCATGAAAACTAATATGTATATGTCAAGTATCCTTTATACAGGATAAATTGCTATGGTTTGTCCATTTTTGAAGAGGATCAATGACATAATGGAGTGAAATCTTGACTTGTGGATGAATTCGATTTAAGTGAGATAGAGTTGTACAAAGTTATTGGCCTCATTCTCTCTTCTGGAGTCATCAAAATCCAGTGACAAAGAAAAAGTAAGACAGCTAGTGATGGCCCAGGACGCAGTGAATGGTCTTGAAATCTGACCAAACTCTAAGTGCTTCACAGTGTCTGCGGTAGCCAGCTTCATGGTTGTTGGAACAAATTGTTCTCATCCACGCGTTTTGATGGGGAAAGTCTTCAAATGCTTGGGGTAGACACCCCTATAACTCACTGATGGCCCATCAATTACTCTCAACCTGGTTTAGTCCATTTGCCTACATGGTTTACTAGGGCATGGCCCCTGCACATGCTATAGCTTTCTTTGTAGAACCGCTGCTGAGAGTTGAATGCCAGGCAGACATCAAATGTAAATAAGCAGCCCTGAACGGGGCTCAGCAGGCCCTTACACTGAAGAAGCTAGTCCTCCTTGTTGTGCCTTGTCCATTGTTCTCAAAAGAAGACCATGACATCAGGAAGATGATGCCATGGTTTGCAAGTGAATTGATTTTATGAAAGAGAGGGCTGTACAAAGTCACCAACCTTACTTTCTCCTGCAGAGCCATCAGGGTCGAGTAGCCAGATATAGATCAGGACAACTGGGATGCCATGGGAGACCTTGACTTTTAAAAGCTAGGATTTTAACACCCCTCAGGATAAATAGGAAATAATTAATAGAGGGAAGGCACTTAAATTATGAGGGGTTGATAAAGGCTTCCTATATAATATGGGATTTTAGTTGGAACTTAAATGAAACCATATCTTATTATAAGTGATCTATCACTTGACCCCATTGAGATCTTTCCTGACTCTATTATCTAACAAGTTAGTTATTCTTGGCTTTGTCACTTGCAGATTTGGTGAAGATACCATTCATGTCTTTACCAATGCCATTGATAGAAGTGATCAACAGCCCAAAATATAGGATAAATGCCCATGTCACTCTACTTAATACCTCCAAGTTTACATTGACCCATTCAACTATTTTTTTAGATCTGCTCATCATACACACTGATATTAGTGTACAAGCTATAGTTAGATTCAATCTGAACTCAAATAATATTTCTTATTGCCTTTGGATATAGCACACAGTCAATTCATTTATTTTCTTTTCTCAGGAAAACTTGGGAGCCATGTTCCCACTTAACTGCAAACTCCTTTGTCTTCTGGCTTCATTTATGTGGCGAATATCAACCTTGACAAGATTAAATTGCCCAGTATTATGCCAACTTCTTGGTCACTAGAAAAACATCTTGCATTTAGTTTACCAAAGTCTGTTATTAAAATTAATAGACTATCTAAAATCTGTGCGGTTCTTAGTGTTCTCTCTTGCTCTGCCACCGTCACCACAGAAGTGGAAAGAAACCACACAAGATTGAGGGCCATTTTATATTTTTTTTTGTTACATGAGAAGCCAGCTTACTGGCAATGTGGCTCTGCATACTTGGGCAAATCCTTGACCAGCAGGCAGATTTTCTTATTGTGATTACATTCAAAGCTTTTCTAATGTAAAACTTGCCAGAGCTTATGTCCTACCAGCATAGTCATTGAGAGTCTAGAGTTACTTTTAGGTCAGTCAGTCACTTGTTAACCAATAAGTATCTATTAAAGACTTTCTTTGTGTCAGATAATGTGCTAAGACACTAGGGACACAGAGAAAGGCAAAGCATAATCATCAGAAACATCAGAAGATGTTTTAGGAAGACTTTTTTTTTATTATGGACCTTTAATTCTCATGAATGATATAAGAACTTTATACTTATATGCAAAAGAGATGGAGATATAGGATTATTGAAATAGCTGGCTTAATATCATGATGCAATTCCAGTCTCAACAGGCAACAACTGGTGTTCTATTAATTCTGGATTTGTGTTGATGGCTTGTAAGTGGTCTCCAAACTCCTGTGTTTGGCATTTAAATACTATCACAATCTGGCTCCAAGTTTTCTTCACAGACTGGTTTTTTATTATCCCCTCTCTCTCAGTCTACATTCCAGGCAAAAGGGCTTGCTGGCTGTGCCCCATTCGCAGTACAGGCAGGGGATGGAATGCCACCTATGTGTGGAATGTTGTCCCTCATCTCGATTATTTGGAATATTTTTCTCCATATAGACTCAGCTCAAGTGCCACCTCTTGCATGAGGCTTCCTTGGGTCTCCCCAAACCATTAGCACTCTCCTTGAAATTAGCTTTGATTTTGCATTTCTTTCTCTGAGCGTACGTTGTTTCTTACCAGATGAAGGTAAGCTCCTCATGCTGTCAGTGATTACCTCATTTTTGTTTCTGTATTTCTAATACTTAGTGCAGTGCTTGACAATTTTGTTGTTGTTTATTCTTCATTTTCAAAGAGGACCAATGATGCCATGGGGTGATGTCTTGACTTGAGGGTGAATTAGATTTAAGTGAGGCAGTTGGGCAAAGTCATCAGCTTTACTCTCTCTTCTAGAGTCATCTAAGTCCAATGGCAGGACAAAAGTCAGGATGACTGGCAATGGTCTGGGATGCAGTGAATGATCTTGGCATTTTTGATGTCTAATTAAGCTCTAACCACTCCACAGTACCTGATTTAGTGACCTTCATGGTGTTTGGAACAAATTATTCTCATCCACCCATTCCACTGGGGAGGAATTCACATGCTTAGGAGTAGACACTAACATTAATATCCAAAAGAACCTGATGTGGACATAGAAGTAGAAGGATGGTGTGAAATCCAAGGAAGAAGAGACAGGTTAAGGCCAGGGGAGAGGTGATATCCACATGGAAGGAAAGCACTGGAATATAAGGCAAAGAACATTTGACTTGAATCAAGAGAATGCCTACCTCTGAGTAGACACTTAATAAAATACTTGTACAACTGAATTAAATTCAAACAATTCTAAACAATTCTCTAGCTATATCTCTTTATGTTTTCACAAGGATAGATTGAGAGATTCTCATATTTTTAGCTAAATTCCAGGTAGATTTTGTTTATACATAGACTAATAATCCTGTCAAGAACAAATAACAACAAAAGAAATAAAGTGAATCAAACATGCCGTTCTTGATGAAGTCAAGGTGGTTTTTAATGACCACATTTTTCCTTTATAGTGTTCTAGAATTTTGACAGAAAAATCAAAGTTAAGTTTCTTGGCTTTAATTTTGAAGGTCTCATCTTTTTCCTTTTTTAAAAAATTTTTGAATCAGGAAACCATTTGCACATTGCCAGTCGAATGGTAGACCTCTTGCATCCCACAGTTTTTCAAGGATTGTTAATAGTGTCTCTGCAATTATATTTTCCAATAATCTTTCAGGGAACCTGGGATGCACTCCCCTCCACCAACCCCATCCTGATGACTTGAATTCATTGAGGACATTTATTGCAATTCATTGCTGTCATTTATCTTAAGCTTCATCTTCTTATTCACCATTTTGTTTTGTTCTTTCCAGTGTGAAAGTAATTTTTGGTAGAGAAAACAGGCAATATAACGTTGAGTACTCCTGCTGCCTCTTTAGCAAAGGTCCCATCCATCCTAAACAGAAATTCTGTCCTTTCTTTGCTCTTATTTTTGCCCAAGGTATCTTAAAAAGCAAACAAGTAAAACAAAAGAATTTTGTTATCCTTCTTTATTGCCAGTTTTAGTTCATTCTGAGTTTTTAGGAGAAGCAGCCAGGTACAGTGAAGAGAAAGTTGGGAAAGACCTAGGTTCATATTCAACTCTGATATAGGTTAGCTGTGTGGTCTTGGGCAAGTCTCTTAATCCTCCAGTACTCTTGACTATCTCTAAAAATATAAGTCATAGAGAAGATGCCCATTTGAATTGGTAAAAAAAAGAGTCAATGAGAGAAATCACAGGTCAATTTTTAAAACCTACTCTAGGTTGATAGTTAATACCAAGAGTGGTTACCTACGTAGTGTATTTAACAACACATTCCTTAGCTACTTGCTTTACTGGTTTATACTTTAGCCAGATGTGAATTAAGTTCTGGGTGACATACTTTAGGAAAGATATTAATAATCTGGATCAGACTCAAGAGTAAGGCAAGTTGGATAGGGAAGGGAGAAAAGGAGGAAGGATAAAAGGAAGAGAGGGAGAGATGGAGGAAAGAAGGGGGGGGAAAATGGAGAGAGGGACAGAAGGAATAAGGGAAGGAGGGAGGAAACAAGGAATTTTTTAAGTACTTGCTCTTGCCAGGCACTGTGGTATGTGCTGGGAAGATAAATACAGGCCAAAAGAAAGTCATCCCTTGCCCATAAGGAGCTTATATTCTAATGGAGGAAGACCACACACAAAAGGAAGCTGGAAAGTGCTCTCTCTCTCTTTTCTCTCTCTTTCTCTCTCTCTCTCTGTCTCTCCAGTCTTTCTTCTCCTGTTTCTCTTTCTCCTTTCTCTCTGTGTCTGTGTTTCTCTCTGTGTCTGCCTGTCTCTCTCCCCCTGTCTCTGTCTGTCTGTTTCTTGCTCTCTCTTTTCTCTCTTTCTCTCTCTGTGTCTCTCCAGTCTCTCTCTTCCTCTCTCTTTCTCTCTTTGTCTCTTTCTTCCTCCTCCCTGCTCTGTTTGCGTGTGACAGGGAACAGTATCAGGGAATGATTTTAAGTCCAGAAAGTCAGAAACAAGAACAGGGCTTGCTAAAGCAAGCCTGGGCACTTTCATAAAATGGAGGCTCTAAGAATGACCTTTCAGGATGATGAGAACCCTTCCCAAAGTGTGGCACCTAGAACTGAACCCAGTGTTCTAGGTGTGCTCAGAGCATGGCAGAATGCTGTGGAGCTATTACCTCTTTATTCTCGGGAGTTGTGCTTTTCCTTGTGTGTTCTCTGAAAATTCCTCCTGGGTTCTTTCTCAGAACCCTTTTCTTCCTCAGTCATGACTGTGTTTAGCTTTTTTCTTGCTCTTTTTTTACCTTCTTCCTTTTCTTTTAGAGAGTCTTCAGTAGGTCAGCCCTAATGTTTCGTAACAAAAGCAACCATTTTAAAGAGAAAAAAGAATCTATGCATATGAATACTTCCTGGCTAAGGTGTAAATGGAAAGGCTGAGAAAAATACATTCATCAGGCACCCTGACATTTAAATTCCAGTGGTTTGATGAGGAAAACCAGATTCCATCAGTTATGTTTCAGGGGAAAGGAGTCCTCTGACAATGATTTTAGCAGACATAACCTTAATTATGTGACTGCTAGGACGTTTTACTAATTTGCTGTTTCATTCCTTAAATAGATTTAGGTCAGATTTTATTGCTTTTGACCAAAGGCCATTGCAAGACTTAGGAAGCAAAGAGCAGACTCAGGGTGACCTTCAGTATAGGCTGATTCTAGAAATGAAGAAAACTGTAGCTGTACTTCTTACCAGGGGCTAACTCACTTAATGGGTTAAACAAATGGACAGTTTGGTTTTTGACTAACTGGCTTAATCTCGGATACACTGAGGGATTAAAAAACATCCATGAGAGAGGTGAGACAGGGCCCTGGGACTCCAAATTGCCGAAGGACTCTCCCACAGCAGGGAGTTTTTCTGTATCCTCCCTTCCCCCATCCTTCTTTTCCCATGGACTGATTTCAGCCTGACTGCTAGTGTATGTCATCAGGTTCACAGCCCTTAATTCATAGTAAGTCCTAAGTTATTGCACACTAGCTCAGAAAGAAAGGCATCCTATAAATCCAAGGTACATAATAATGCATTATTATTATTAATAAAAATCTTGTAACAGTATTGCCCCATGGTAATTGGAGTGAACCTACCAAGACTCTTAATGTTTCTACAATGACATTTACTTGACAGTTCAGTGCTCTTACTTTCTTTGCAGGGGTTTGTGTCATGGTATCCTTGTTATGTAGATACCTGGCAAATAGGCCAACAATTGGATTTTGTCCAAGTGATGTCCGCTCCCCTGCTCTTCTTTCCCCTCCCTGCTGTGAAAGCCAGAGCTGTTGTGATTGAACATTAATTGTTCCAACATTCATCATGATCCTATTCTGTGGGAGTCTAAGAGGAGGTCCTAAGTCTCAGGGTGGCTTTGAGATAACCCAGAAATGTGAATCTGAATCGACAACCTTCACTTTTCTAACACTTTGGGAAGGTAAAGACATCTGATGCTCTTCTAGACATTGTCATTCTAGACAGTTAGAATCATAAATCCTCAGGTGGCTTTGAGATAACCCAGAGCTGAGTATGAGCCAAAGCAACCTTGATGGCCCCAATGCTTTGGAAAGGCAGTGACATCTGATTTTTTTCCTAGCTTAAGTTGCCATTGGAGACAGCTAGGTGTCCCAGTGGATAGGGAACAGACCGAGAGTCCAGAAGACTGAAGTTTCAACCTTATCTCAGATATATACTAGTTATGTTACTTGGGGCAAGTTTTTTTTTTTTTTTTTACTTCACTGGGCCTCAGTTTTCTCTCCCACTCCCCCCACCCCGTAAAAATTGAGGAGGTTGGATTTGATGGCCTTCAAAACCCCTTCTAGCTTTAACTCTATGATCTATTATGCCAATAACTTACTATAATTATCCCTTCAACATGGTAAAGGTTAAGGATGTAGTATTCCCATGATCTGGAAAATCTCTGTAAAATTTTTTGACTTTCCCTTCATACCAGAGAATAAGTATTATACAATACTATACATACATTTTATGCATTTCTGAGTTTCTAAACTTTTTCTTTGTCATCTACTGGCCTTTGTGTGTCACCTGCAGCTTTCTCAAACCCCACCCCCCCAATTTTCATTGAATTTTTTATGCCAACCCATGATATATCAAAACCACTGTGGGGAAAGTCATGATGTAGAAAGGATATACTGTAGTTGGGTGACCTTAACTCCAGAACTAGTGATTCATCATATATAGAGTGAGGAAGAGTTCAGTTCCTGTCTGAGACATTTCCTAGCTGTGTGACCTTAAGCATTTTGTTTAACTTCTCTCCACTTCCATTTCCTCACCTGTATAATGAGAATAATTATAAAACCTGCCCCATGGGGTTGTTGTATTCAATCAAGTGAGATAATATATGGGGAGCACTTTGTAAATCTTATACCACTATATGGATATCAGTTATTGCTATTAATATTATCCAGATGTATTGATATTGCAGAGAGATTCCATGGCTTCTTGGGGGATAGAGGGGAAGTTATAATTTGCTTTGAGAGGGCTGCTGGGTAGGGGGGAGACAGCAGGAGGGGATGATGGTAGTGATTGGGGGGGGTCCAGCTTAGTCTACCTCTCTGAAATGCCCTATGATAGCTGGGGATTGAATCAATCCATTCTGATTCCAGACTGACCAATCTTGTACTTTCCCACCTCAATACCTTAGCTCATCCCATTTTCTTTTACCTCGTTAGCCCACCAATTAGGAGAGAGAATTGAGCTAGTAGCAATGCAGTAGCAACACCTAAGGGATCTTGAAGGTTCTTTGGTCCCATCTCCTCATGTTACAGATGTAGAAACAGGCTTAGGGAGAGATGAAGGGATTTGCTTGAGATCACACAGGTAGGAAGGGGTAGTTGCTGGCTTTGGAACTGAGATACTTGGATTTTAAATCTAGTGACTTTCCCATGATCACACCACCTCTCATGCTTCTCATTTGAGGGTCAAACATATATAAGGTGAGAATTTTTGTTCTGGGAAGTGAGACTCATTAAAATTCAGAGCAGGAGGCAGCAAAGAAGATGATCCCTTTCCAAAATTATCCTTTGTTCAGAGATAGTGTAGGTCCTCACCTAAGGAAAAAGGGAGTAGTGTTAAGTGCTGACTGATTCTGGAGGATCAGATAATCATATTTCCTGGGTTTAGCTCAAGAACAGGAAGTATACCTTGCATACATTTATTTGTACCTGAGAGGGCACTCACAGTGGAACACCAACACTCTCTGTCTCTGTCTCTGTCTCTGTCTCTGTCTCTGTCTCTCTCTCACCCCTTGTCTCTCATGCCTACAGTACTTTCCCTTCTAACTGCTATCTCCTGACTTTTCAGGGAACCTTTGCTCATCCCCCAACCCTTACTCCCCTATGGTAGTTCTTTCCTCTGAGATTAAACTCTATTTACCTTGTATATATTATAATATAAATTCCAGTCCTATTAGAATATAAATTCCTTGGGGGTAGGGACTTTTTTTTTGGTCTTTCTTTGCACTTAGCACTATTACCTAATACCTAGTAACTGTTTTTGACTGTTAGCTCTTCTGGTTTAGCAGGCAGACAGTCATATGGGATTGGTGACTTCTGGAGTAATACAGATTCTGGAGGCTGTAAGTGAAGTGGTATTAGGGAATCCCATCGCTAAAGATGGTCCCAGTCCTGAATGACATTCATACTTGTAGTTTTCCCAAGGAAGAACCCTCTGAGCAAACACAGGAGGCACCCAAGGCTTCACTTAGAGGAAACTCAAAGGAGATTATTACGGAATATCTGGAATCATGGGAGGTCTTTTGTCAAGAGCAGGATGACCCATTGCCGTTACCATAATTATTTTTTCCCTTTAGACCTCCTACTTGACACATCTTATCTGTCCAAATGACATGATAAAGAATGAGAGACCCAGATCCTGTGATAACACATTTGAATTAATGTTTAGAATAAGCATTCTTGTATTTTTTTTATATTATATCTTGTATTATCTTTTTACTATTAGTTACATATGATTATGCAATACACAATTATATATTAATAATATTATTATATTATTTATTATAACATGTGTCATACACATTGTATTATCCTTTCATTAAAGGGATTTATTCTGTGAAATTTGGATTCAATCAAAGGGTCACACTTGAGTACCTAGAGGGACACATGTGGCCTCAAGGCAGCAGTTTCCCACCCTTGGTTTAGATGGAGATCACTTGGTTTTCCAAGGCACTGGCAAATGATACTTATTTACTTATTCATTCATTTTTAACTTATGTATCCATTCATTCATCTTTCCTTCCTTCTTTTCTTTCTTTCTTTACTCTTTTCATTAATTCATTCTTTCTTCCTTTCTTTTATTCATTTACTTACCCATCTGTCTATCTATCTGTCTATCTGTCCATCTGTCTATCTGTCCATCTGTCTATCTATCTATCTATCTATCTATCTATCTATCTATCTATCTATCTATCTATCTATCTATGTCTGTCTGTCTGTCTGTCTGTCTGTCTGTCTCTCTCTCTCTTTCTTTCTTTTTTTCTTTCTTTCTTTCTTTCTTTCTTTCTTTCTTTCTTTCTTTCTTTCTTTCTTTCTTTCTTTCTTTCTTTCTTTCTTTCTTTCTTTCTTTCTTTCTTTCTTTCTTTCTTTCTTTCTTTCTTTCTTTCTTTCTTTCTATCTATCTTCCCAGGAAGAGAAGTTAATTGTGACCAGCATCAATTACTGAAACTTAAATGGAGCCACCATTCTAACCACTATTCCCTCCCAATGATCTCCGTCATTTTGATTAGTGTACAGAGAGCTCAGGTCTATAACAACCTGGATTTAGCTGCCGCCTACAACCGTCTTAGAATTAGATCCCAGAATGAATAAAAAATTGCCTTTCACTATCAGTGTGGTACTATCTTATTGATTGTTTGGGCATTATAAATATCTGGCTATGCCCTTCAGATTAGCCAACATGCCTACAACTGTCTGACTGCTGACTAATGAGGGTTTGGTAGAACTTCTTGATCAATATGTCATGCCCTATTTAGGTGACATTCTGAATCTTTTTTATTTCTTAGCATTAATAGGAGAATATTGTGCAGAGAAATACTCACCAAGGTGCTTATAAAACAAATCTGAAAAGTACATCTCTCACTAGATCCAAGTACCTTGTTTGGGGTTTGTGCTAGACACTCAAGGGTAATGATGCACCAACGTATGTACCTGCTGCATTAAACAAACTTCTGCCAGCCACAGTTAAGTCTTGCAGCAATTTTTAAGGATAAGGCAGTTTTACAGAAAAATCCTTCTAGAGCAGGGATCTCAAGACTAATGAAACCATTCACATAACTCTTTAAGAAAGGGGAAATTGTTGTACAAGTGGCGGTCAAAGAGGAGAGGTTCTTATTGACAATGAAGAAGATATTAGCAAATGTGTCCTTTCTATAACATCTAATTATTTGCTGCGTCCCTCTCTTTTTACCGCCCCCACCCGCCTTGTTCGGAGTGTTGAAGTAGATGACTCTGGTAGCTTTTGGAACAGCACTAATTCAAAATTTGGTAGAAAAAGAAGGATGATGGGAGGAAATGCTTGTTTTATTTCTTAAGTTCAGAATAAAAAATTTTCTTACAAAAAAAGACAAGAAAGGTTGAATTAGAGTCTAAAACTATATATCTCACAATCAGATATTGCTTCAACCAATTGAATTCAATATAAAAAATATAACAATGAATTGGAAACTGCTTGCAAACAAGGCTGGCTTGGAGACACAGTGACATCGCTTGCAGAAGGCCAGCATTCAGTTTGGGTTTTAACCAGACTCTAACAACAACTTAATTTATTTAAAGGAGATTCAGATCTTTTCATGCCTTGTAGCCGTTATTGTGGGGAGAAGCACCTTGGCTGACATACCATCTCAGAGTTTAGAACTCAAGGAAGCAGAAGTCTAGGAGAGGTAGTTAATCTCCCCTAGAGTATGTACAGCAGCAATAAAGAAGGTGGGTCATTATACCACTGCATTATCGCCAGGAACTCATTCTGGCTCACGAACACATCATATCTGTTAACTATTTTGGGAACATGAACACTATGGTCAGATTGGGCATGGGATATTTAGCATTGTTACCCAAAGTTCTGACCAGTAACAGTGTATGAGAGAGCCCTAGTAGGAATTATGAGGGCTTCTAAAGACTTTATTGATACCTCTTCTACCATGGTACTGGGTGGACTTGATTCTATAACTGATTTACAATCTTTGCAAGGGAATACCACTTGTGTCCCACTCACAAGTAATCTCAGTACCATAGACTACCATACTCATGATAGTTATTATATATACCCAAAATAGTTTCACTTAGTCCCTTCATCATCTTTGTGTTATTTTATAGATTGTTTAGGATATGGGTCCAGAATTTGCAGTCAAGTTTGGGAGAGATTTCAAAAAAAAGTGGTTAAATTAACAGGTATCATGGCCTACCACTCACAGACCTGTGGACCCATGGATTTTGTACACCAGGACAGCAAATAGTATCTATATTTTTTGAACACACATACCTAAAGTTGTACTAAGTTTAATTCTTTCTGATGAAAGCTTGCTAAAAATAAGACTAGATGCTCTGCCCTTGGTAGGTAACCTGTGAATTCATCCCTATCTATATGCCAATAGACATAGCAGGGACTCAACCAATACTAGTACTGATGAATTACAGGTATCACTTTCAGAAGAGAAACATTCAACAGCATCTAGGTAGGATTGGGAACAGAGAAGGCAAAGACAGCATTGAGGAAGCCTGAAAGCTTCGTTGTTAGAACTGTGAGACCAGATCTGTTTAGATCACATGCTTCCCCTCGCACTCAGGCCCTCTAGAGTTTCAGGTGACAGATATTCAGTTCTTTTTGCAATGTCTTGATCACCAAACATTTCGATTTCTGATTTGGAACTGCCACAAACGTGTAATATTCATTCAGTTTTTCATATCTCATGCTTCAAACCAGGAGATGCACCTGGTTTGCTAAAGCAATAGAGAGAATGACCCACTTCTATGTGGATGGGATCTAGGGGTGACTGTGAGGTTCAGGGAGGTCTAGATTACCAGCAGCAGTTAGTGCTAGGGTGCTTTCTTATTGATTAGAATAAGTACAGTTGAGAGGAAGACATGGGGAAGTTGGTAAAAAAAAATCCACATCCTCTGCCTTGTTGGATTTCCTCAGAGGGAAGTGTCTCCTTTGTGCCCTGACAAAGGGAAAAAGGAGGGAAGTGATAGCAGAATGACTAAGGAAAATGGTATCATTTATCAAATAAGATCATAGGTTTAGAGCCAAAAGGAGCCCTAGGGACTGTTGAGCTCAACCCCCTCACTTTGTAGATGAGAAAACGGAGGCACAGAGAGATTAAGTGACTTGCCCAGTCAACCATTAAGTGGTTGAGACTGGATTTGAACCCAGGTCTTCCTTACTCTAAATCCAATACTCTATCACTTTACCATGGTGCCTCTCAATTGTATTATGTTTTGAATAAGTAAAGTCAAGAAGTGCTTATTAAACACACTATGTGCCAGGCATGATACTTTGTTCATGATACTTAGCAAGAAGAAAAATATTCCCTGTTTTATGGGGGAAAATAACCCATAAAAGGAAGCTGAAAAAAAGAGATGAAGGAGGAAATACCTGCATGGGGGCAGTGTAGAGGAAGAAATCGTGAAAATTAAGGGTATATTTTGGAGAGGAATGAGAGAGTGGGTCCTTCCTTAAAATGGAGATTCAGGGAGGAATTGACTGTTGAAAGAAGGGGTTGCATGAGGTGGAGGGATATTTCAGGGTGAGAAGGTTGCCTGGGAGTGGCAGAAAAGTCCAGAGAGTTAGGAGCAGAGCCCAGAGAGGAAAGAACCAATGTTTGTCTTGCCATTACCAACTAAAAGGGGTATTTGGAATTAGATAAGGCATTTAAGGAGAAGATAGAGTAGTGACTTGTCTCTGGATAACTAAGCTAGCTGCAATTACATTTTGTTAAAAATAGTAGAATGTTCTCTTCCCTTGGAGATCAACTTTTTTCAGTAGCCTGTGGATGGATTCAGCCCCACTTGTGGGCCAGGTAAACTTGTCAGTGACTCAACAAAACTAACCTTGATGAACTTAAAGGCAACACTTGTAGAAGGGATATAGGCCACTCAAAGACCATGAAAATAGAAATGGGAGCAGAGAAATCAAGGAGGGCTTTGAAGAACAAAGTCTTAGCTGTTGGAGCAGAGACCAGATACCTTTAGACATATTAGATTGTTTGTAAGAATAAGAGTCTGAACCAGATATGTGTCCGAGGCTCTGGAAGAGGGTGACTATGTTGTCTGGTTTTCCTAAGAATTTTTCCTGATGAGCAGGTCTTGTTACAGCTTCACAAATGGAAAGGTAGTCAGGAAAACAAGGTATTGTGTCTGCATTTCTGTCCCCAAAATGGCTCATGTGCTGTGGCTTTGCTTGGTACCTTCCCTGATGATTAGAGATCAGTTTTGATATGACAATCTGTGATGTTATGAACATCCAGAGACATATAGATCCAATTATATTTTTGATGGAATGAGTGTTTTAAACTTCATCCCGGCAACCTAGAGCAGGGATTCTTAATTGTTTTTTGTGTGTCACAGACCTTTTTTGTCAATCTGGTGAAATCTATGAACTCCTTAGCATAGTATTTTTAATGCAAAAAATAAAATACAAAGAATTACAAAGGAAAGAAATTATATTAAAATACAGTTATCTACATATCTATATCACCTATGTATATATGTATTTGTATACCTACCTCTTTATCTATGTCTAAATCATCTGTTTTAAAGCTCATAGACCCTACCTAGGTTATACCTGTGGATATTTTAAGGGGACTAGTATAAAATCAGGCTTGCCCTCTGCTGTCCCCTTCTCTCCATTACTGACTGTCAGAATCCAGTGTATCAAATGTCACCTTCATCATGAAAATTTCCTAACCCCCACAACTGGGCATAAATTGTTTTCTTCTCAAACCCCTACAGTACTATATATCTCTCCTTCATATAGCACTGGTTGTCATGTTGGTTGTATACATGCCTTATTTCTCCCCACTAGATGTATGCTCCAGGAGAGTATGGGCTGTGTCTTATTCATGTTTATGAATGACTAGCCTAGGGCCCTGCATGTAGCAGAAGCACAATAAATGGTTTTTTGAATGAAAAAAAATGAATGAATGTGTGAGTGAATGGAGCACCTGATTATCCTAAGACCAATCTGTGTTTTGGTTAAGTCTCCAGAGCCATTGGGTTTTACCTAGTGTATATGGGCCAGAAATGTCCCGTGGTTATCTTATGCATATCCTCTGAGATACTGGCTTGCAGATATCTGTGAGGCGTTGCTGGACTTTCGGTGCCTGATTATGATATAATCCTTGTCAAGCAGACACCTGACCCAGCAGCTAACAGGAAGTACAAGGTATAATTCATCACTTTGAGACTGTGTTTTCAATCTGACTTTTTTTTCCTTTAAACACTGAATGTCCCATCCCTCTTGCTCCCCTGCTGGAAGTACAGAGACTACTTCCTTCTAACCCACTACTCTATCCCATTACTGACTGGCATAGGAGACTTGAGTGGCTCTGTTTCTGAGCAAAGCAAGTTTATCCTTCCTCAGGCAATTTGGTGGTCCATTGGTCAAGTGGGCTCATCATTCTGATGCTGGATTTGATGTAGGCACTAGATTGGTTTTGCCTGTTCCATTTCAGAACACTGAGTTCAAGAGACCCACCGGCTTCAGTATCCCTGGCTGCTGGGATTGTAGGTGTCTAATACCATACTTATAGCCCTGACTTTAAAAAGTCAAACCACAATGGTAGCTGTACATTTTCTTGAAGTTTCTGAAGGAAACTTGTTTGGTCAGAAGAGTTGAAAACCAACTGGATGATCTTGGTGCTCCAGTAAGGATGAAAGGGCCAGGATGGAATTCTGAATCATCTGATTTGCAGCCGGGATAAGTATTTGACAGCCTTTTATTTCTGCATGGTTCGGCCAAAGCAGCAATGTGATCATGAGGAAATGTGGAAATGGAAACAATATTTTCATGAGCATTTTCCCAGATCTTGGGCTTTAGCATGGGTTGAAAAGTACACTGAAAGGTTTTTGACCTGCCAAGCCATGAGTTCAGCTATTGTAGAAAAAACAGAACTCTGATGACATTAACAACTTCTGAAGTTGAAGAGGGATAGGGATCAATTTCTGTATTATTTATTCAAAATGTTAGCAATGCCCATTGACTATGGTGGCAATAATAACTTCATAGATGGATAGAGTATTTAAGGACTTCAGATGAAAGGTACTCCAAGTATAAACTATTGGACTAACATCTCCTTTCAGACCAGATATTTAATGAAACTAAGACATCCAGGGAACAGTTTATCCAACCATTAAGAATTACCAGGCCTCCAGGGTGGAGTGCAGCATGGAGATTTCTTTTGAACTACACAACTGTTTGAGAAAAAAGAGGTAACAACCCTTCATACAGTGAAGACTTCATAAAGGACACTGAGGTATAAGCAAATGAACACTGCCTTTGGAGTCAGAAGACTTGAATTTCAGTTTTGACTTTGTCATTCTCTCACCTTAGGCACGCCCCCCCCCCCCCCAAACCTTAGTTTCTTTACCTTTACAATGGGTACATTGATGCTGGTATTATCTGTAGTACAGCAAGTTGACAAGGAACATTTTAAAAGCTGTGTTGTATGTGAGATTTTACTATTATAAGGCCTTCCAGGAAGAAAAGGAAACACTCTATCATATTCTTGGGAAAAGTTCCAGTTTTCTAAGGGTCATCCTTAACCCTTTGGTTTCTACTTAGCAAAGGTGGGATTGAAAATGTTCCCAAGCTCTCTGCCATGAAGTTTTGACTTGTAGCTGGACGGGTGGCCCATAGAGTTGTTCCATCATTATGATTGTCTTGGAAAGGTCTTACAAATGGACATTGGACTGAGCCCAGAAATCAGAAGCCATAGAAAAGAGGGCTAGTTTGTATTTGGGGATTACAATGCTTTCAATCACCCCAAACCACCTTGAGCTGCTGGAAAATGCTCTCTATTCAATGAATTTGACAAACATTTATTCAGCACCTACTATTGGGAAGACACTGTACTAGGAATAGTAGGGGATACAAAGATGGGAAGGAATTTACTGTGTGCCAAGCACTGTGATTAGGTGGATACATCAACACTGCTTATGCTCCATATCAGTGAATAATGGAACAAAACAATCTCAGAAAAGTTAGAATGACAAGTATCTGAAGGGACTAGAAAAATGCACTGTGAACTCAAGCAGACTACAATATATTACCCATCTTGTATTTTAAAACTTGCTTAACTGGCATTTTTGGGCATTTTCTTATTCTTATCTTCTTTTCTGGCCCTTTAAGTTGTCTAAATGACACTTTCAAGGATTTGTAGGATCAGAAAATCAGGTAAGAATAAGTAATAACAGATGGGAAGGAAGGAAGGAAACCCACAGTTATCAAGCACCTACTATGTGCTAGGAACCATACTAAGCACTTTACATATATTATCTTATTTGAACCTCAGAACAACCTAGGAGGCAGGTGCTTTATTATTCCTGTTTTATAGTTGAGGAAACTGAAGAGGTTCAATGACTTGTCCAGGGCCACACAGCTAATGTCTGAGGCTGAGTTTGAAGTCAGGTCTTCATGACTCCAGGCCCAAAGTTCTACCTACTATACCACTTACCTGGTATACCATGTTATTAAAATAATACCATGTTATTAAAATAATAATAGAAATGCCCTTTAGATATTCTCTATGGAGAATTTATAGGCAAATATGGACAAGAATTGTACAAGATGAGAAAGTGTGGCTGGATTACTGGTGGTAGTTGATAGGAGCCACCCCCATCGATGAAATCAGAATCCTCCAAGATATCTAAACCCTTTTATACTCAATCTACAAAATAACTAAAATCACTGACAGAAATATTAAAATGGTAGATTCTAAAGGCCATAGAAAAAAATGCCAAAAGGGTTGGAGCACAACTTTTAACCAGAGGTTTTAATTTGGAGTCCATGGACCCCAGGGGATCTTAGATAGATTTCAAGGTGCCTTGGAATTTGGATGGGAAAATGACATCATTATTTTAATATAATTGGCTTCCTATGTAATTTTATAAATTTTGATTTATACATTTAAAATATTCTGAGAAGAGGTTTCACAAGACTGATGAGGGCTTCATGATTCAAAAAAAAAAAAAAAAGATTGTCTTTCCTTAAATTAAGTGTGTTTACTAAACAGAAGTAGGCCCTAATCTTTATGTTCCCAGTTTTTGGATGAGAATGATAACCTTATTAAAGTTCAACTAAACTATTTCTATTTATTTTTGTGCATTAAAGCTTAGAATATTAATTAGTCTTGAAAGGAATAAAATCATCTTGTTCTCTCCTACCCAGTTTCTGGTACACTTTTGGTGTCTGGAAATGGATTGGATATCATCTCAGGCACTAAAGTTAAATGAACATATCTATAATTTGCAGGGCCAATCCCTTGGAGAGGGATGTGTGATAGAAAGTGTGCTGGATTCAGATTTGAACTGGATTCCTATCCAGACTAAGCTGCTTACTATCTGTCAGATCTTGGGCCAATCACTTAATCCCTTTGGCTTTTTGTCTCCTCATCTGTAAAATGAAGGGATTGAACTAGATAATTTCTAAGATCTGTTCTAGGAGCTAAGTGGCACAGTGGATAGGAGTGCTGGACTTAGAATCAGGAAAACATGAATTTCAATCCTCCCCAAGATACTTATTAGTTTGTGTGACCCTGGGCAGGTCATATTCTCAGCCTCAGTTTTCTCATCTGTGAAAAGAAGGATTTGGATCTTAGAGGACAATGTGATATTTGGATCTTAGAGGACAATGTGATATACGCATTTTAGGGCAATCGCAAATACATGAAAAGCCTGTGGTCCATTCTAGTTCTAAATCTATGACTATGATCCAGGTCAAAATCTACAAAACTTATTCAAGACAAGTATGCTTATTATTTCTGTGAGTTCTTAAAAGTGTATTCTGGAAAAAAAATTGCTTAATTCCCCATTGGTTCTATGATGATTTAAGAGGGACTGTTGACTAGAAGTCATTCATTTTCAAAAATTCCTTTAACCACTTAAAGACAATTTTAATCATCAATTTTTATTTTCTAATCCTATCTTGGATGGCATGCTTTATTTGCTCAAAATTATTTTTATTTTATTTTTTTAAACATGTAAAATTACATTTTTATGTAAAAATATAGTTCATATTTCTGCCTTTTAAAATTTATCTACTATTAATTTTTCCTTCTTCCACTCACTACATTTTCCCACTTAAAAAAAAGAACATAAGAACTTGTTAAAAAGTTTTACTTGTGCCTGGATAGCTTGCTGATATTTACAGACTGTAATTTATTTGGGCTTATTCTAATATAGAAGAGAGAAGGGTACAGGGTGACTCAATGACAGAAGAGCATATGTCACATAAATATTATGTGATATTTGAGTCAGGAGACCCATGCTGGAATAATCACTTTGCTACCAACTTGAGGTGGGATATTTGGCAAATGACTTCTTCATCTAGAGGCCAGGTGATTTCTAATTTATGTCGAATTTTCTATGACTTTTATGAATTATTCTATAAAGGGTGGTTATTAACTATCTTTTACCTTCCCCTGGAAGAGAATGACTTTTAAAGTGGAATTAATATAAAGTGTGAAAATTTTAGTGTTCTTATGATTTGTGTGTGTGTGTGTGTGTATGTGTGTGCGAGTATGTCAAATACTAAATTGGTTTATGCAGAGTTATAATGGTGTTGTCTTCTTATGGGCTATGACAGATAGTAAGCACACTTCAGTTATTATCTGTCCTGAAGGCAGGAAGATGGACTCCATGATGGCTATTTAAATTCCTCTCCAATCTTGTTATGCCATGAGCACTACAAAATGACTTGTCGACTCCTCAGAGAATCCGTATAAAGTAAATATATTTTTGTGTCACTTGGAATCACTACAATCTTCCCTTTAGAATCCCTCTCTTCAAGATTCAGAGAATGAACTACCTCCCAGAAGGAAGCTTGTTCCTCTTCCCCCAAGCTGTTAAAGTTCTTTCCTTCCTAAAATTATTGTGCACTTACTCATCTATATGTTTTATCCTTTTGTTCAGTCCTCAAGGGCAAGAAACATTTTTCTTTTTTTTCTTTCTGTATCTCAAGCACCTTGCATGGTGACTTGCACACAGTAGGTGCTTAATTTAGATTGCTGAATTTGGATTGTATTGGATTATCTGTACTACGTCATTCAGCATTTTGAGAATCGTACCAACTTGGCCAGAAGCCATATGAAATATGTGGCCTCCAGAGTAGACTCTGGGGAATCATCTTTATAAAAGCGAAATGTCCTGCTCATTGTGAGATAAAAATGGATTTTAGTTTTTATAGAGCTGCATACCAATCACATTTGCTGCGCTTCAATGTCTTTGTGATCGCACCAAAATGGATGCATCGTCTTGCTCATATTTCAGGTTAATGATTTGATTGGATTGTAAACATTTCGTTAGACAAAACTTACACACATTACACAACCAGCCACTTAAAAAAGGGAGTATGTGCAAATGAGCCCCGATATCCTTGTGTATTAGCTATTTTATTAGAGTAATAATGTGCAAAGCCTGATTTGCATGTTCAACCGGAATGATGGCAAACGTTTTTGACATGTAAATTCACTGTTGTTCTGTATGCTTCCACTGAGTTTGGCAAAAGTGAATTGGTCTATTTGAGTTATCCTCCTTTGATTTCTCCAAGAAAATCAATGTAATAAAGTAATTCTTTCCTGCCATCCCCTTCTTTGCTGAGCTCTTCTGAGATCAGTCAGAAGGGGTTTTTCCTTCAATTATTTCAGGCTGGTTTGCATTAAATCCTTTCAAAGGGGCCCAAGTAAATGTGCTACCTTAATAAGGATGTCTCCCTTTGAAATAAGCTAAATAAAATTTTACATTTAAGGTGAGTAAGAACCAGTTATGGAGAAAATTGCTCAATATCTGTTCTATCCTAATTTCTTTTTCCATGCAAAACATGCTGCAGCTCTGTATTGAGGGAGTATGATGATGTGCCGTGCATAATTCATACCTCTGGCCTCCTATATATCCATACATCCTTGTTTTCCACTCCCTTGGTCCAACCCCAATTCATTGTATTTAGCTAGGGTCAAAAATACTTCTTCTCACTGATAAAAACCTATTTTAAGGAATGTGGCATCAAACAGGTAAACCTGATAAGACTTTGGCAGAATATATAAATGCTTATAGCTTAGCAATGCAATACATTTCATGTGGACTCCAGATTTTTCAGGGATCTGGCAGGGATGCATTTATTTAAATGACTCACTTGTCTGAGTTGAGGCTCCAAACTAAATATCCACTATGCTTTTAGTATGTGGGCACTGCCTCCTGAAGCGGATATAGGTTTGTAAACTTCATATCTTAGGCATGCTTAAAAACATTAAGTAGTATACCAATTAAATATGTAACAATAATATTGATGAGGCTATAGAGGAAGGCTAGCTTTAGAATCAGGAAGACCCATCTTCATGTCCTGCTTCTAAGATATACTAACTATTTGCTCATAAACAGCATTCAAATTAATCACCTAATCAAGATTCTTGTAGCTGTTTTCTACAGTCTTAAGATACAGAGTCTTTGGAATATGGAAGGTTTGAGGGGGGAAATAATGAGTTCCATTTTAGACAAGGTGAGTTTGTGATGGATATGGAGAAGAAAGTGGATTGATTAGGGAGGTGTAAAAGGATTGTTTCATTGTTGTGAGTGTTTAGATGAGATCACGTGACATCTATCTACTGGACCCAGTCACCAAGGTTTCAGGATTTTTATCTACTTCTGTTTAATTGCAAATGAGTAGGAATGAAGTCAGCAATAAGAGAAGTAATCCAAGGTTGAGGATTGGCAGGGCATGCACACCAGGGTACAAAATAGTGTAGAGTGGAATCTGTTGCCAAGAGATTGAATTAGGGAAAGAAGAAAAGAGTATAGGCAGGGTATGGGTGATGGCTCGGGAAAGAATTAAGTAGTGGAGGGATTGAAGGCCACAGTATGGACAAAGAACAGTTAGGAGGTGAAAGCCTGAGCGAAAGATGATAAGATAAAAGATTTTAATCAGATAAAGGACACTCAGAGTTTATGCATGTCAAAGCAGAAAGCTTGTGGGTAATGGCCAAAACAAAAATATGACATTTTTGAGTATAGTTGAAGTACAGTGGAGGAGTAGGTCATAAAAACTGAGTAAATTGAAGAATGGGCAGCTAGGTGGTCCTGTGGATAGAACACTGGGCTTGAAATCAGGAAGACTCAATATTCATGAGTTCAAATCTGACTTCAGACACTTATTAGCTGCGTGACCCTGGGAAAATCACTTAATCCCGTTTGCCTCAATTATTTATCTGTAAAATGAGCTGGAGAAGGAAATGAAAAGCTGCTCCAGTATCTCTGCCAAGAAAACACCAAACTGGGTCACAAAGAGTCAGACATGACTGAACAGCAATAAGATTGAAAACCAAAGAAATAAGTGTTTGAGGGAATATTAATACCTTTGTTGAATAGCAACATCAGTAGGAAGTCTTGTAGGATGAGAGTAAAAGTTGGGGTAGAGAGAAAAACTGTGAGCTACACAGAGGAAGGCAGGACAGGATCCCTATTGCCTTTGGAAGCTATACCATCCTTCCTGTCACCCAGGCTCACAGCCTCGGTGTCATCCTCCATTCCTTACTTTTCCTCTTGCTCCTGGATTTCGATGACTCTAGAAGAGATGGGAAGGCAGACAATTTTGCACAATTCTGCTTCACTTAAATCCGATTCTCAGGCAAGTCAAGACATTATCTGTGATAGCATTGGTCCCCTTCAAAAATGAAGGATCAGCTACAACTCACTGTCATCCCATAGAGCCAATCTATTGCCAAGTCTTAATGTTTCTACCTCTATGACATCTCTAGTGTATATCCCTTCTGTTCTCTGACACAGGCATCATCATAGAGCAAGCTCTCATCAACTCAGAGTTCTGGTTGGTCTCCCTGTCTCAAGTCTCTCCTCACTGCGGTCCATTGGTTATTTAATTAAAAAAGTGATCATCCTAAATCATAGGTGTGATCCCCTACTCCATAAACTTCAGTGGCTCCCTATTGCTTTCAGGACCAAATATAAAGCCTGCTTGTCTTTTAAAGTTCAGTTCAACCTGGCATCATCCTATCTTTCCATGCTTTTTACACTTTACTCATCTCCACATATTTTATGATCCAGGGACTCTGACCTTACTGTTCCTCACACAACAATCTGTCTCACGACTCTGGGCCTTTTTCTCTGTATATCCTCCATATCTGGAATGCTCCCCCTCTTTACTTCAGGATCCTGGAATCCCTGGCTTCCTTCTAGATTCAGCTCCAATCTTACCTTCTTCTTAAGGCCTTTTCCTATCCCCCTAAACCTCTCATGGCAGCAAGTTGGTGCAATGGATAGAGTTCTGGGCCTGGAGTCAGGAAGATGAGTGTTCTTGAGTTCAAATCCAACGTCAGATACTTATTACCTGTGTGACTCTGGGCAAGTAACTACACCCTATTTACCTCAGTTTCCTCATCTGTAAAATGAGCTGGAGAAGGAAATGGAAAATCACTCCAATATCTTTGCCAAGGAAACCCCAAATGAGGTCATGAAAAGTTATCTACAGCTTAAAAACAATTAAACAAGAAGAGCACACTCTACATACATTATATACACATAGTTGCATGTATGCTGTCTCTGCCATTAGAATGTGAACTGTTGGAACCACATTTTTGCCTTTCATTATGCCCCCAGTGCCTAGCATAGTGCTTAATACTTACTAAATGCTTAGCAAATAAATGTGTGTTGACTGCCACTGCCTTCAGACAAGTGTCAAACACCACATTACAGACAAGTTGCTAATCTTTCTCATGTAGGGAATTTCTACATTGGTCTGAGAGACCCCCACTCTAATGAAATCGTAGGTATTATTCGATCTCTTTCTATATCTATATATCTTCTGTCTCTGTAACTGTCTCCTTTGTTTCCATTTCTCAGTCTTTCTTTCTTGTTCTACATGTATACAAATATATACGATAGCAAAAGATGCCAAATTTTGTTTAATTAAAGTTCATTTTCCTTATTTTTTTCCCAATTCTATCATGAAAAATTTGTTTTCACTTCATTTAAATTAGGGGAGATTTCAGTTGATCAAAGCTTATTATCTTTGCTTTGAGGATTTCCTGGAAAACAGTCCTTTTTCATACTGAAAATTTTGAACTGATGTAAGTATAACTTATAGCTGGTGTTATAATCATGACTAATGACAGCTATGCCTAGTGGGCAGCTAAGTGATGCAGTGGATAGAACCCTAGGCCTGGAGCCAGGAAGACATGAGTTCATGTTCACTTACTAGCTTTGTGACCCTGACCAAGTGACAATCTCTGGTTGCTTCAGTTTCTTCATCTGTAAAATGGGATAATAATTGTACATCCTCCTAGAGTTGTTTCAAGGAGCAAATGGGATCTTTGTAAAGAACTTGGCACAGTATCTGGCACAGAGTAGGCTGTATAGAAATGTTAGCCATTATTAAATGTTACTTATTAGTGATGGGAATCTGTTTATCATTAGTGGTTATGGGAAAAGTAATTGGTTGAAAAGTCTATGTATGTTAATACTCCAGACACTTTATAGCTGATGGCAAAGGAGCAACACAGAGTGGTAATTTGCTCAAGATCGTACAGTATTTCCATATTTTGGTTGAGAGAGTTATAGTGGAACCTGCATTTGGAACAAATTGAAGACTAATTTATTTGTTAACTTTACGATCTATTTTGGCGTTGTTTTGTTGTTGTTCAGTCAATTGTGTCCAACTTTCATGACCCTGTGGACCAACTGTCCATGCTTTTTCTTGGCAAAGATACTGGAGTGGTTTGTTATCTCCTTCTTCAGTGGATCTAGTAGATTATTTTGTTAGGAAATCAGAGTTTAAGTGACTTACTCAGGGTCACACAGCTAGGAAATATCTGAGACTGGATGTGAACTCAGGTCTTCCTTACTACAGGTCTAGTGCTCTATGTACTGAGGCAGCAGATGCCTTATGATAACATATAAGAATATATTATATATAAATATATTATAATCTATTATCTTCTACTTTAATATATAGTTAAATTTCAAGGAGATGATCTACTTCACCTTCTAGCCTATAATATGCAATTGTTATCAGCAGAATTCTAATATGCTTCAAATGAAAAATCATTCTTATTTCATGAGTCACATTCCAACTTGGTGCGTGGAAATTCTAGCATTTATAATTTTGGAATATTTAGTTCTGTGATATTCTCTTCCTTGCATCTTTGGACACAACTCAGACCATCAAAGACCTAAAAACTGAATTACCACAACTTATCTTGCCTTTACTAGGCCCTTGTAAGGTAGATTTGTGCTAGTTTGGGGCAAAGAACAAACATTTCAGTGAAAGAACTTAGACTGAGATTACTTGCTTTATGGTACCAGTCGTCTTATGAAGACATCTAGATATCATCTGGAGACTTGCTTATGCAGAATTACTAGTTTACTCATAGTGAAAAATTTTATTCATGATATGAAATGTAATTTGCACATGAGGGGTCTTATGATCAGTCTCCCCATATATTGTCCTCTTGTTTTTTCTCCAAAACTCTACTTATTGAGATCTTTGTGATACCCTTTTTTATTCTGCCCTCCAATAACTGCCTTGCTTTTCTTAGTTCCAGCCATTAATAAATCACTTAAACCTCATACTATTAAAAGGCATTTTTAATTGAATTATGGCAAAAATGGTAATGCCAAATAAACACCCCCAAACTCAATGTACGGTATGCACTATCCGCTCCTGTCTTCAAAATTCCCTTTTACCCCAAACCTGCTGAGTGGTGACCCACTTCTACATTCATGCTCTTGTAGGAGAGAAAATTCTGCAAACTGTAGGAGGGGAAATTAGGAAACTGGCTGACTTCATAATCTTTTGGTCTACCTCCACAAATGGTAAGGGAAATTAACTTAGTCATTCATTGCAAGCTGACAACAGAGGTTATTAGTGTATTGCCAGACTATGGGGAATCTTGGTAGAAAAACCAGAGGGATGAGTCCTGAGGTAATACTCTTTCTGAAACAGTACCTACAAATAACATCAAAACTTCTGCAACACATCAAAGCTCTGTGTTGCTGCTCTGCTTGGACGGATTGATTAGCATCCTCTCCTGTTATAAGGGGAGGCCAGAGCTTTGTGAAGTCAGCAGAACTGATTTCCCATCCATCTCTCTATAGCTTGCAAAGGAGCAGAGAAATGGGACTAGGATTCTACCCTGGGAGATGGGATGGAGGACAGCCTCGACCTTGCTGAACTTTAAGGTTATATATTTTTAATGATTAGCATTGCCATTCTTTTTGTTATTTAATTAAATCGGTTAGTTTTGTTTTTTTTTTACAATATGAGGTTTAAGAGTTTTGTTCAAGGATGGAATGAAGTAGAGGAAGGTTGCTAATGTGGGAAATGGCTATGAGAATATCTCAAAAATCCCTGCAAGTAGAATTCTTGGACAATAACAAGACAACATGGGAATGCTGTGACTGCAAGACTTGGCAAAATCTTGAGGATGAAGCCTTTCTGTATACAGGGAAAAGTGACTAAGAGACCATGCAAGTCCTAGAGATGAAGGGGAATAATACCTTCAGTGGCTGTAGACTGAGGCCAAAGGAGGAATGGTCAGGAGACATCATGCTCTAAATGACCAGTGACATCCTTTTCGTTTCTTATTCTTTCTACTTCCCCCCTCCACACTTAATCTTAGTCATATGCCCCTATGTCTTTTATAACTTTCACCTGGCCAACTACTCTGGAACACACTGTTATTGAATCCATACTGAATGTATCCTAACTGTGACAGTCACTGGGATCACTTAGGCGCACTCAGGCTATACTCATAAAGATATTCTCACTGCAAAAAGATAATGGACCCAAACTGTGTATTCTGACTGGCCTCCAATTTACCTAGGCAGGGGAGGTAGACTGTCATGTTTATCTTTGTAACTCCAACACCTGGCATAAGCTTTGTACTCAATAGATGTTTACTGAATAAATCAAGGAGCTACTAGATTAACTACATCCCTGTCCCCCAATAAATCCAGGAAACTCTTCTCTGACTACCTCTTGGTCTCTTTTTCCTTTGCCTCAACAAATACACACACATAGAAACTGTCTCATTCTGCCAGACTTCTGGTGTTTGCCGGAGCTGAGCTATCAGAAGATTTGTAGAAATAATACAGCCTTATAATTTCCCTTCATTCTCATTATTATACGGTTCGTCATTTGACCTTGTGTTCTGGGTCGGTCCTGTTTCTTAAGCATCAGCAATGTTGAGAGCATTGTGATAGACACTAGGGAGGATGGCCAGGAAGCGGGAGAAGGTGCAGCTTTTGTTCCCAAAGCAATCTTAACATCTCTTTTGGCTTTTAAATGAACGGACTGTCCATGCCTTAGTGACCATGGCAAAGATCCCATAACATAAAGCCACTGATAAGGAAAATAAAAGTGAGCCCCTGCCCTTCACAATGTCATTATATTTTCATTTGCCCTACAGTAGCTTTCGATAAAATCCACTTAATCTCTGAGATTATAATTTGAAGAGTTCATGTGGACAGGAAATATATGACTTCAAAGGAAGCCAAGAGGTCAGTCATAATACTGAAATGGCATCAAGTATTATCCCAGGGTCTTCTGGTGGTAATAACTTCCTGCTTCATTCCATTTCTGTCTCAAGGTCAGGGAGCTCTTGCTCTGCAGCTGCATCAGCCACTGGGGGCAGTTCTAGGTTCACTGTTCTGAGGCTACCCCCTCCCACTGACCAGGGATAGGGGCTGCTGCTGCTGTACACAGCAAGCATCCTGTCCTGATAGATTGCCCATAGGTTTCTCGGAGACCAATTCTGCTTTACTAATTTCTACATAATGTTTTCATCCCGGCCATTTCAGCGTTGTAAGGGAAAGTTCCATAGCTAAAGAGTTGTCCCGTCACTCATCTTCCTCCCTTCCCCCACTCCCCTCCCTGTTCTCATCCCTGTTTGTCCATTTTGTACTGAGGATTTGGCAAGCCACACAGCAGAGCTCCCATTAAACTGTGGCCGATAACTCAAATCAAATCTCTGCGGTAAATCTGCTTTTCAGCACCTGGTGCATTTCCTCTAATGAAGCCTTTTTCTCTCCATGATATGAATCCATTAGACACTGAGAAGCTTGAGTATGTAAAATATTTTGTTTATCTGGTTCTCCTCAGAGGTACTGTCTGTCATCCTAGATGTCTGCAGTAAATATAGCACCAGCATCATGGAATGGATGAAGCGATAAGATTTATGGTACACATAAACTGCTAAGCTTCTAATAACCATAATTCCTAACTTCAATCATAATACCAGTATTAGTGTCATGTTTTCCTGAGTATTTTATGTCCCTAAAAATATCTTAATTGTGTTTACAATAGTTACCCTGTAAGTCTTTTCATTCGGAAAGTAAAAGGAATCCACCAGAGACCAAACTGCAGACATAAGCCACCCTTCTATATGTTTATATGAAGGGTGGGGAGAGATTAATTGTCAGTATCCTGTGTGTTGCAATTAAAATAGATAAATTTCCATGGACAAATAAGGTCCCAGCTAATAGGAAGCAACCTGTAATAAACCAAAGCAGGGAAGCAGTATGTGTGTGCTTGGGGGAGGGTGGTAGGAATTTTTGATCTCTCAGTGGAAGCTATTGTATGAATGTCTGCAATGTGATCTCATCATTCTAATTATTTTGTGTCATTTGAAATGTCTTTGAGTGTGTGCCAGCTCTCAGTTATTTTTCTTTCTGATGCAGGGCTGTGATGTTATTTTAGGATGGGTCTGATTTTCAAAAGTTCAATGGATTCCTGACCCAGGAATTTCCCTTTTGCCTTTTAAGATCGGAGGAAAGCCCTGTGCTGTGTGCTAAGAATGTTTTTATTAGCCCCCCGCCTCTTTTGGCTTCAGGGTGAATGTCACCATAGGAGTTTGTGATAGTATGAGCACTTGCCCTTATCATTCACAACGAACACTAAGGGCACCCTTCCCAGGATGCTACACAGGCAGTGTTGATGTAGTGGCTACTTTTTTGGGTGGTTCATTAAAATTTTATGTACTTGAGGTGTACTCCGGACTAGTAGCCACTGGCTAGTCCCAGAAGGAGCTAAGTTAGAGAAAGACCCTCACAATAGAGATGAGTATCTTTGATTAGAAATGAAGGTCTCAGGAGCCCTTTCCCTAAGGATAATCCTTTGCCTGTGAATATTGGAAATATTAAGGGGCTGATTCCCTATTCCAGTTATATATGTGTTAAAATCATTCTCCCTTTCTGATATAGCCAAAAGAGCGTTACTTAATCACTGTGGAGGGGAGGGATTGCCTGATCTAGAAACTCCATCACTAGTCCTGGTTATTCATCTGTAACTTGTAGCCTTAGAAAGTCTCTTGGGGGCAGAGAGAGGTTGATTGCCTTACACTCGGTCACACAGTTTATATGAGTTGGGACTTGCATCCAGGTCTTTCTAACTTCAAGGCTGGCCCTTTATTCAATATGATAGGCTATTTATCTGTTTATATGAAAGTGGTGGAAATGTGAGTTTTGAGAAATCTACTGATGGGACCCTATCCCAAGAAGTGACTGACAGGAAGCAGAATATTTGCAGAAGAGGCAGGAGACAGGGGAGATGCCTGGAGGGTAGAAGCAGGAGCTAAGATGAGATGACTAGGAGATAAAGCAAGGAAAAAAAGCAAGAAGAAATTTGGGGAAAGGATGAACTCAAACTACAGCAGGTGTGGTAGATAGATAGAAATATTGACCTAAGCTTATTTTAGGAGGTTTCTGGTTATCAGGGTGGAGATCAGAGCCACAGGCTCAGGGTGTTGGGGAATTGTGACAAGATTTTTTTCATCTCAACTTCAGAGTCCAGACTGTTACAAGCCAAAGAGATGCCTGTGTCCTTAAGCCAGGCTGTCTCCAAAGAAAAATTTATTTATTTTTAGTTTTCAATATTTACTTCCATAAGTTTTAAATTTTCTCCACCTCCCTCCCTTCCCCCCTCCCCAAGATGGCATGCAATCTGATACAGGCTCTCCATATTCATTCTTATTAAACATATTTTCACATTAGTCATGTTGTATAGAAGAATTAGAATGAATGGGAGGTGCCATGAGAAAGAAAAAAAATAAAAGAACAAATAATATACTTTGATCTGCATTTAGACTCCAGAAATTTTAAAGTAGGCAAACTTTGTTTTCTATCCCCTCCCTCAAATTTGTCTCCTCATGTGATACCTCCTTTTACCAATACCTCAGGAACTACTGTCCTACTCTTTATTTTACCTATGATCACAACTTAAATTGTGTTAAAGATAAACAGAGAAAGTGAGATATTCAGTTCAATAGTAGGGGAAAAGGAAGCATTTTCCCTGGCTAAAATACAGTACGCCAAACTGATGGAAGACATGATGAAGGTAGGAAAGTGTCTGAGTAGGTGGAGAGCAAAGACAATTTAACTTGATCTTTTTATTCTAGCTAAAATTAATTTGAATGCTAAACCAGAAAGACTCTTGGGAATATCTAGCCATAAGTGTGATAGCTGTCAGGAACAGAAGGATGAAATCTTTGCCTAGGCCAGGGACTCTTTACCTGGAGTCCATGAATTTAATGCTCTAAAAATATTTTATAGCTGTATTTCAATATAATTGGCTTCCTTTGTAATTTTGTATATTTTATTTTACAAATTTACAACATTGTTTTGTGATGGAATTTATAGGATTTATCAGATTGCTCAAGGAGTTCATAGTAATTAAAAAAGATTAAGAACCCTGACCTATACATAAGAGTAAAAATAAAAAGACTTTTTCTTAGTTTGGGAGTACTCTACCTTGGTTATTAATAGTTGGGTTTGGTGGCTATGACTAAAGAGAAGCTCATGATGAGCTTCTAAGAACTATATCTTAGAACACTAGACCTCAGATGGACTAGAGGAGATGCAGAAGAAAAGAATCCTAGAAACTGGTAGCAGAGCACTACACAACACAGACTGCACACTTGCCAACCACCAGAAGAACATGTGAGGCAGAAGGGCAATGGCTAGCAAAGACCATCATGCTCTGCAGCTGCCATGAGACCAATGGAACCATGGCTAGCTCAGCCTACATGTCTAGAATTCATCAGGAAGTTGGCAGGGACGAGTGGGGCAACACGTCCTGTTGAGATGCTCCTTTCAGTGGGGATCAGGTCTGGTGCAGAGCTAGACTATGGCATCCTTTGGTCCTAAGGTGTCAGAGGCATGAATTGGCCCTCCATATGTATGTCCTGGCCACAGGTATTCACTAAGGCTATGTCTATTCCTATACATGATTCCTACATGTGCTAATTTCAAATATTTATATATGCTTTTGAGAGAGGTAATGGCATCAGGTTTATTGAAATGACATCAGGTTTCATGAGTTGTTCATGAAATGTTTTTACTTTGAACTAATTATATCTAGACGCTTTGACCAAAAAAATGAACACATTGGTGGGGTCTTGTGAACTAGTGTTTTATAGGACATAGGTCCACAAAATACCTTGAACTTAAGGGAACTCTACGTGTGAGAGGGAAATGCACCAAATGTCATATTAACCATTTGGTAAGTGATTACTCTGTGTGAAGCACTGGGCTGGATGCTGGGACGTAGACACACAGACAAATAGTTGTTGCCCTCAAAGAGTTTATATTCTACTAAGGAATACAATTTTAGAGAAATAAATAGATACAAAGCATATACAGAGCAATGCAAAGGAATTTTGAGAGAGTTCGTCAATCCCGGGAGGTAGCGGTTAGGGCTCTGTCTAAGAAGTGGCACCTGAGCTATGCTTTCAGATTGTTGGGGCATAGATTTGACACTGAAAGGGACTCAGAGCTTGTGTCCTGTGGGTTCATTTAACAGATGAAGAAACTGAGACTGTGAAGTCTTGCCCAAGATTGCCTATTTGGCAGAGCTGGGATTTAAACACAGAAACTCTGACTCCAAATGAGTGTAGTATCTTGTTGCTTCTCTTTGAGGGAAACTGGGAAGATTTCTAGGGGTAAATCCCTTTCTTCAGCTAAAGCAATCACTTTGCACTTTTGTTGTTCAGTTATCTTTCAGTTGTCTGATTCTTTGTGACCCCATTTGGGGTTTTCTTGGCAAAGATACTGGAGTGGTTTGCTGTTTTCTTCTCCAGCTCATTTTACAGATGAGAAAACTGAGGCAAATAAGGTTATGTGACTTGCCCAAGCTCACACAGGTAAGTAAGCATCTGAGGTCAGATTTGAACTCAGGAAGATGAGTCTTTCTAACTCCATACAAAATACTCTATTGATTGTGCCACCTAGCTGCCCATAATGCTTTGCATATCTTCCTTTAATTTGTGTTCTAATTAAGCACTCTTCCTCTTTTTCCTAGCTCCATCTGTAGAAGGGACACATTCATGTAGATTGCAGCCTCGATCTTTAGATGCACTCTTGACTAATTTCTTACAGGCCACATATAGACTGTATGCTGAGTGCAAAATGGTGGTACAGTGGGGAATTTAACTTAGTTCCCTTTTGGTTGAGGATCACTCCCACTCCAAGTGAGAAAAGGCTATTAAGTTCAGATTAACTTTCAGTCAGAAATATGTACGTATATTTTCCTTTAAAAAAAAAAAGATAAACTTTGGTTTGTCTCAGTCAGCTATCTTCCTTTCCTGCTATCCTTTTCGGGTAACATCATGTTAAGGATCAAGGGATGTGTGTGTGTGTGTGTGTGTGTGTGTGTGTGTGTGTGTTCTCCAAGGAGATAGTATTTATGTCCAAGATAATTCTTTTCTAAGCCTACCTGTCACTTTGGACCCATAGTCAATTTCCCACTTTGAATACTATAATATATTCTATTCCTTCTTTCTCTCTATCAAAAATATAGTTTTAACTCAAAGGTATAAATGGTAATAGTTTGGGTGTTAGCCTGTAAAGAAATTATTCTTTGCTTAACAACACTTAAAACCTTAAGATGAATGTAGAAAGCTCAGATGGTGAGACTTCAGGCATTGTCTGGGAGGTAATTTTTGGAAGGGACAGTCAATCATCTCACTGTCTCTGAAATCCCATCTCAAAATCCTATATTCAAGGACTAGTCACTAGCAGGTTTGGTTTGAGGGAGCAAGTGTAGAATTAGAGACATAAGCAAGATATGGATTAAACTGGACTATACTTATGCTCTGTGTCTATTATCTACCTACTTTTAAATAGCTCAACCCCTGGCATTTCTCCCATTGTAGTGAAGTTGTTCTCACATTTTATACAGATAGATAAGAGGGCGATGATTTGAATGCCCTCAAATAGAGTTGAGTATTGAACTGAAATGAAGAACAAGGCTGAGTTCCCAAGGTCAATCAAATCTAAAAAGAAGAACTCCTTTTAATTCCTTATATAGTAGCAATGGAAATGACCAGTGGTGAACATGTGAAGGTGACCTTGCCATCTGCTTCATAGATATATTGACCAGATTTCTGGAAAATGGCTAAAAATCTTGGAAAATTCAGGGTCTAGCTAGTACTTAAGTGTTTCATAAATATGCCAGTACCTCATAAACATACCATTTCTTATGGTAAGTCTACATCAACATATTCATTGCCATCATTTGTTCTACCTTAAAATCCTCTATAATTTGTTTCAAGAATTCTTCCTAGTAACTAAAACTAAACTTGAAGAGATATTGAGGTCACTAATCCTGAACCTTAGTTTTATCTCTCTGACCTCACCTAAGTAGTAACTTAACCAGATATAAATGGTTTTGAATAATGCTAACAGCCTTGTGGAAGACCCCTTGCTCAGGCATACAGACACTGAAAAGTTGGGGCCATCAGTCACCAGGAGTGGTTTATAAATGTTTGCCCTAGAATACTGCTAAAGCTTTTATCATTAAAGTTCAAAATTCAGTAGAAAGTAATTAATATGTGCAAATGCCTGAAGGTTGTATGATATTTTTAAAATATCATACAAAAGATACAAGTAGAACATATAACAAAGGATAAATATAAATGGCACAAACCCATTAGAATAGAACCACAGAAAGATTGTATACCAAAATGAAAGATGGTAAGGACAACAGAAAGAGCTTTTCAAGCTCTTTTTCAAGCTTTAAGCATACACAAGGAAGGGAGAAGTCCATTCCTTGGCATAAAGCTAATAAGTCACAGAGAAAAATAGAACCACTCAACTTGATTTTATTTACATCTTTTCTATTAAAGATAATGAGACCATAATTGGAAAGATTAGAAAAATTATAAAGTTTATAAAATTATAAAGATTAGAAAAAATATACTAAAAGGAAATTGAAACCCAAGGTAGGTGAAAAGGCAATAAGAAAGCTCCTAGCTGATTCAGTAATCTTTGAGAAACTGAATCAAATGAGTGAGGTGTCAAAGGACAGGAATTTGGCAAAATGTCCTAATTTTTTCAAAAGAGCAAAAGGTGGATCCTAGAAACTATAGACAATTGAGTTTGATGACAAAAATTTTAAAATTAATTATGAAGCAAATGGTCTGTGCACATTTAGAAAAGAAAGCAGTGATCACTAGGAACCAATATGGATTGACTAAGAACAGGTTATGACAAACCAATCTTATTAACTCTATTTGCTTTTTTAAAGAAATAAGGTTACTAGACTTATCCTTTAGATATAGTATATCTTGATTTCAGCAAGGTATTTAGCAATCTTTCATAATATCTTTTTGGATAAGATGGAATAATGAAAGTTAGAGAGATAATAGTAGTTAGAGTAAGGTTGATTTGCAGTTGTTTTTTTTTTTATTATTATACAAGGAGGCTGATTAATAGACAAGTATCAATCTGTAAGGATGTTGCTTTTGGAATGTCATAAATCTCTGTACTTGACCCTCTCCTGTTTGATATTAATATCAATGACTGCCATGAATATTCAGAAGGCATGGTTGCTAAAGTTGTAGTTGATACAAATCTGAACAGGATATATATATAGACTGGTAGAATCAAAATTTAAAAGAAGTTTTCAGCTTGATAGAAAAACTAGAAAGTTAAGAAAAGGTAAGAAAATTAGAAATATAAAATATAATAAGGATAATTGTAAAGATTTGCATTTAGGTAAAAAAAACAGTAATAGCTATACAAGTACAGAATGGAGGAAACCAACTTTAAAAACAGTTCATGTGACAAAGAAATGGAAGTTTTAATTGATGAGTTCAGTTTGAGTTAAGTGTGTGATGTGGCAATTAAAAATCTAATGCCATTTTAGATGGTCTTAATAGAAGTCTAGTTTATACATCAAAAGATATAATAGTCTTCCTATTAGATCAGATTATATCTGGGTTATTATGTCCAATACCAGGCAACACATTTAAAAGGAATACTTTCAAATGAGACCACCCAGGTAATAACCAGAATAGTGAAGGATCTGGTGAACTTGTCATGTGAAAATAATAAGAGAAGAAACTATCGAAGTCTAGTTTGGAGAAGAGAAGATATCAAGATAGCCATCTCTGAATAGTTGAATGGCCATCAGTGAGGAAGAGGGACTAGAGATATAGAGCACTGGGTAATTTCAAAGGGCAGAACTAGGACCTTCAGGTGAAAGGAGCAGAGAAGTAAATTTCAGCTCTTTCTTAACAAAGAATTTTCTAAAAGCTTAATGGGATGTGTTGTCAGGTAATGAGTGCCCTCCTCTATCATTAGAAGTATCCTAGTTGAAGTCTGATGACAAGCTGTCAGGAAAATTGTAGGAAGGATTCCAGAATTAGGTGAGAGGATGAACTGGTGGACCTTCTAATGTCCCCTCCAAGTCTGTGTGTTTCTGTGATATTTTAAAATTATTCTAAAGAAATCAGATGACATCAAACTTCTAACACATTATGAACTCACATCACTATTTTCACTATTTATAACTTTTTTATTGACAATGGAAATTTTCTTAATCCACCTGCAAAATTACTATAAAGCAGAGTTTTTATTTGGCACAGACATCCTTCTCTCATCTCCCCCAACCATCTGTAATCAGATTGTCCCTAAACTAAAGCAAACCTATGGACTATGTGGCTTTTTTGGAGTTTTCTGTGGCCCATAATTCAATGCTGTTCTATGAGTATTCTTCTCCCTTTCCAACTAATATTCTATGTGTTTCCCCAAGTAACATGCTATAATCAGTTTAGAATTCCAAACTCAAAGGAAGCCACAGTAAATATAACTATTCTCTCCCTCCTCTTTCCCTGCCAAAAAGCTTTTTCTGTAACTAAGTTGTAAATAGGGCTGGGTTCTTGAATCACTGACTTCTTTGTCAGCGGTAGCTGCAAAACAAGATTCATCCTTTATTGTCTGAGTGCATTTCTGAGCTCTTATTGGACATTTTGCCATCTCTGATTATTAATTTCTGTCAGATTACACTTTCAGTGATTAACTGACCTCTCTTAACAAAAACAATGAAGGCCATTTAATAAATACAGTAAAATCACAAACACTGGCTTTATGCAGAGCCATCTCTCTCAGAGAGACATTTTCCCCATCCTCTCTGCTCCTGGAAACAGTACTTATTACATATTATATTATTAATTATATTAAATAAATATATATGTATATACACATAAATATATGTATCTATTTATATAATATTATATATTATATCATTTTATTCCTGGGATGACTCTTACCTGAAGACTCCAAAACTCTTGGCAAACAGGAATTACTGAGACACAAAGAAAATGTCCACTAAAGATGCATTGTTCCTTTGGCAGATATAGGGGGCTGAGGAATATAGTAGAAGAGGACAAGTCAAGAAAAAATCCTCAGGTTAATATCCAGAGGACCATCCCCCCTTGAATCAGTTTCAAGATCAAGAACTTTGTGTTCCAGTGCTTGAAATCTGAGGGTTCTTTTTTCACTTTGCTTTGATTTCTAAAGGTGTTACCTTGTGTAGAAGGATGGAATCTAGACTTCTTGGACTTATGGATATTGGGAGGGAACCCTTTAGTTTCCAACTTCCTATTCTTTTTAGAAAGCTGAATGCCTCTGTTCTGCTGCCCAGGAAATACTACCTCATCTAAATAGGAGGCTGGGGTTCAGTAAACCTTGACATGTTTCCAGAGAGTTAGAGTCGTTATTCAGAAACTTCTGCCACTCAGGAATTCTCACTGTGTGATTCTCCTTTCCATAACTTCCATGTGGCTCAGAGAATATATGCTTCTGCTTCTCAGTGCTCTGGAAACTCTCAATACTCCTTCCATCGACCTGACTATTCATATCTTTTGGACCAAGATGTGTATGACATCTATCACAAATTTAAGAGTCTGTTCCTGCTTCCTGATGGTGACAATATCTTCTTGCTGAGTCAGCCAGAGACAAAAATGCCTAGTAGGTGAATTTTGCCCTCCTGACTTCTCACCTCTCCTTTAGGGATTCTGTGTACTCTTTGGCACTTTCCTATCAATACCCATTACCATTGGGCTGGCCATTGGTTACAAAGTGTCCCCTCCCTCTGGTCCACTTAGGCTTTCTTTATGGAAGAAGAAGATGAAACCTCTTCTTCTAAACTTTTCCCCTCTCTTCTTCCCATCAAAACTGACCATTCTGTGTTCACTGATTCATTAATTCAGTGATCAGTAATTAAATGCTTGTTGGCTGGTGTTCTTCATTCTTAAAAAGGATCAAAATGACATCACTTTGTTGGGGTCAAAGTAAAGTATGTCCTGCTGTGGCTGATCAGATTAATATGAGCTCAGAAAGCTTTACTACAGGTCAGACACAAATAGTCCATATGAACATTTGGAGTGGAGATATCTCTAAATGTGTACCTGTCATGATGTGCAAAGTACTTGTTCTTAACAAAGAATTGTGCTAGGCTAGAGAAGATGCAAAAATGATGAATATTCCTAACTTCAAGGAGTTCTCAGGCTAGTAGAGAGGGTGTGACATATGCACAAATATGTAATATTATATAATAAATATATCTATACTATAAATTATAAACATTACAATATTGTAAATGTTATAAATTTATATTTACAGTAAATATGTAATAGCTATAAGATAATATGAGAAGTATAAAGTATTATGTAACAAAGGAAAGTTTGTTTTCCAACTTTGGGGGGGCAGGAATCAGAGGTTTCCAGGAAGAAGTAACATTTGGGGGGGGGTGTTATATGTGTGTGTGTGTGTGTGTGTGTGTGTGTGTGTGTGTGTGTGTGTGTGTGTGTTGCAGGGAGAAGGCAGGACATTTTCAGTGCAGGTAACATTATGAGCAAATGTACATACAGCCAGAAAATATATATACAGCCCGCACTTGCTGGATGTATTTCAGGGATAGCAATGTTCCCAAGTTGAAGGAAGAAAAGAATATGTGGAGAGGAGTACTGTATTGTGAGAGAAGGCTGGGAAGTAGACTGATACCAGGATATGGGTTCCCCGGATCCTAGAACAAGTATGGTCTTTATATGGTAAGCCACAGGGAGCCAATAAAAGGTTTTGAGCTGAGGAATGAAATGAACAAATCTATGCCTAGAGAAATTTAACCTGAGAGTAGAGCTAAGGTAGGACTGGAATAGAGAGGGGCTGGATGGCAAGAGGATAATGGGTAGTAAAGAAGATCTGAGATGGGGTGGTAGGAGAGGGAATAGACAGGAGACAGCAGTTGCAAGAGGTGTTTTAAAGGTGGACATAACAACAAAACTGCTTCCATCTAATTGGCCTGAATTTGATGTGGGAGTTGAATGAAAGGGAAGTATTGTGAGATGGAGAGCAATTTGGACTTAAAAGTAAAGAAAATACTTGGGTTCAAATCTCACCTGAGATGCTGGCCGTGGGATCTGGAACAAGTCACAGAGCCTTTTATTTGTAAAATGAGGGTGTTAAACTGAATGTCCTCTAAAGTTGCTCCCAGCTCTACATCCATGAGCTTATGGTCCTAGGAGTCAGCAATCACCCCAAAGTTGGAAGTGTGGGTGACCAGCATGGCATCACGGACAGAAATAGAGAAGTCAGGAAAACATCATTTGGGGGAAGACAATAAATGTAATTTGGACATCTTGAATTTTCATGTTTTGTTCAGTCATTTTTCAGTCATATCTGATCCCTTGTGACCTCATTTTTGGGTTTTCTTAGCAAAGATACTGGAGTGGTTTGTCATTTCCTCCTCCAGCTCATTTTACAGATGAGGAAACTGAGGCAAACAGAGTAACTTGTCCAGGGTCACCTAGCTAGTAAATGTCTGAGGCCACATTTGAACTCAGGAAGATGAGTCTCCCAGATGCCAGGCTTATTGTGCCACCTAGCTGTCCTCTTGAATTTTAGGTGCTACTCAAGTATTAGCTAGTGCTAATTTTATGCTTTCCCTCTAATCATCCATGAAATACTCTTCCCCTTTAGTTTCACCTCTTAGTTTCTTTGGCTTCCTTCAAGACCCGACCCCAAGCCCAATGTCTGCAGGAGGTCTTTCCCAGTCCCCCTACCTGCTAAAATCTTCCCTTTTCCAATCACCTTCCGTCTATTCTCTCTGTCTTGTATATGCCTAGTTATTTCCAAGTTGTATCCTCCATTAGATTATACACTTTTTGAGAATAGGATCTGTGTTTTTGCCTTTCTTTATAGACCCAGGGTTTAGCAAGCATAGTGTTTGGCACAGAGTAAGCACTTAGTGAAAGCATGTTGACTGACTGAACAGGTGAAATATCTAAATTGTATCAACGATCTTAAGAATGCCTTAAGCCAATGGAGGGATCCCAATGGTGGAAATTCCAGGTACTGAGGCAGGTGCCTAATTTGATGTCCTCTAATCACTCCACATGGCTTACTCTTTCCACTTCTGGGGCTAGGCTTGCCCTTTTGAATTCCAGTGAAATAAATCTCTTTTAATCCACAAAAGATATATTGAAATATTTTGGAGGCAAAAAGTAGTGGCATCTCATCATTTCTGAGGAGTCTCTGGCAATGCTGTCTTACCCTTTCCTTCTGATTGGACAAAAAAATCTCTCTACAAAAGATTCAGAATATAGAAGTTTGCATCCAGATGACAGAAACTCACAGGTTCTAGTCTATCTTTGCCTCCTGAGAAATGTAATTGCTATTCCCTGGCTTACAAATCTCTGGTGTATTGAGTCTAACTTTAAAATGTGTTTGATTTTCTAATTGAATAATAACAGAAAAAGATATAGGAAGCTGTTCTTGAGGTTTCAGAGGTAGTAGGAAATTGGCAAAAAAAAAAAATCAGGAGTATGTCTTTAATTCACTAGACATTATCCTTCAAATCAGGTTATTAGAGCCAGGATGACTGTGACATTCTTCAGGGAATACTGTTCGTCTGTTCCTGCTGTCTTGTTCAGCTGCACTGATGAGAAGATCTTCATTTGTCCTCTCTAATGCCTACAATCGCCTTCTTCTTGCCAGTGAAGTGGTTTTGGGAAAGGGGGGGGGGATGAGAGGGAGAAAGTGTGGGAGTGGTCTACTGAGTGGTCCTTTGGTGTTGCTGTCTGAATGCCAAGACCTGCTATAGCCAGCTGGAGGCTACTAGCAATGAGTTCAGCCTCCTTGAAACTATGATTAAGAAATACTTGGAGCAAATCAAATGACACAAATTCCAACTTTATCAGAAGGCAAAAAAATGCAAGTCTTTTGGAACAGCCAAGCCAAAACAAAGGCACTTCCATGATCTAGGGCTCTCCTCAGATTTGGAAATGCTGTTCACATCTAGCATAGCATTTGCTGCAGTTTTTAGAGTGGAGAATTTTCTTACTTGCTCATATCTTAATTGTGTATATTCATGGGACTCTTGAGTTGATGAAAAGGTGCTATATGTAGATATTCTGACCTACTTCCTGTGAATGCATTTAAAGTATAATATATCTGGAGAGGGGCAGTGTGGTACAGTAGAATAAACCCTGGTTCTATACAAGGTATGGCCTTGGGCAAGCTATTGAAAATTGCCATGTCTCAGTTTCCTCATCTATAATATAATAGAGTTTGATTTCTTAATCTAGGGTCCAGGAAATTGTTTTCCTTAAATTTTTTGGTAGCTGGCCCATGTACCCATCTATCAGTTTATGTGATGTACTACTTTCAACAACTCTAGCCCCTTTGTACACATAAGGAACAGATCCTGAGCTCTCTTTCCAGGTGAATTCATGTTCTTGTAGCTGACTGTGCCTCATCCCAATCACTTCAAGGATACATGTGTAATAGTAACCATAATTTCTCTATCACTTCAGAGATCAGATTGAATCCTTCTACCAGTGCAGACTACAATATACTCATAGTAGAAGGTTTTATAAGTTGTGACAGCCAAACAATTAATCATTGGTGACTAATCCATCGCCAATGACCCTCTCCAACTTTAACTTGGCCAATCCTCAAATGACAAAGTTTCTTCTCTGCTCCTGCTTAAAGCCTTTTCAGTTGGTTAAGATCTGCCCTTAAACCAGCCTTCAAGAATCTTAGGGCACTTCTCTACCATATGGGGACATTTTAGTAAAACTTTGATGGAAGGATAATCATTATAATTTATAGGAAGAAAGGAAACAAGTATTTATCAAGCACCTACCATGCACTACTGTGTTAAGTGCTTTATAAATATTATCTCATTTGATCCCTACAATAACCCTGGGAGGTAGATGCTGTTACGATCTCTATTTTACAATTGAGGAAACTGAGGCAGAGGTTAAGTACCTTGCTCAGGGTCACATAGACTGGATTTGAAATCAGGTGTTCCTGTCTTCAAGTCCAGCTATCTAGTTAAATTTAACTTTTAGAGAAAATGTAATTTGTCAGAGGTATGGTGTAGGAAGTCTGGCTTTCACTACTATACATTCAACAAATAGAATTTTTTTTCTCCAAATAAAAAATCATTGTGGCAGAAAGAATAAAATATTGTTACTCTTTTAACTTTCCATAACATAGTTCCTAAAAGCTAAAATACCTGTCATAGATGTTACCTTATTGTATCCCTACATTGTTGTAAGGAGATAGCAATCAGTAATTATCAATAAACATTAATTATGCTCCTACCATGTACCAGGAATAGAACTAGGTATTAGTGATATAAAGATGAAAAAGAAACTGTGCCTACTCTCAAGGAGCTTATATTCTCATGAGGAGGCTACATATTATTTAAATAGATATATCTATAGTTAGTAATATTTATCAAGGGCATTATGAGCCACTTATAAGAACAGAAAGTTTGTAACCCTCAAAGATCTTTAGCTGTTATTAATTTCAAAAATGTCACATTTGGCCAATATCACAGTGAGTCAGTAGAGTCAGGAAGAGTCAACTTCCTGAGTTCAAATCTGACTGCAGACACTTAGTAGCTGTATGACCCTGGATTTAAGTTAAGTCATTTAACCCTCTTTACCTCAGTTCCTCATCTGTGAAATGAGCTAGAGAAGGAAATGGCAAACCACTCTGATATCTTTGCCAAGAAAATCCCAAATCGGATGGCATAGAATCAGACATGACTGAACAACAACATAGATAGATCTTTGAAAAATTCTCTAAAAAATGTCTATAAAATCTGATCATCTTTATGCTTTCCCAATGGTAAAATATCCTCTGCTTTATTCAGAATGTGGTTTTTAGGAGAAAATTTCCAAACAATGGCTGAGTGCTGTTTTTCATTATCAAATAAATAGGTTAGAAAAAGTAAGAATAAATGAGGAGAATAGAGAACATTATGAAATTTGTTTTTTTCATTTGGGAAAAGTTCCTTCAGTGGATGACATGGTTCCTGCCCCCAAATCTCCCATTTCATTCTATATACACACCCCCATTCCCAGATTCAATGATTTTGTTAAAAATATACTTGAAGTTTTCCAGGCTCTCATCTTCAATGGAATCCTGTATGATGCTTTCGCTTGCTTAACCCCCAGCCCCTCACCCTCAGACATTAAATATGCAACTCACTACTGTACACTGAACATATTCGCTCACCTCCACCCCACCCCATACCTCCCCCACCTTCAAGGAGATATCTTAGGTATAAGTCATAAATAAGTCAATGTATAAGAGAGGTCATGTTTGTATTTAATGGCAGGATCTCCTGTGGCAATATTTAAATTAAATACAAATGCAAAAAAAGTTTTATTTTTCCCCATGTGCCAAATTTTTGCATTCATTCTTCCAAAATACAATGTGTGATATTTTAATCATGGAAGAGAAGTGCCAGTAATTTCTTACCTAGACATTAATGTGACCTGTTCACCTTGTACTCAGGTATTTAGGCATATATATTATATGGTGTATGTTTAGTAGGTAACAAGGACAACTTCATTTATTTATACTAGATTCTTCTCTGAGGGTTAAGAAAATTTGTTCAGTTGTTTTTCAGTCATGTCCAACCCTTCGTGACCCCATTTGGGGTTTTCTTGGCAAAGAAACTGAAGTGGTTTGCCATTTCCTTCTCCAGCTCATTTTACGGATAAGAAAACTGAGGCAAATAGGGTTAAGTAACTTGCCCAAGGTCACACAGCTAGTAGTGGTCTGAGGCTGGATTAGAATTCAGGAAGATGAATCTTCCTGACTCCAGACCTAGCACACTCTTCACTGTGATACCTATCTGCCCCAATTACGAATATTAACCCTATATGGGGCCTATATGAAAAGCAAAAAAACAGAATCAGCAACTTGAAGGAAGTGACAGATGATAACATTTGGTAAAAGGTGAGGTGAGGAGACATAGGCTAGACCCCTGAGGATATGATGTTGAGCCCCTAGTTCCACAGGAGAGCCAAGCATTCTGTGCTTAAGGAACCCTAGTTTGGAAGAGGAGAGAGGATCTTTATCTTTGGGTCTCCCCAATTTGAAGAGGAAGACAAATTCTCTTCCCTCAGAGAACCCCAATTAGAAGGAAAGACAACTCCTTGTCTCAGGGAGCTCCTCATCTGAGGGAGTAGACTAGACATTTTTAGGTAAGAATACTTCATTTACTTAAAATTAGCTCAGTCATTGAAGGAGAGATGTCTACTGAATACAGGCATTAGTTATAATTAAAGCACAAAACTGAGTTGAACTAAATTTCATCTCAAAGTTCCACTTTTACTTATATCGTTTGGACCACCAGTAGAATCTAGGACACTCAGGCTCCTCAGACCCACAAAGGATGGTGTCACCAGACAAAAAGCCACCTTCAGGGAATTTGACCCTTAGGAGTAATAGTAAATGTTGAGTTCAAAATGAGACAACTGCTATTCCATCACAGCAGAATAATAGTTTGATTAATAGGAATGGGAGAGGAAGAAGGAATAATCCCAGATTCTGTATGCCAAAACAGCTCATTGTGCTGTCAAGGGAAGCCTAGACTCTCATATGTGAGTTACTATTGCTCCTCGGAGGATTTGGCCCACTTGGTTGGACACTTAGGGCATGTGTACTGTATTTACATTCCTTAGGAGATAGGGGCAGCTAGGTGGCACAGTGTACCAGCCCTGGAGTCAGAAAGAGTCATCTTCAAGAGTTCAAATCTGACCTCAGATATTTATCAGCAGTGTGACCCTGGGTGAGTCACTTAACCCTGTTTGCCTCAATTTCCTCATCTGTAAAATGACGTGGAGAAGGAAATAGCAAACCACTCTAGTTTCTTTACCAAGAAAACCTGAAATGGGGTCATGAAGAGGCAGATACTGCTGAGAAATGATTGAACAACTAAAGAAGATAGGACTCTGAATATCCCTTTAATCAACAAAGAAGAGGCATTGGAATTTGGGAAAATGCCAACAATGAAAGAGCTGCCCTGGCAGGCTTGGCTGTTTATCAGTTTCCTTAGGCATCTTTACCTCAAGGTGTCTCATTCCTCTAGTTTGGTAAATGTGACAGAGAAAGTTGATCTCTGATAGAGCTCTTTTCTGAACTACCTCACTCACTTCCTTTTGCCAGACGTTAATCTGATCTTGTATTCCTCCTTCGTTGCCGAAGAAGACCACACCATCAGAGAAATGATGACATGACTTATATTTGACTTTGTTTTGAGTGAGGGAGGGCTGTGTAGGTCACCAGCCTCACTTCTCCTCCAGAGCCATCTGAATCCAGTGACCTGATATTCATCAGGATGAAAGAAAAGGACCCAGGATGCACTGGGAGACTTTGGGTCCTTTACGCCAAGGTGTATACAGGTACTCATTTAGGGTGAGGTAACGCCCATTCATTGAATAGGCCTGTTTAAGAAGTAGCCAGGACATGGCCCCTTTAATGAGGCCAAGAAAAGAAGACATCAGGCTGGGAGGGAAACAGCAACGGTGACTACTGATAATCACTCTTAAGCCAGGAGGGTCTAGAAGAGAGCCTTTAGTGGGGGCAGGGGCCCCATGGTGTTTGAACTTCACAGTACAGTAGGCTCAAGGTTCAGGGAAGGGGAGGGGAGGGGAGGGGAGAGAAGGGAAGGGAAGGAGAAAGAAGGGAAGGTAGGGGAAGGGAGACCAGCCAGTAAAACCCAAGTCAACTGGACATCTTTTGGCCATCCAAATTTACCTTCCTTTGGAGAGGAGAAGGAAGGAGAGAGGGAGACAGACAGAAAAGGAGCATCTGAGTGTAGTCACAGAGTGGAAATCTGAACTAATCATGGGCTGAAAGAACTTGACTGATTCTAGCAGCTCAAAATTACTTTCTTTTGAAAAAATACATTCAGGTACTTATCAATTTGGGGTCGTTGAACGAATTATAGCATATGAACTTAACAGAATACTAATGTGCCATTAGAAATGAAGAGAGTTTCAGAAAAACCTGGGAAGACTTGTATGAACTGATGCCGAGTTAAGTGAGCAGAATGAGGACAACAAATTGGCTAGTAAAAATGCCATAAAATCAGCATTGTAAAAAGGAATCGTTTTGAAAGGCTTAAGAACTCTGATCAATGCAATAGTAAATCATAAATTCAGAGAACCAAGGCTACAGTATGCTACCCACCTGCTGACTGAGAGAGAAGTGATGGACTAATATACAAAGAGGATATATATATCTTTTAATATGGCCAAGATAGGAATTTGTTTGGCTTGTTTATTTGTTAACAACAGTTTTATTTTGTTTTCAAGGTATTTGGGAGAGGTGAAGAAAGGAAATAATGATTCATAATTGAGGGAAAAAAAAGAAAGAAATCAGTTCCTAGGGAACAGACCAGGGGTGGGGAATCTGTGGCCTCAAGGTCACATGTGGCCTTCTAGGTCCTTGGGTGCAACCTTTTGACTGAATCCTAGTTTTACAGAACAAATCCTTTAATTGAACAGATTTGTTCTGTGAAGTTTAGATTCAGTCAAAGGGCTGTACATGGGGACCTAGAGGGCCACATGTGGCCTTAAGGCCTCAGTTCCCCATACCTGGAATAGACCACATCTTTTAAGAATCTACATAGATTATATAAGAATAGTAGAAGTAATTGTACAAAGATAAAGCAATGGCACAGTTCTCCAGAAGCAAGCTGACAACTGAAAAGATAAACATTCAAGCAGGTAGAGAAAAGAATCTAGTGCAAAGGTCATATTGAAGAATGTCAGCTCCTCACATGGTAGAAATGAACTTACCCAGTCTGAGCAAGGCTGCCTGGCCTATGTCCTCGTCTCATAGATGGCTGGGGGTGCTCCATTCAGCAGTCTCCTTGACAGTCTTCTCTAAGGAATCTGTCAAGTCTGGCTTCCCATTCCCATCTTGCAGAGCCTCTGTGATCCATGTAGAAATGGAAGGAAAAGGAATCAAGAACTTCCCTATTGTTATGGGAGAAGTAGAATCTTTTCTTAGCTTCTTCTCAATGTATTTGTTTCATTCCCCCTTTCCCCCTCATCTTCCATATGGAAGGGCCTGTATGGTCAAATGAAGTCAATAAATATTTACTGAGCACTTACCATATGTAAATTCAGATGTTATGAAAGATTTAAAGAATGATGAGAAACAGTTCCTATTTTCAAGGTGCTTCCAATCTATTTTGGCACATAAAGTACATATGAAATGTACACATAATGTCACATAACTAATATAATGTCACATAATTAAAAAGGTTAAAATAAAGATAGAGGACTGATAATAGAAGATTAATTGCCAAATTATTTATTAAGAAGATAATATGAAGGATAGACTACAGGAGGAAGCAAAGAAGGTAGAGAAACTGAAGAGATAGTGACTTAGAATGGAAAGGACCTTGTACTTGGAGTCAAAAGATCTAAGTTTGGGTATTGATTCTAATACTTTGTAGCTATGTGAATTTGAGTAAGATACTCCACTGTCTCTGGGCCTTAGTATCCTCATCTTCTACTTCCAACTTTCAATCTATGGCTCTATTTTCCTGTGCTTTGAGCCTTGAGTTTCTCATCTATAAAATGGTCCAGACTGATCTGGAAAGGTTCTTAACCTGGGATCCAAGTTTTCTTTTTGGATAATTTTTCAAAGTAATTGGTTTCCTTTGCAATATTCTGTAATTTGTATCATGTATTTAAGAGTATTTTGTGTAGGTGTCCCCAGGTTTCAGTAGAATTTCAAAAGCATTCATGATATACACAAAGTTAAGAACCTTCAAAAAGTTAAGAAGTAGCTGTCCTCTAAGGTTCCTTCTAGTTCTAATGTTCTGAAATTCTATGGCAAGGTATCAATGACTAACACAAGCAAAAAGTTATGAAATTGTGAACTGAGGCAGTGGCAGTAGGAATGGAAAAGAAAAGATGAAGAAAGAGATGGCCAAGTAAGAATCAAGAGGACTTCTTTGGTCTCCCCAGTAGCACCTAGCACACAGCTGAGAACACAGAACATAGTAAGTGCTTAATAAATACCAACAGAATCAGATTGCTATTGACAATGAAAAAAAATATGAAATTCAAAAAGACTGTTTCTTGTAGAAATTCATCTATAATTAAATCCAATTCAAGAAATATCTATTGAGGTTCTACTATTTCTTAAGTGGGCAGCTAGGAGACACAGTAGATGAAGTGCTGGGCCTGAAGTCAGGAAGACTCATCTTCTCAAGTTCAAATCTGGCCTTAGACAATTACTAACTGTGTGACCCTGGGTAAGTCACTTAATTCTGTTTGCCTAAATTTCCTCATTTGTAAAATGAGTTGGAGAAGGAAATGGCAAACCACTCCCAGTATCTTTGCCAAGAAAGCCCCAAGTGGGGTTATGAAAAGTTGGAAGCAACTGAACCACAACAGAAATAAAGCGGGCTGAGTGGTCAAAGTGGTCAAAGTTAAACCTACATGAGATTTTTCATTTGTTCTTTCCCCACTATATCATGCTACTTTCTAATTTATAACAATATTTTAAATATTTTTTCTATTCTTATTGAGCTAGATTTTTTCCTGAAAATTCATATGATTGTAAGTCATCATAAATGTTTTCCTCCATCCTCCATCTGCCTTACTGAATAATGTTTTGCTATCCTAGCATTTTATCCTAGCATCTTACTTAAAAATCCCTAGTGCTACTGGAAGGCAAGATGAGACAATTGTGCCCTGAAATCCTTTCCAGGAACACTGCTGGTGATTGTCTGGTAAGAGAATACGGGTGTAGAATTTTTCCCCCAAATTTATTAATTTATTTGTTTTCAGTTTTCAACATTAAATTCCATAAGTTTTAAATTTTCTCCCCCTCCCTTCCCAAGATGGCATGCAACCTTATATGGTCTTTACACAAATATTTCTGTTAAATGTCATGTTGCATAGAAAAATTATGACAAATCGGAGAAACCATGGGAAAAACAAAGCAAAACACAATGAAACATAACCAAAAAAATAGTTTGCTTCATTATGTGTTCTGATTCTATAGTCTTTCTTTGGATGTGGATGGCATTTTGCATCATCAGTCCTTTGGAAATGTTTTAGGACCTTGCATTGATAAGAAGGGCTAAGTCTATCAAAATTAACCCTCACACACTGTGACTGTTACTGTGTACAATGTTCTCCTGATTCTTCTCACATCACTCCACATCAATTCATATAAGTCTTTCAAGGTTTTCCCAAAGTCTACCTGCTCATCATTTCTTATAGCACAATAGTATTGCGTTACCATCATATACCACAACTTGTTCATCCATTCCTCAATTGATGGTCAACCCCTTGATTTCTTGTTCTTGGTCACTACAAAAAAAGTTGCTATGAATATTTTTCTACATGTGGGTCCTTTTCCCACTTTTATGATCTCTTTGGGATACAGTCCTAGAAGCAATATTGCTGGATCAAGAGGTATTTGCACTTTTGTAGCCCTTTGGGCATAGTTCCAAATTGCTGTCTAGAATTGGATCAGCTCACAGCTCCACCAACAATGAATTACTGTTCCATCTCTCCTACATCTTCTCCAACATTTACCATCTTCCTGTTTTGTCATGTTAGCCAATCTGATAGATGTGAGGTGGTACCTCAGAGTTTTGATTTGCCTCACTCTAATCAGTAGTGATTTAGAACTTTTTTTATATGGCTATAGATAGCCTTAATTTCTTCCTCTGAAAACTGCTTGTTCATATCCTTTGACCATTTATCAATTGAGGAATGACTTGTATTCTTGTACATTTGACTACATTCTCTCTGTATTTTAGAAATCAGACCTTTATCACAGATGCTACTTGTAAAGACTATTTCCCATTTTTCTGCTTCCTTCCTAATCTTGGTTGCATTGGCTTTGTTTGTGCAAAAACTTTTTAATTTAATGTAATCAGAATTATCCATTTTGTATTTCATAATGCTCTCTATTTCTTGCTTGGTCATAAATTCCTCCATTCTCCACTAATCTGACAAATAAACTATTCCTTTCTCCCCTAATTTCTTTGTAGTATCAGCCTTTACACTTAGATTGTGTACCCAATTGAACTTTATATGGTGTCAGGCATTGATCTATGCCCAGTTTCCACCATACTATTTTCCAGTTTTCCCAGTAGTTTTTATCAAACAGTGAGTTCTTATTCCAAAAGTTGGGGTCCTTGATTTTGTCAAACAGTAGACTGCTATAATCATTGATTACTGTGTTTTGTGTACCTAATTTGCTTCACTGATCTGCCCCTCTATTTCTTAGCCAGTAACAAGTGGTTTTGATGATTGCTGCTCTATAATACAATTTAAGATCTGGTATGGCTAGGCCACCTTCCCTAACACTTCTTTTCATTAATTCCCTTGATATTCTGGATCTTTTATTCTTTCAGATGAATTTTGATATTATTTTTTCTAGCTCTAGAAAATAATTTTTGGGTAGTTTGATTGGTATGGCACTGAATAGGAAAATTAATTTAGGTAGAGTTGTCATTTTTACTATATTGGCTTGACCTACCCATGAGCAGCTAATGTTTTTACAATTATTTAGATCTGACTTTATTTGTGTGAAAAGTGTTTTGTAATTGTGTTCATATGCCCTTGGGTTTGTTTTGGCAGGTAGACTCAAATATTTTATAGTGTCTATGGTAATTTTAAATGGGATTTCTCTTTCTATCTCTTGCTGTTGGGCTTTGTTAGTAATATATAGAGATATAGATGATTTATGTGGGCAAATATCATCTGCAAAGAGTGGTAACTTAGTTTCTTCTTTGCCTATTCTAATTCCTTCAATTTCTTTTTCTTTTTTTATTGCTAAAGCTAATATTTCCAGTACCATATTGAATAACAGTGCTCATAATGGACATCCTTGTTTCACCCCTGATCTTATTAGAAATGTATCTAGCTTTTCCTCATTACATATAATGCTTGCTTATGGTTTTAGGTAGATACTACTTATTATTTTGAGGAAGGCTCCATTTATTCCTATGCTCTCCAATGTTTTCAATAGGAATGGGTGTTAGATTTTGTCAAAAGCTTTTTCTGCATCTGTTGAGATAATTGTGTGGATTCTGACAGTTTTGTTGTTAATATGATCAATTGTAATGGTACTTTTCCTAACATTGAACCAATCCTGCATTTTCTGGTATAAATCCTACCTGATCAAATGGCATTATTCTCTTGATAAGTTGCTATAATCTTTTTTAAGATTACATTACGTAATATCTTATTTAAAATGTTTATATTTATTATATTCATCAGGGAAATTGGTCTATAATTTTCTTCCTCTGTTTTGGTTCTTCCTGGTTTAGGTATCAGCACTATATTTGTATCATAAAAGTAGGACTCCTTCTTTATCTGTCTTCCCAAGTAATATATATAGTACTGGAATTAATTGTTCTTTAAATATTTGATAGAATTCTCTTGTAAATACTACTGGCCCTGGAGATTTCTTCCTAGGGAGTTTATTGATGGCTTGTTCAATTTCTCTTTTTGTGATGGGGTTATGTAGGTATTATACTTTCTCTTCTGTTAATCTGGCAATTTACATTTTTGTAAACATTCATCCATTTCATTAAGATTGTCAAATTTATGGACATACAAATGAGCAAAATAATTCCTAATTATTGTTTTAATTTCTACTTCATTGGTGGAGAATTCACCCTTTTTATTTTTGATTCTTCTTTTTTATTAATCATATTAACTAAAGGTTTATCAGTTTTATTGGTTTTCATTATTTATTAGTCCAATAGTTTCCTTAATTTCGGTTTTATTAATCTCTCCTTTGCTTTTCTGTATTTCTAATTTGGTATTTAATTGGGAACTTCCAGTTTGTTCTTTTTCTAGCTTTTTCAGTAGCATATTGATCTCTTCTTTCTCTATCTTATTCATGTAAGCATTCAGAGATATAAAACTTCCCCTAAGAACTGCTTTTGATCATCCCATAAGTTTTGGTATGTTGTCTCAATTATTATCATTCTCTTGAATGAAGTTGTCAATTGTTTCTATGATTTCTTGTTTGACTCACTCATTCTTTAGGATTAGATTATTTAGTTTCCAATGAATTTTTAGGCTCTCTTTCCATGGTCTCTTATTACATATAATTGCGTCATGATCTGAAAAGGAGGTGTTTAATATTTCTTCCTTTCTTCACTGGACTGTGAGGTTTTTATGCCCTAGTACACGGTCAATTTTTGTGTATGTACCATGTACTGCCAAGAAGAAGGTATATTCCTTTCTATCCCCATTCAGTTTTCTCCAGAAGTCTATCATATCTACCTTTTTAAAAATTCTATTTACCTCCTTAACTTCTTTCTTGTTTATTTTGAGGTTGAATTTATCAAGTTCAGAAATGGAGAGGTCTATTTCTTCCTGCAATTCCCTTAACTTCTCCTTTAAGAATTTGGATGCTATATTAGTCAGTATCTATATGTTTAGTTATGCTATTACTTTATTGCGTATGGTACATTTTAGCACGATATAGTTTCATTCCTTATCTCTTTTGATTAGATCTATTTTTGCTTTTTCTTTGTAGGATTGCTACTCCTGTTTTTTTTTACTTCAGCTGAAGTGTAATACATTCTACTCCAGCCTTTTACCTTTACCTATGTGTATCCCCCTATTTCAAATGTGTTTCTTATAAACAACATATTGTAAGATTATGGTTTTTAATCCATTCTACTATCTGCCTCCATTTTACGGGAGAATTCATCCCATTAACAGCTATGATTACTATCTGTGTCCTACTCCCCCCTGTTTATGCTTTTATTTCTCCCTTCTGCCTTCCCTTCCTCAAAAGAGATTTGCTTTTGAACACCATCTCCCTCAATTTTCCCTCCCTTCTATTAGCTCCTCTTCCTTTTCTTTCCCTTTTATCTTATTACTTCTTCCCTGCAGTATAAGGTATGTATGAAATTCAGTTTTATGCAATTCAGTTTTATGCTGATAGTAACAATCCAAAAAGTGCTTTTATGATTCCCTGAATGCTATTTATGGGCCAAAAACCTATGGTGCATCACAACTACTCAGTGCTGATGGAGCCACATTGATTAGTGATAAGGACATGATTCTAGAAAGATGGGCTGAACTCTTTCATAGTGTTCTCAATAGACCATCATCAATCAATATTGAGGACATTGACCATTTACCTAAGGTTGAAGTTAATCACTTCTTAGCCAAACTTCCAACTGAAGAAGAGGTTTTGAGGGCCATTAGGCTCCTTTCATGTGACAAAGTACCTGGTGCTGATTCTTTTCCACCTGAGATATACAAGGTAGGGGAACCATTGCTCATATAAAAGCTGACTGAAATTTTTCAGGTTATATGGCAAGAGGAGGTTTTCACTAGGCATTCAAGAATGCTTCTGTTGTCTATCTCTATAAAGGTAAAGGGAATAGATTATCCTGCAACAACCACAGGGTGGGTATCTCTCTTAGTCATTGCTGGCAAGATTCTTGCTAGAGTCCTCCTTAATAGGCTGATCCTTCACCTGGAAGATGGTCATATACCTGAAAGCCAGCGTGACTTTAGAAAAGGCCAAGGAACAGTCGATATGGTGTTTCCCTCCCCACAACTCCAAGAGAAATGCCAGGAGCAGAACAGAGGTCTGTATACAACATTTGTAGATCTAACCAAGGCCTTTGACACTGTTAGTTGTGAGGGCTTATGGAAAATTATGTCAAAACTTGGTTGCCCAGAGAAGTTCATCAGCATTTTACATCAATTTCATATGGCATGTTTGCCTGGGTTCTGGATAGTGGACAATGCTCTTGTGCCTTCCTACTCACCAATGGAGTGAGACAGGGCTGTGTACTTGCTCCCATGCTTTTTAGCATGATGTTTTCAGTCATGTTGTCAAATGCTGTCAATGAGGATGAACACAGCATCAACGTCAGCTACTGTACTGATGATAAGTTCTTCAGTTTGAAAAAGCTACAAGCCAAGACCAAAGCGGATGGAATATAGGTGCATGCTTTTCTGTTTACAGATGATGGTCAGGTCCTCCTGCCTCCTGTGCTGGTGCTCTATCCACTTCACCACCTTAGCTGCCCACCTCAAGTGTCTCACCTCAGACACTTGACACTCACTAGCTGTGTGACCTTGGGCAAGTCACTTAACCCCAGTTGTCTCATCCGGGGTCATCTCCAGGCATCCTGATGAATATCTGGTCACTGGATTCTGATGGCTCTGGAGGAGAAGGGAGCTGGTGACCTGCACAGCTCTCCCTCACTCAAAACAAAGTCAAGTGCAAGTCATGTCATTATTTCTCTGATGGCATGGTCTTCTTTGGCAATGAAGGATGAACCCACAGATGATAGTGCATTCAATGCAGTCTCTGAAGCTGAGATGCAACAAAGTATGGATCAATTCTCTGCTGTCTGTGCTAATTTTGGCCTAATAATTAACACCAAGAAAACACAGGTGCTCTATCAGCCACTACCACACCATCCAGACATGGAACCATCAGTTACAACAAACGGTGAAGTTTTGAATGTATGGATAAGTTCCTTTACCTTGGTAGTGTACTTTCTAGGGATGTACACATTGACAATGAGGTTGACACATGCATTGACACAACTGACTCAGTGTTTGGGAGGCTCTGAAAAAAAGTTTGAGAGAGAAGAGGTATTAGACTGACTACCACACTGAAGGTGTACAGAGCTGTTGTGCTGACCTCATTGTTGTATGCCTGTGAAACATGAACAGTCTACCAGCACCATGCCAGGAAACTGAATCACTTCCATTTGAACTGTCTTAGGAAGATTCTGAAGATCACTTAGCAAGATAAGGTACCAGACACTGAGGTCTTTGCTTGAATTAAACTGCCAAGCATTCAACTATGCTTCAGAGAGTGCAACTGTGATGCACTGGCCACATTGTTCTATTGCAAAATGTATGCTTGCCAAAAACTATTCTATGGAGAACTCATATGGGGCAGGTGATCACATGGTGGTCAAAAGAAGCAATACAAGGACACTCTCAAGGTCTCTCTCAAGAACTTTTGATGTGATTGTGTGACATGGGAGACACTGGCACAGGACAGCTCAGCATGGCATGCCCACCTCAGAAAAGGTGGTGTGCTCTATGAGTAAAGCAGAATTGAAACAGCACAAAGGAAACATAGGATGTGCAAATTTGGAGTAACCACTGCAAGTGTTCACATGGATTATCTGTGCCTAATCTGTGGTAGAACATTCTGAGCTCATATTGGTCTGATAAACCACAGTTGTACACACTGAAACTTTACTTTGTCATGGTGATGTAATTTTGGTCTTTCTTGAGAATGAAGGACAACTAACCAGCTACTTCTTCCTTCCCTTCTAACCACCCACCTTTTCTTTCCTCTTTTCCCTCCTACTGCCTATAGGGCAAGTTATATTTCTGTACTTAACAGAGTATGTTATTCCCACCTTGAATGGAATCTGATGAGAGTAAAACTCAAACAATGCTCATATCACTCCCTTCTTTCCCTCTTCTATGATTTTGTGCCTCTTCATGTGATGTAATTTACCCTTTTCTGCCTCTTCCTTTCTTCTTCTCCCATTACAATCTCTGCATTTTTTATCTTCACATCTGTTAATTTATACCCACACTCTCTATCTATGTATATCCCTTTTAAATGTCTAATAAATATGCCATTCTCTAGATTAACAAGTATCATCCTCCCATACAGGGATATAAATAGTTTGCCCTTATTGAATAACAAGGTTTCCCCTCCCCCCATTTACCTTTTTATGCCTCTCTTGAGTCCCATATTTGAAGATCAAATTTTCCATTGAGCTCTGGATTTTTCATCAGGAAGTTCTGGAAGTACCTTATTTTATTGAATATCTGTCTTCTTGCCTGAAAGATTATGCTCAATTTTGCTGGGTTGTAGCAAAACAACCTTGATCCTTGTTGTTTGATCCTTGGTTGTAGTCCAAGCTCCTTTGCCTTACAGAATATCATATTTCAGTCCCTCCAATCTTTTAATGTAGAAAACACAAGTTCTATGCAATCTTGACTGTAGTTTGTGATATTTGAATTGTTTCTGGCTGTTTGCAGTATTTTCTCCTTGACCTGTTAGTTCTGGAATTTGAGTACAATATTCCTTGGAGTTTTAAATTTGAGATCTCTTTCACAAGGTGATCAGTGGATTCTTTAGATGATTTTTTACCCTCTGATTCTAAGACCTCGGGGTAACTTTCCTTGATGATTTCTTGGAAGATATTGTCAAAGCTCTTTTTTTCATCACGGTTTTCCAGTAGACCAATAATTTTTAGGTTATCTCTCCTGGATTTATTTTCCAAGTCAGTTATTTCTCCAATGAAATATTTTATATTTTCTTCTATTTTTTTCATTTTTTAGATTTTATCTGACTGATTCTTGATGCCTCAGAGTCATTAGCTTCTAATTTTTAATGAATTATTTTCTTCAGTTAACTTTTGTATTTCCTTATCCATTTGGCCAATTTTATTTTTCAAGGAGTTATTTTCTCCAGTTAGGTTTTGCATTTCCTTATCCATTTGATTTTTACTTTTTAAAGATTTGTTTCCCTCAGTGAAGTTTTTTCATTTCGTCTATTTTGTTTTTAAAAGAATTGATCAATTTTTCTTCTGCCTCTCTCATTTGACTTCCAAAATCCTCCTTGAGCTCTTCTAAGAATGATTTTTGTACTTGAGACCAGTTCATATTCCTTTTTGAGGTTTCAGATGTTGGTATAGTGTCAATGCTGTTCTCTCCTGAATTTGTATTTTGTTCTTCCATTTCCCCATTGTGATTGCCTTTTTTTCTGGCCTTTAAAGTGGATCTCTGCTTCTGGGGAATGGGGGCTCTGTGCCCCACTTCTTGTGCTTGTGGCTATGAGCCTGGTTACTGGCTTTGTATGCTACAGCCTCTGGTTCTGTGAGCTAGAAGCTATATAATACTGCAGTTTATCTTGTGCTGAGCTAACTGGTGTGTGCTGAGGTGGAGGCCAGGTGAAGTCTTTCTGAGTTCCCTCCAGGGTTACACTGAATCTCAAAGCCTGAGGTGTGGGGGAAGGGTGGTCTGACCACTGGAGGTCTCCTCCTCCCCTAGGGCTGCACTAGAGCACAGCCTCTGGTGGACAATGATCCCTGCTTGTTTCTGCAGATTCCCTTGGTTGTGCAAAGGCACACCTAGGGTCCTGGTGTTACCGCTTGCTGGCTCCATCCTTCTGGGGCTCAGGATCTCCTGTTGATCCACTGAGGTGGGGCTTGCTGGACACCTCTGAGCCTGCCAGTCTCCTTCAGCCACAATAAGAGGGGCCCTTCCTTTTGGTCTCCCTAGCCTCCCGAGCTAGAAGATTGCTGTACCCCTTCTGCTGGTTCCACTATTCCAGAACTTTTCCTGGGGCAATATTCTCTTGGTGTTTCAAGGTCAAGAAGGGGGGAATGAGAGCACTTATGGTTTACTCTGCCATCTTGGATCCAGGAAGTTCAAGTAGATGACTTTCAAACATTTAGTCTGTGGGTTGATAGCCCCAGGAGTAGCTGCCACAACTGCCGAGGACCCTCTCACCCAGCTCCACCAGAATCCCATCCTGTGCTGAGAAGTTTGGGAATCATCATTGTACTTGTGATTCAGTCTCCTAGGGACAACTCCCACTCCGCTATTGTGGAGTGTAGACTCTGACTTTCAGTTTCTTCCCATCTATCTTCCAGATTCTCTTGGGCTGCAAATCTGCCACATTCTGTCTCCTAGTGGATTCTGCCACTCTCACATTTCTTTAGATTCACTCTTTAGAGGTAATTGAAGGAATTTGTGAGAGAACTCAGGTCTCTGCTTTCACTCCACCATCTTGGCTCTGCCCCCCCTAGAATTTTTTTTTTATTTGGAGTATTGCTAATAATTCTCTCCTTTGCTGTGGAAACGGGCTTTTTTCTACAATGACACAACCAATATATGCTTTTTAAAATTGTCATATCAAGCATTGAACTTTATAGTCCTTCCTATATTGTAGCTAATTTGTTCAGGATATGAGAGAATGAACAAATAAAATGAATGAATGGTCTCTTAGGATCTAATCAGGCTCCCTTATAATCTATGTAGTTTGCTGCAACCCGACTTATGTTGCTAAAACAGGACTTTCGGTCCTGTCCCTACAATACAAAACAGTTGCACCTGTTTATGACATCTCTACATCTTCTTTCTATAAGTTTGTTGTAGATAGAAATCAAATCTTCTATCTCCTTGGAGTCCCCTCAAGGAATCTAGTGTGCAGTGCCTTGCAAAATAAATATTCATTGTCTTGATGTTTCAGTTCTTGATCTCAGTTTCATAAAGAGCCCTCCTAGCCTGTGTCAGTTGAAGAATATGTCAAGAGGTGCCCTGCCTGAGGGTCAAGGGCTACTCAAGTGGTTTTGCTCCTTTAGGATGAAGAATGATGCCTTAGTATTGCTGCATGTGGATGTCATCTAATTCCAATGTAACCTCAAAAAAGTGAAATAAATGAAAGGTAGCAGCTAACAGGGCATATCCCCAGAAACCAAAATGTAATTGAAGCAATACTGAAGTCTCTTTTGGAGAAGCTGTTCTTAATTGCAAGAAATATATAGATAGGCTTCCAAAGAGACTTTAGTGCCTAATGAAAATTGAAGGATTGAGTAAAATGAATGAAAAAAACTGCATTATCTTCCTTCTTCTTCATGTATAAGTAAACTACCAAGTTATCTGACATCTTTACAGTTTCACTTAGAGGTTACCAATAATAACTCATTTCCTAATGCTGGATGCTTAAGGAGAAGTAGATTACAAAGGGAGAGTTTAGTAAACAGCATCAGGAATAAACCAGAGCATCAATTTTTCATTTTCAGCCCAGTCTCTAAACTTTTAGGAGAAACTGTGTGTGATACATTGTCGACATCCTTATGCATCAATAAAATTGATTGGAACGTGTTGAATCAAACCCACAATTAGAGTGAAATTGGCAACACTAATATGTGTTAATGATAGGTGGGTAGCCTAATTTTGAGAAATGGTGATGATTAGAATGCAGTTTTAAAGCTTTGCATTGGGTTTCTTAGTGAACTTAACTTTGCTTCTGATTTTAGCTGGAGTTCACCTACATCTGGCCGAGAGAACATCTCCGTCTGGAAGTTGTTCTGCAGTTTTAAACAATGGTGACCAGTGGTTGTTTGTCTCAATCAAGGGAGAGAATGAGTGATTGTTACAGGATTGTTAAGTGATACTATTGATAGCACTCAGGCTGCATCTGTGCTCTTGACAGCAGACCTGTGATATCACCATTTTAATCATAACCTTTCCATAGGTCCACTTAGCTTCAGTTTTCTTCTTGGCAGGTTGTTTGGGAGATGTTTGGAAATGTCAGCTGAATTGAACTCAGATAAAATATCTTCTCCTTCCTCACATGGAAGCACAAGTGAAAATTCTTGAATTTTTCTTGAATTATTCTCAAAAAGTTTTGTGTGGAACCCTGTGATACCACTAGTAGACCTATACTTCAAAGAGAACAAAGGAAGAGAAAAGCATCCATGTGTAAAAAACAATATATTTTTTGTAGTGGCAATGAACTGGAAACTGACGAGGTGTCCATCATCTGGGGAATGGCTGAACAAATTATGGTATACTCACATAATGGAACACTATGGTGCTACAAGAAATAACAAAAGGGATGGTTTCAGAGGAACCAATGAAGACTTGTATGAACTGATGGGGAGTGAGGTGAGAAGAAGCCAGAGAAAAAATTATATAGTAACAAGAACATTATAAAGACAAACAATTTGGAAATGCTCACGAACTCTGATGAATATAATGACCAGTCATAATTCTAGAGAGTTGAAGATGAAAAATACTATGGACCTCCTGAAAGAGAGATAATGGACTCAAGATTCAAAATGAAACACATTATTTTGGGATGGCCAACATGGGAATTTCTTTTGCTTGACTATGCATATTTGTTAAGAGTTTTGTTTTTCTTTCTTTTTGCCCCTTAGTGGGGAGGGAAGGTGAAAAAGAGAAAAAGTAAATACTTGTTCATTTTTTTAGCAAGCTTTCTGTCAATCAAATGTTTGTCACATGAATCAAAGTGTAAGAAAGCTTGAGATGAGTGTTATTAAAAAACATCATTTTGTGATATAAATATTTTATGTTAGATATATTTGGATTTTTAAATATATTGGTTTTCTTCTTAAAGAAAGGTACATCCATTTAAGTTAGTGTTTTGGGCTTTAAAAGGTTTATTGATATCTTTAATTTATTTCCTCATCAACTTCATTTCCAAATATACTCCTCCTCTCTGCTATGCAGAGTGTCATTTCTTATAACAAAGAACAAAACAGAAAGAAAACAACTAGTTTAACAAAACTTACTAATACATTGTGCATATTATTTTCTTGGTTCTGCTTATTTCATTTTTCATCAATTTATGCTTTCCTATCCTTCTCTGAATTCCTCATAGTCATCATTTCCTATGGCACGGTACCATTCCATTAGGTTCATGTACCATAATTGGTGTCATTCTAGTCAACCAACATCTACTTAGTTTCTGGTTCTTTGCTACTAAACAAGTGCTACTTTTAATATTTTGTAGTATGTGTATGAGACCTTTCTTTCTGTATTTGACCTCCTTGATCAAATGCTTAAAAGAAAAGACCTAATATTTCAAGGCACTGGATAAGGAGTCAGAAGAACAGGGTTAAGTTTTAGTGTTTTAAAAAATAGTTATTTTTATTTTTCAAGTAACATGTATTTTTTTAAAAATATTTTTTATTTTCCCCTCAATTGCACATTAAAATAAGTTTTAAGCTTTTTTTAAGTTTTGAGTTCTAAATTCTTTCCCTCCCTTCCTCTCCTCCCCTGTCCCTGACATGTAAGTAATCAGATATAGATTATACATGTGCAATCATGTAAAACACTTCATGTTAGTCATTTTGTGTAAAAAGACTTCTTCTCCGTAACTGCAGTCTTTGGGTTCATTAGAACACTGTGCTATTACATTTATTTGCTTCTGAATATTCTGTCCACTGATAATCTGGTACACTATTTGACACAACTACCTTCTCTTTCCTTGACTAGTACCAAAGAGGTTCAATAACTTTTGCTTTTTTTTTTTAATTTAACTTTTAACATTCATTTTCACAAAATTTTGGGTTCCAAAATTTCTCCCCTTTGTCCCCTCCCCCCCTCCAAAACACCGAGCATTCTAATTGCCCCTATCACCAATCTGCCTTCTCTTCTATTATCCCTCTCTGCCCTTGTCTCCATCTTCTCTTTTGTCCCATAGGGCCAAATAACTTTCTATACCCCTTCACCTGTATTTCTTATTTCCTAGTGGCAAGAACAGTACTCGACAATTTGAGTGGAACTTTGAATTCCAACTTCTCTTCCTCCCTCCCTCCCCACTCCTTCCCTTTGGAAGGCAAGCAATTCAATATAGGCCAGATCTGTGTAGTTTTGCAAATGACTTCCATAATAGTTGTGTTGTATAAGACTAACTATATTTCCCTCCATCCTATCCTGTCCCCCATTACTTCTATTCTCTCTTTTCATCCTGTCCCTCCCCATGAGTGTCGACCTCAAATTGCTCCCTTTTCCCCATGCCCTCCCTTCCATCATCCCCCCCACCCTGCTTATCCCCTTATCCCCCACTTTCCTGTATTGTCAGATAGGTTTTCATACCAAAATGAGTGTGCATTTTATTCCTTCCTTTAGTGGAATGTGATGAGAGTAAACGTCATGTTTTTCTCTCACCTCCCCTCTTTTTCCCTCCACTAGAGAGTCTTTTACTTGCCTCTTTTATGAGAGATAATTTGCCCCATTCTCCCTTTCTCCTCCCAATATATTTCTCTCTCACTGCTTGATTTCATTTTTTTAAGATATGATCCCATCCTCTTCAATTCACTCTGTGCACTCTGTCTCTATGTGTGTGTGTGTAATCCCACCCAGTACCCAGATACTGAATAGTTTCAAGAGTTACAAATATTGTCTTTCCATGTAGGAATGTAAACAGTTCAACTTTAGTAAGTCCCTTATGACTTCTCTTTGCTGTTCACCTTTTCATGCTTCTCTTCATTCTTGTGTTTGAAAGTCAAATTTTCTTTTCAGCTCTGGTCTTTTCATCAAGAATGCTTGAAAGTCCTCTATTTCATTGAAAGACCAATTTTTCCCCTGAAGTATTATATTCAGTTTTGCTGGGTAGGTGATTCTTGGTTTTAGTCCTAGTTCCTTTGACTTCTGGAGTATCCTATTCCACGCCCTTCGATCCCTTAATGTAGAAGCTGCTAGATCTTGTGTTATCCTGATTGTATTTCCACAATACTTGAATTGTTTCTTTCTAGCTGCTTGCAATATTTTCTCCTTGACCTGGGAACTCTGGAATTTGGCCACAATGTTCCTAGGAGTTTCTCTTTTTGGATCTCTTTCAGGTGGTGATCTGTGGATTCCTTGAATACTTATTTTGCCCTCTGGTTCTAGAATCTCAGGGCAGTTTTCCTTGATAATTTCATGAAAGTTGATGTCTAGGCTCTTTTTTTGATCATGGCTTTCAGGTAGTCCCATAATTTTTAAAGTGTCTCTCCTAGATCTATTTTCCAGGTCAGTTGTTTTTCCAATGAGATATTTCACATTATCTTCCATTTTTTCATTCTTTTGGTTTTGTTTTGTGATTTCTTGGTTTCTCATAAAGTCATTAGCCTCCATCTGTTCCATTCTCATTTTGAAAGAACTGTTTTCTTCAGTGAGCTTTTGAACCTCCTTTTCCATTTGGCTAATTCTGCTTTTGAAAGCATTCTTCTCCTCATTGGCTTTTTGAACCTCTTTTGCCAATTGAGTTAGCCTATTTTTCAAGGTGTTATTTTCTTCAGCATTTTTTGGGGTCTCCTTTGGCATGGTGTTTACTTGTTTTTCATGCTTCGCTTGCACGTCTCTCATTTCTCTTCCCAGTTTTTCCTCCACCTCCCTAACTTGATTTTCAAAATCCTTTTTGAGCTCTTCCATGGCCTGAGCCCATTGAGTGGGCTGGGATACAGAAGCCTTGACTTCTGTGTCTTTGTCTGATGGTAAGCATTGTTCTTCCTCATCAGAAAGGAAGGGAGGAAATACTTGTTCACCAAGAAAGTAACCTTCTATAGTCTTATTTTTTTTTCCCTTTTCTGGGCATTTTCCTAGCCAGTGACTTGACTTCTGAATATTCTCTTCACACCCACTTCACCTGCAGATCCACCCAGCCAGCACTTGGGGTCTGAGATTCAAATGCTGCTTCCCAGCCTCAGGGCTTTGGTGGGGGCAGGGCCACTATTCAGTGTGAGATCAAGTTCAGGTGCTCAGGTGGGGGCAGGGCCACCTCTCGGGGCTCAGTTCCTTCAGGGGGTTTATGCAGAGACCTTCAACAATGGATCCTGGCTCCTGCCTGCTTGGGGAGCCTCTGTCTGCTGCCACCTCCGCTGCTGCCTCCCTAGGGGGTCTGAGTTATGGGGGCACCCCACTCCCCTCTCTGCAAGCCGAGAAGACCCTCTCACCAACCTTTGGGGCCCATGGGTGGAGGGACCTGCGTGACCGCTGGACATTCCGTCCCTGAAGCCCGCTCTGATCTGCTCCTCTCGGTGCCGCGCAGCCAAGGCAGGGCTGGGCTCGGCTCCAGGTCCGCAGTGCGACGGACCTTTGGTGTCTGTTTTCAGGTCTCTTTGGAACAGAAATCTCCTCCACTCCATTGTTCTGTGGCTTCTGCTGCTCCAGAATTTGTTGGGAGTTCTTCTTTAGAGGTATTTTATGGGCTGTGTGTTCGGAGCTAGCGTATGTGTGTCTTTCCACTCCGCCATCTTGGCTCCACCTCCCTCTGATTTTTCTTTGTAGTACAGTGTTAGACTTGGTAATTTCCTTTTGCAACCTATATGACCCACTGGATAAGTCACTCAACCTCCCTGGACCTCAGACTTCTCATCTGTTAACAAAGAGGCTAATTAGATGACTTCTAATGTCTCTTTCAGTTTTAAATACATGATCCCACAGATTTTCTCTTTAGGGATTTCTGCCTTCATATTTATATCCCTTAGTAACAGAGAACTATGTGCATAAAAATTGATGATTCAGCTCTATTTTTCTCTTCATTTTTCCAAACTTAGATTTGTTTCAGGATTAGACTACCATGCTCCCTACCCAAATCATTAAGGAATGGCCTAATTTACATACAACTGCATGAATTTACATATCATAATGTAAATCAAGAAACTTATATCTATGAATATAAAAAAGTTCACACAATCACATCCAGTATAATAGTCAATATTTTCCTGAGCTTAAATGAGTGACAGATTTTAAAATGAATGGGCAGACAGAGTGGTAGCAAAGAAGAAAACACCATTCCATTGAGTTAAAATATCCACTGGATTCATTTCTGCCTCTTGGCTTTTCTGGCTTCCTTAAAGACTCAGCTCAGATCTCACCCACTGAAGGAGATCTTTCCTGGTCCTCCTCTTTCCTTGCTCTGAGATCAACTTTCATCTACTCTGTATAGATCTTCTATGTACGTACTTATTTGTATTTCCTATTCAAGTGTGAGTTAGAGAGTTCCCTGAGGTTAGAGACTGTGTCTTCTGCCTTTCTTTGTATCCCTAGCACCTAGCAATATACTGAAAAACCGACTGAATCCAGGATAAGACTGAAACCAGTCTTTTAGTGTTGTACTTCCATTCTCTTACCAGTGGCTCCTTCTTAGGTTCTTTCGTAAAACAGAGAGATAATTTGAGAGACAGGAATGGAAGCATAGCAGTAGGAATTATTGCTTAAAATAGAGGATATTTGGAAAATTTTACCGGGAATACAAATAACTTTTTAAAAAAATTCCCAAGGCATCTCATGATGACAGCATAAGTATAAAAAAGGTCACTTCTAAATAATTTGTATTAATGGATTCAGGGCCTGATAATTAAAATAATTAACAAGTTTAATAATTCTATATGGTAGCATATTAAATTCTTGATGACCACCATAGTCACAAGATGATATAGAGTTGGAAGGGATCCTATTTGGAGGGGAAAGATTCACTATTAGATGAAAACTGCTGGAAAAACTGGCAGAAATTAGGTTTAGACCAAGAGCTTATATAATACAATGTCAAGATACCTACCACATGAAAGCATGACCTAGATAGAAATCTCATCATAAACAAATTAGAGGAACAAAGAAGAAATTACCTTTCAGATCAATGGATGGGGAAGAAGACATGACCAATAAGGGATAGAGAGGATCGCACAAAATAAAATTTTTATGATGTAATTTTTATGTAATTATTTTTATTATTTTGAATTTTATCGTATAATTTTATTATCATATAAATATTTATATAATTTTTATCATATATAATTTTATTATATAATTTTTGTTATACAATTTTATCATAAAATTTTTGTAAATTTTTATATGATTTTAAAATATTTTTATTATATAAAATTTTAATAGAATTTCTATTCTATAAAATTTAAAAGTTTTTGAACAAAAAACCTAATATGGTAAAACTTAGAAAGGAAAACTTCCACTCAAAGTAGCTTCAATACCTCATATTTATATGAGTCTTTAGGGTTTTCAAAGCATTGTCCCTCAGGGCAGTACTGCAAGGTGAGTAGTTGGGTTGTAGTCACCCCCGTTTTACAGATGAAAAAACTGAGGTCCTGAGGAGTTGTGACTTTCCCTTGGTCATGTAGCTAGTAGTATCTGAGGGGGAAGGACACAGTGAATAGAATGCTGGGACTGGAGTCAGGAAGATTCATCTTTATGAGCTCAAATCAGACCTCAGATACTTCCCAGCTCTGTGTGCAAATCTGGGCAAGTCACTTACCCCTGTTTGCCTCAGTTTCCTTATCTGTAAAATGGAGAAGGAAATGACAAAGCATGCCATTATCTTTGCCAAAACCCGCCAAAAAACCAGGTAGAGTCATGAAGAGTCAGGCACAACTGAATGACAACATCTGAGGTAGAATTTGAAACTGGATCTCCCTCACTCTGAGCCAAACATGCTTTCTATCATGCCATGTTACCTTTCCCTGAGTACATACCAGGTGATGGTGGAGAGACATTGATGGAAAGGGCTTGTGGGAATTCTGACTGACCAAAGGTCAGCCAAATTCAGATTTTGCATTTGCTCCTGATTAACACCTGTATGTGGGTTATTAAGAGGTTATAATATCCTGGATCTCAACTGGAAAAGGATCTTAGAAGTCATCAAGACTTAAAATAGAGGATATTTGGGAAATTTAGCTGGAATACAAATAACTTTTTAAAATAAATTCCCAAGGCATCTCATAATGATAGCATAAATATATAAGAAAAAGTTAACTCTCAATAATTTGCATTAATTTTACAGATGAGGAAACCAAAGCCCAAATAGGTTAAATGACTTTCCCAAGGTCACAGGGCTAGTAAGCATCGAAGGCAGGATTTATATCCATGTCAAATCAAGTTGTCAAGTATTTATTCAGCACTTACTATGTGCTGTGCTAAGCACTGAGGATAGAAATAGAAGTAATAAGGTAGACCCTGTCCTCCAGGAGCTTACATTCTAATTGTGATGGAAGACAGCACATAAAGAAAGCTGAAAGGGGGTGGGGCATAGTCTAGAGAATGAAGACTGGCTGGTCTGGGCCCTTCCTCAAAATGGAGGTTCCAGGAAGAGTTCACCAAGGGGAGTCAAGGAGCAGAGAAAGAGGACAGTTCAAACACGGTGGCAAAGTCCTGCATTTTCCTGCCTCCAAATCTGTCTCTGCACTTTATGGTATTGTCAATAGTCTGAGGAAAATAAATGAGCAAGCAAACTAGCTGGATCTTTTTTGGTGGGTTTTTACTCCCATCACCTTCTCGTGGCCTTGAATTTTAGTATCTTTTCACCTGGCCATAGCACATTAAAAAAAAAAAGTCTCACAGAGTGCCTATTAATGTGTTCAGGCCTGATCTTGAATACTCTGTTTATGACCCGCCCATTACCTTTAACTTTAGTTGGATATGGAAGTGTGCCTGAGTTTGAGTGCCCTGGATACATTTGTGTAAGCCTAAAAGGTTGTACTTGACTTTACTTTTAAGTACCCATTTTATTTGTGCTGATTTACCTCTGTCATTAGCCTATTTACCTTTCCTCATCCTTTTTAAGCTTTTAACATAGAACTCTGTCCAAGGGCTCAGACTCACTCTTCCCTGACATAGCTCTTTCAGGGTTGAGTCTAGTGATAAAAGGCCCTTTAAAATGCTCTGGCAGGAGAATCTAATAAGCAGGTTGAGACAAAGGACGTAGCAGTTCTAGCAGAAAGGAAATGTGCAGGAAATAAGAGGGCCCTGCCTGGGATCACACAGCATGAAAGGCTTTAAGCTCACAGTGAGTCATGTCAATGAGAAGGAAAGCAGAAAATGGATTGCACTGGAGCCTCCTGAGGACTCTGTTTGTTGCATTAGAATAAAGAGTAATGGAAGGGCTTGTGTAGAGAAGAGCAGGCTCTGAAGATCCATTTGAAAACTGCATGACCATCCAGGGAATGCTTTAGAGGACCTGAGTTCTCAAAATGATTTGGATCATTAGCTATTTTCTATCAGCTTTATTCCCAAATTCCTTTATCTTCCAGGAAGTCAGCTGTTTTTTCATCCTTTTCCTCCTCTTCTTCATCAACAAGCATTTATTAAGGGCCTACCTACTATGTGTCAGGGGGATACAGAGCCCTGGGGATACAGGGAAAGGTAAGGTCATGACCGCTGCCCTCAAGGAGCTCCCAGTCTAATGAGGGAGACAAAATATAAATAGCTTTGTAACTATAAGATATGAGACAATTAGGTGGTACAGTGGATAGAAATGTTGGTCCTAGAGTCAGGAAGACCTGAGTTCAAATCTAGCCTCAGACACTTACTGTGATGCTGGCCAAGTCAGCTAAAACTGTTTGCCTCAGTTTCCTCATCTGTAAAATGAGTTGGAAAAGGAAATGGCAAACCACTCCAGCATACTTGACAAGAAAACCCCAAATGGGATCATGAAGAGTTGAACATGACCAATCAACCCCCAAAATCCAAAAGATATACACACAATAGATGAAGGTGATCTCAAAGGGAAGGCACTAGCAGAGGGGAGGACCAAGAAAGGCTTCTTGTAGAAGGTGGGATTTTAGGTGAGTCTTGAAAGAAGTCAGGAGACAGGTAAGGAAGAGCCTTCCAAGCATAGGAGACAGACAGTGGTGGGAGATGGAATGTGTTGTGAGGAGAACAGTAAGAAGACCAGTGCCATCTAATTGTAGTCTGTTACAGTTGGTTCATCAGGAAATAATGATGAATTTTTGTAATGGAGATTATGGTGTTCTTGATCAAAGATGATCATTCTACTGAATTGACAGAAGGAAGCAGGGACTATAGCTGTATGTTATTTGAAATACAGCTTAGATTGTATAGTAATGGCATATGATAATATAACAATAATTTGGAAAGCTGGACAAAATGTCATGAATTAGATTCTATAAATTCACAATCCATGATAATTCATACAGGGAGGAGGCTGAGGTTTACCATTGTTTTCTGTGTCACCTTTGTTGAAAAGACTAAGAAAATTAATCATGTAAATAAGACTGTATATTCAGCATCATTTACATTCCTAATTCAATATACACTTCCTGAGGAACAGGGATTAGTTCATTTTGGTTTTATATTCTCAGAATTTAACAAATGGTGGGAACATAGAAAGTATTTAATAGGTGATTGTTGATTGATTGATTAATTAATTAGGAGAATAAAATCTTTTAAGGTGCTTTTGAGGTATCTACGTGCAAAACAATGGATAAGCTAGTCCATGATTCTTATCTATACATTAGATTGAAAACACTCTATTGAACTCCATGTTATTTTATATTTGATTAATTTCTGTATAATTTTAGAGATATTCTGAGGCAGCTAGCTGGTACAGTGGGTAGAGCACCAGTGCAGGAGTCAGGAGGACCTGAGTTCAAATCTCACCTCAGACACTTGACACTCACTAGCTGTGTGACCTTGGGCAAGTCACTTAACCCAGATTGCCTCATCCTGGGTCATCTCCAGTCATCCTGATGAATATCTGGTCACTGGATTCAGATGGCTCTGGAGGAGAAGTGAGGCTGGTGACCTGCACAGCCCTCCCTCACTCAGAACAAAGTCAAGTGCAAGTTATGTCATTATTTCTCTAATGATGTGGTTTTCTTCTGCACCAAAGGACAAACACACAGATATTCTAAAGTCATGAAGCTGTATTTCTTTTACAAATATTCTACAATTAAAAATGACTTATCATCTCTATTAGCTTGTGTTAGTCAGGTATTATTATATATTAAAATGGCTTCAGAATGGTATGCAAGCACAATATTTTCAGATTTGGGGCATTTGTCCTTTCCTTTCTAATGGAAAAAGAGTCTTTGATGCAGAAAATCTGCTAGAGAAAGTGAGAGCTTATATTGAAAAGGAGACTCCAGGAGAAAATGGAAACTATGTCAGGCTGTGAAGAAAGCCAGGTTAAGGTGCTGAAATAAAGTTGCTAGAGAGTTGGTGAGAAACCATATTCTGTGTAGTATTTTGGTAACTTAAGAACGTACCATTGAGAAGGAAATGAAGAGATGAGAATGAGAAGAACAGCGCCCTCTTACAATGACTTGAGTTTGATGTGAATTTTAAGGAGAGTGTATTTACTTAAATACCTGGCACGTTCTCATGGTATCACATTGCAGGTAATGCTTACTCAGAGAAATGGAGAGCAGTAGAGGGTGTGGGCTGGACTGATCCAAGAAACTGCATAGGGTGCATGAACCAATGCCATTGACAAATTCTCAAAAGAATGGTGGTAACATACTGGTCCACAGGATCATTGATTTTGAGATGGAAGGGACTCAGTGACCATCTAGCCCAACTCTGTGCCAACCTTCTTCTATGTACAAGGAAACAGATTCAGAAAAGCTACAAGACTTGCTCAAAGTTATGCTGGTAACAAGTGACAGAGATGAGATTTGAACCTATGTCCTCTGGCTCTATTTCCATTACTTTTTTCATTGTCCAGGTCAGAGGGGGCAAATGTTAGTGAAAACCCCCTTTTGCCATATTGCTGAAAACTTTGTTACAGTGATGTTGACAAAGTATTGACAAAGGGCTGAAGACTGTCTTCTTTTATGACACAGAATAGTAAGTCACATGGGACACAGTGAATACTATATAGTTTTGGATTCTTGTAACCCCATAACCTCATGTACCTAACTCACTCCTAGGACTAGTTTCCTGATTTGCACCCCAAAGTAGTAAATATTAAATGAATACTGAATATACATCATTGCTGAATGTTAGAGGGGAGTGTGTTGTGTGTCTGTGGGGAGAATGCAGAGTTTAAGTAAGATATTCTCTGCCTAAAATGAGTTTATAGTCTATCAGCATAGGGAACCTGAGGCCTTGAGGCCACATATAGCCCTCTAGGTCCTTAAGTGTGGTCCTATGACTGTCAAAGGGCCATACCTGAGGACTTAGAGGATCACATAAGGCCTCAAGGCTGCAGGTTCCCTACCCCTGTGCCTTCCTCATAAACTCAAAGATAGACTGATTTAGTAGAGATAAAAGAACTTTACAGATCCACCCAAACCAATTCGACCATTTTACAGATGAGGGCACTAAGTTCTAGAGAAATGAAGTGATTTGCTAAAGATCATATTAGCTAATAATTGGTAAGAGTTGAATCTTGAGTCAAAATCTCTTGATACCAAGCCCACTGCCTTTATTTTTAAAAATACATTATTCTGCTCATTGACTAATCCTTTTCCTAGTCATGTGTGTGAGAGCCCCTTTGTTCTCTTAATATCCAAGGGCAGTCTTTTGGAGTATCAAGAACTACTAAAGGTACTTCCTCCTAGGAGGATGTCATACCCAATGTCTTTACCTACATCTTTATCTTTATCTATATCTTTAGATCACGGAGTTTCTGAGAGTCCCTTCTTATACCAATCTCTCTTTAACTTCAGAGCACTCTATTACTTTCCACATTTATCTTTGGTTTTCCCCAGTGGAGTCTTTGGCATAGCATTCAGAGCCATTCCTTGTATGACCAATCTTGTATTGACCAATCACCAGAAGTTTTCCAAACCAAACCTATGAGGAGAAGTATAATCTATGAAAAAATGGCATTCACTTTAGAAGAGTTTATTAATTTTTGATGGAAAAAAGGATAAATCCTTTAATTTTGGCAATCTGGTGCTAATATTCTCCTTTTGTAATTTTTGACTGATATTTTGTGACTCCTTGTTGACAATATTACATTGCTGCATTTATATATGCTTATTTGGGGGGCTTCTCTTTCTTTACTTTTCATCACCTCAAACAAGTCTTCTTCTGTTTCTCTGGAGTTTTCACATTTGTCATTCCTTATAAAACAACAATATTCCATTTTATTTCTATACCATAATCATTGGGTATAAATTTTGTTTCCAACTTTTTTGTTCCACAAATAATGTTGTTATGATTTGGAAATTTGCCCCTAGTCACTAAACTGTACAAGCCACTATTAGGTATATACCCAGAGAGTTCAAAGAATGGGGAAAGGGACCCATACATACATAATTATTTATAGCAGCTCTTTTCACAGTGTCAAAAACTGGAAGCTAAGGGGGTACCCACAATTTGAGGGATGGACAAATGAATTATGGTATATGAAAATAATAGTATATTATTACACAATAAGAGATGCTGAAATCATTTTAGAAAAAACTGGAAAGACTTCTATGAACTGATTCAGACTAAGGTGAACATTATCAGGAGAATAATTTATCCAATGACAACCACATTATTAAAAAAAATTTGAAAGACTTTAAGGCACTGATCAAAGCAATCTTATTATTGTTCAGTCATGTTTGACTCTTTGTGACCCCATATGGGGTTTTCTTGTCAAAGGTGCTGGAGTGGTCTGCCACTTACTTCCCCAGACCATTTTACAGATGAGGAATTGAGGCAAACAGGATTAAGTGACTTACTCAGGGTCTCACAGCTAGTAAGTATCTGAGATCAGATTGGAACTCAGGAAAACAAGTCTTCCTGACTTCAGGCTCAGTGCTCTTGTTTCACCTAGCTGCCCCATGCTGTACAAATCATTATTCCACAGGACTTAAAATGAAGCACATCTCCTGACAGAGAAGCCATGAATTTAAAGTGTGGAATACAACAAACATTTTAAAATAGAACCACTGAATCTGCTTCACTTGACTATACAAATGCATGTTCAATTTTTGTTCCCCCCTTTACATTAGCAACTTGTCTTGCATAATTTCAAATAAATTTTCAAAAATGTTAAACCAATTTATAGTTCCACTAGCAGTAATTATCATGCATGTCTTCCCAAATCCTTCCAGCAATAGGTTTTTCTATATTTACTATTTCTGATGAGCATAAGATTGTACCCTAAGGTGATTTTAATTTACATTTCTCAGATTATTTGTGATTTTGAATGTTTTTTTTCAGGTGGTTAACGATGGTAGTTGACATTTTTTCATTTGTATAACTGTTCTCATCCTCAATCAATAAAAAGATACTTTTCCCATAGTATACCTATCTTTTCTGGGCTAGAATTATCATCATAAGAATGTACTTAAATAATGCTGAAAGGTTAATGAAATGCTTTTCTTACAACAACACTGTGAAGTAGGTAGAGCAGATATTATTATAGTACCCATCTTATAGATGAAGAGACTTCAACTCACCTCAGCTAAATAGTAGATAAAGCTCATAGCTTAGAGTAAGGAAAACCTGGATTTAAATCTTACTGCAGACTTCTAGAATCTGAGTGACTGGGTCATTTATATAATTTCTTTGTGCTTCAATGTTCTTTTCTCCAAAAGGAAGGGACTGACGATGGTTTTGCTAGGTTCTGTCTAAACTGATGCTCTTATGACTTCCATGCTACTAAGGGTCCCAGGTAGGATTCAAACCTAGGTATCTTGACTCCAGATTGAGACCTCTCACTCAGGATATGTGAAAAGGCCACAGTGGAAAGTCTTTACACTACTGTAAAGGGGAAAGAGTCTTGTTGAAGGGAGAATTAAATTTGGGCTGCATTGGTCAGTGATCTTTTAAAATGTCCAAGTCACAGGGTGCCCAAACCATACAACTTGCCCAGTATGACAGCCCCTATTTCTTTCTTCTTTGAAGCAATTAGGGTTAAGTGGCTTGCCCAGGGTTGCATAGCAAGTGTTTGTGGCTGAGTCTGAACTCAGGTTGTCCTGACTCCAGGGCCATTGCTCTAATCTATTGTACCAGCCAAGTCCTTATTTTATTAAGAATGCTCTCTACTGCTCTGAAGTATTAGAATACTTTAGAATGCTTTCAGAGACACCTGGGGGTGCCTCTGTACAACCCCAAAGCATTTCTTAATTAGACCTCAGAGTAGCATCCAGGGAACAAACAGTTGGAGAGAAGAGACAATTCCCAGAACCTCCAGACTGTTGCTCCATGCGATCTATGTGACCTTGAGCAGGTCCTTTAACCCACTCTGGGCTTTGACTTCTTCTATAAAATGGAGTTGAATTAAATGACCTCTAAGGTCCCTTCCTGCTCTAAATTTGCAATTCTAGGTTTTGAATATGATTGGGTCAAATGTGATAATGCATGTAAAGCATTTTGCTAACCTTAAAGTGCTATATAAATGCCAGCTGTTATTGTGGGATCAGAAAGAAAGAGGATGAAAGTCTTAACAAAATGGGGGGTGGGAATCTTTGCCAGGGGTTCTTAACCTTTTTTTAATGTCATAGGTCCCTTTGGCAGTCCCCTTCTCAGAATAATATTTTAAAATAAATAAAATGAAATACATAGGATTATAAAGGAAAATAATTATACTGAAATACAATTGTCAAAATATATTAAAAACAATAATTCCATCGGCCCCAGGTTAAAAACCCCTGTTCTAGGTGCTTAGGATCTCAGCCAACTCTTTTTTTCAACTGATAGCAGCCAATACTGTAGGATAAAGAGCACAGACTACAAGGGAAATTCCAGCCTCCCAGTTGGTATGAATCATGAAACAGACTACTTATAAGAGACATGTAACTACCAAAGGGGTGAGAGGCTTGATTGTCCCATGAAAGAAAGAGAGAGAAAGAGACAGACAGATAGACAGAGACAGAGAGACAGAAAGACAGAGGCAGAGAAAGACAGATACAGAGAAAAACAAAGAGAAAGATGCAGAGAAATACAGAGTTAGAAAGACAGAGAGAAATACAGTGTGTGTGTAAGAGAGAGAGAGAGAGAGAGAGAGAGAGAGAGAGAGAGAGAGAGAGAGAGAGAGAGAGAGAGAGAGAGAGAGAGATGGGTACAAAGAAAAAGAGACAGGGAGACAGAGAGAGACAGAGACAGAGGTAGAGAGAGAGATCAAGAGAGGGAGAGACTCAGAGACATAAAGAGAGACAGAAATAGAAACACACAGAGAGAAACTAAGTGAGAGACAGAAATACAGTGTGTTAGTGTGTGTGTGTGTGTGTGTGTGTGTGTGTGTGTGTGTGTGTGTGTGTGTGTGAGAGAGAGAGAGAGAGAGAGAGAGAGAATTCTGAGTGAAAGTATCCCTTCATAGGAAGTGGGATGCGCTGTAGCCAGTCAACTACTTTTTCCTCTTGAATAAAACTGCAAGAGAATTATCCACTCTGGGAAGAGAGTGGGTTTCTTTCCCCTCCTCCTCCTTCAAATATGATACCCTAGAGGAATTGTTCAAGAACAATTTATCCTTAACCCTTTTCCCCAGAATGCTACCAACTGCCAAGGTCAGTTTCAGCTTAGTTTATCGGTTCTAGAAATGCCATTTGTGCAAGTCAGAGCTGTTCGAAGCAGCTTCAAGCCTTGCACTCACCTTGTGCCTTCATAAATATGGTTGGTTCTATAAAATCAGAGGAGGAATTCAGCTGTTAGAAGCAGACTCCCCTCTTTCATTTAGTCTGCTAGTCCATTAGGACTAGGACTGCACAGCAGGCACCACATTTACAGTATGTCCAGCCCTGGTTTCCTTCCATTCATGTTTCATTAAGTTCTCCTGGACTACAGTCCAGTTCCTTTTTACTATATGGTTTGTTGTTCGCCACTACTGTATGAAGTACAAAATTGACCCAAACTTGGAAAATGTTTCTGGGACTGAGTTGCTCGGTGCTATATTGCCCGCAGCTTCTAGGCTTTAATCCAGAAGTTTGCTTTACAGCCTTCATAGTCATATGAAAAGAGCTCCCAGAAAACCAGATCATGCACATAAAATAACTTTGGTGGGTCTTCTTTGTTTGCTTTTAAAATGCAGGGGATGCCAATGGGTGGTAGATCATTGCGGGTGGAGGTCCAAGTAGAATTCTGAAGGATCGACAAGGTCCTGTGTAGGAGTCACACAGGTCAACCATGACACATGATCAGGTGAAAATTCAGCCCCAGAAATTTGGAGAAGACACTGGCTCCGGAAACCGTACTTAAGGAAAATGAAAGTTTTTTAAATGGCTTAAACATATGTTTTTAATACTTGTTAAATGTCTTTTCTTTCTGGGGAGAAAAAAAGGGTAACCATGTTACAAAAGGAGGAAAAAAGGATAAATATTTGGTAAAATAATCTTTTCTGCCAATGCCCTTGGGTAAAAGCAAATGAAAATTGTATTTACTACCAGGCTGGGCTCTGTTCTACACCTGCATTTTGTTTTTCTTTCTTTCTTCTTTTTTGTGTATATAACAGTTTGATTCTCATGATTTCTTAATTAAATATTTAGCAGCATATAACAGGGTAGGCTGGATTGTTACACTGTGGTTTATTGCCATTTCTGTAAGAACACTCACTTAGCACTGCCTGCGTATTTATCTTTGTGGTGGTGTTGTAAACCACATGGAGGGAGGGCTGAATTCCACTCTATGAGCTGTATTCAGATGGTACATAGGCTTTCAAGCTCAGCTGACTCAGGCAGTCTTACTGTACCCCTGTGGGCAGCTGTGGTGTGGAGACTGCGGCCAGCTCAATTTTTCTTTCAGCCTAGTTTTGTTTTGTTTTACAGTTTAGAGTAGAAAATATGCTTTGTGGTTCCATCCAAAGAATCTGATAGGTGTGTATGCCTGCCTGAGAAGGAGATGGAGGAGGTGATGAAGGAAAGCCAGTAAGTCAGGAAGCTTTTATTCAGCACCTACTACATGTGATGAGGGTACAAAAAGAGGCAAATGACAGTCCTTGTCCTCAAGGAGCTTATACTCTAATAGTGATACAACAATGAAAAAGATATATGTAAACAAGCTATACACAGGATAAATGGTTAGTGGGTTGTTCTTCATTCTCTAAGAGGACCAAAATGACATTACCGTGATAAAGTGAAGTTTCAGTGTGTCCGACTGTGGTTGATCAGACCAATACAAGCTCAGAGAATTGAGACAGCACAAAGGAATGCACAAATTTGGAGTAACCACCCCAAATATTCACATGAACTATATGTGCCCAATCTGTGGTACAGGATAAGTAGGAAGCAATTAAGAGAGGGAAGGCACTAGAATTAAGGGAAGTTAGGAGACACTTCTTTTATAGGGTGGAGTTTTAAGTTGGGACTAAAGGAAAGCCAGGGAAACCTAGAGGTAGAAAGGAGGAAGAAGGGGATTCCAGGCATGGGGAACAGTCAGAGAAAAGCCAGGAATTGAAAGGTAGAGTACCTTATTTATGGACAGCCAGGAGGCCAGTGTCAGAGGGACTAAAATTACGTGGCAGGGAGTGAATTGTAAGAAGATTGGAAAGGTGTGTGGGGGTTGGGGGTCAACTAGGTTATGAAGGGCTTTGAACTCACAACAGAAGATATTTTTTTTATTTTATCCTGGATGTGGAGTCACTGAAGGTTTTATTGAGTAGGAAAATCACTTTAGAGACTGAATGAAAGGCAGATTTGAATGGGGAGAGGCTTGAGGCAGGCAGACCTACCAGCAGGCTATTATGATAGTCCAGGCATGAGGTGATGAGAGGTTGTACCAGAGTGGTGACTGTGGCAGAGGAGAGAAGGGGCCATCTTCCAGAGGTATTGTAAAGACCTCTCTGCAGCCTTTGACATTCATTGACAGTCACCTTTCTCTTGATTTTCTCTTCTTTGTAAGGTTCTATGAAACTACTCTCTCTTAGTACTACTTAATACTAAGTACTAAACTACTTCTCTCTTAGTACTACTTAGTACAAAGTACTATACTACTTCTCTCTCAGTACTACTCTCTCATCTTCTACAGCTTCTTTTCTGTCTGACCACTCTTTCTCAATCTCCTTTGCTGAATGCCCATTTGGACAGTGCCACTAGCTTTGGGTGGCCCCATGGCTCTGCCCTGGGCCCCTTTCTTTTCTCATTCTATACTATCTCACTTGATGATCTCATCACCATGTTCCATGATCCCATGGATTCAACTATCATCTCTATGCAGATGATTCTAAAATTTTTCAACCCTCACCTCTCCTCCAATCCCTAGTTCTATATCTCTGCCTATTGGACATCTTGAAATGTATGTTCTTTAGGTATCTTAAACTGAACATGTCCCAAACTGAACTAATGATCTTTCCCCTGAAGCCTTTTCCAAACCTCCCCATTACTGTCAAGGGTACCGCCATTTTCCTAGTCACCCAGGCTTGCAACCTAGATGTCATTTCCAGCTCTTCATTCTTACCCCCATAGCCAATATGTTGTCGTCTTATTTCACCTTCACCACATCTCTCACGCATGCATCCTTCTATCTTCTGGTATTGTCGTCACCCTGGTGCAGGTCTGTATCACCTCACACCTGATCTATTGGGGTAGCCTTCTGGTTGGTTTCCCTACTTCAGGTCTCTTTATAATCTAGTCTATAGTCCACTAAGCTGTCAAAATGACCTTCTTAAAAAGCAGATCTGACCATGTCTTCCCCCTATTCGATAAACTCTGATGACTTCCTATCACCTTCTGGATCAAACAGGAAATTTTCTTTTGGTTTTTAGAGTTCTTTATGATCTAGTCCCCTTCTAATTTTTCAGTCTTACATCTTACTCCCCCACCTTCCCACACACTCCATGATCTGGTAATGCTGGTCCTCTCCCTGTTCCTCCAACTAGATATCCCTTTCCCCAACTCTGACCATTTTCCTTAGCTGTCCCTCATGCCTCTCACTTTCTACAAGAAGCCTTTCCTAACCCTCCTCTTAGTGCCTTCCCCTTATTGATTATTGCTAAACTATTCTGTATTTATCTTGCTTGGACATAGTTGTTTGCAAGTTGCCTTCTCCTGAGATTATGAGTTCCTTGGGAGCAGGGGACTATTTTTGCTTTTCTTTACATCCCAAGGGGTTAATAACAATTGACTGCTTGACTTGAATCTCTTCTAGTTTTAGATCCATAATCCTATGTGGTTTAGGGGAGATGTAGGAACAAGAACCTACTATGTGCTAGGCACTGTGCTAAGAACTTTACAAATATAATTACATTTGGTCCTCATGACAACCCTGTATAATTGTCCTCATATTATATTTGAAGAAACTGAGGCAAACAGAGGTTAAGTGACTTGCCCAGAGTCCCACAGCCAGTAAATATCTGAGACTAGATTTGAACTCAGGTCTTCCTGATTCCTGACCCAGCACTCTATTCACTGCACTACTAAGCTGACTCTATGAGTTTTTGTTTTATCTTCCCTGGAACCAGAGCTCCATACAACTTCCCAGGCATTTCTAAATCATGTTGTATATATTTCTCTCCTCCTGCCTTTAGCCTAGCAATATTTGATTTTGAGATTTGACTTTTTTAGAAGAGCCTTCTAAGACACAAAGAGGCTAAATGACATGCCTGGGATCACACAGGCAATAACTTTGGGGCAGGGGAATGGCTAGGACCCAAATCTGCACTCTAGTACAGAGCTGCTTAGCCTGGTGTCCAATGGAAAGATTTCATGGCATCTATGAGTTTGGATAAGAAAAAAATTATAACTAACTGCCAATGTTATTGATTTTCTTTGTAATCCTATGTATTTTATTTGATGCATTTAGGAAGATTATTTTGAGAAAGGGTCCTGGCTTCACCAAAGTGGTCCACGACACAAGAACCCTTGTCCATGTGAGTGTTTGTGGGGGTGGGGAGGGAGAAAAGGGGAAAAGGGGGAGGGAGAGACAGAGAGATGGAGAGAAAGGGGAGAGAGAAGAGAGATGAGATGTGATGATAGAGGGAGAGAAAGGAGAGAAGAAAGAGGAGCAAGAGAGGGATGGAAGGGGAGAGAGAGAGGTAGAGATAGAGGGGTAGAGAGGTGAGAGGGAGGGAGAGAGAGAAAGAGAGAGAGAGAGAAGGAGAGAGAGACACAGAGAGAGAAGAGGAGAGAAGAGAGAGAGAATGATTAAGTGCAGCTGGCTGGCTCTCCAGTGGTTAGGCTCAGAGTAGTAGAGGAGCTTCTGAAAACCAGGTTGCTTTTCTAGGAGTGGGGGATTCCTGTCTAAGCACCCATGTGAGGGCTGAGAGAGAGTGTCTGCCTGACCAGGGTCAGCAGCCTCATCGTTTTGTGTATATTTTGCATTGACTTTTTTTGGGTGGGGGCGTGGACATGTTGCTTCCCTCAACAGAAGGTAAGCTATTTGAGGAAAGGGACTATTTTACTTTTATCTTTGTATCCTCAGAGCTGAGCACAGGGCTGTCAGAGAGGAAAAAAATGAATGAAAAGCATTTGTTAATTATTTACCCCGTGCCAAGTGCTGGGCATACCAATACAAGAATGACACATAGTCTCAGCCTTCAAAGAACAGGCATTTTTGTAAGGGGAGACAAAACATAAGGGAGCAGTGACTAGGGAGGGGTGTTTTGGTTTAAGTCATAGGGAGTTGATTGCCAAGTACCATGGCTGTTATTTTAATTAAAATTTCCCAGAAGAAGAGATGAAAAGTTTACATGCTTCTAGACTCACTGATCAGGATGGCTCAGCCCTGAGTGTAGGAAGTTCCAAAGCTGACTGGGTTAAGCTCCCTAAGGCATATCCACTGGGGTCTGATGATGCTGAAGGTTCAACCTCAGGACAGACAGCATGTATGTGTTCATCCTTCACTGCCAAAGAAGACCATGCCATCAGAGAAATCATGACACAACTTGCACTTGACTGTGTTTTGAGTGAGGGAGGGCTGTGCAGGTCACCAGCCTCACTTCTCCTCCAGAGCCATCTGAATCCAGTGACCAGATATTCATCAGGATGACTGGAAATGACCCAGGATGAGGCAATTGGGGATAAGTGATTTGCCCAAGTTCACACAGCTGGTGAATGTCAAGTGTCTGAGGTGAGATTTGAACTCAGGTCCTCCTGACTCCTGCACTGGTGCTCTATCCACCGCACCTAGGACAGACACCATAAAGACAGCTTGAATGCTTAATAAAAAGCTTGCTTCATACATACTTTCTGGGGCCATGATGTCCCTATTCTCTGGTTGCCTAGCTCACACCCCACTGGGTGTGATCCTGGGGTGACAGCCCCAGGATCAGTTCTAATGTTTATAGAGGTCTTTTCTTGGAAGTATGTTTTCATTTCAGAGGTATGCCTAACAGAAAGGGCCACATTCCCACCCTACACTGCCCCCTTCTATCCAGCCTTAACAGGAGATATAAATACTAGCTATTGACCTTACATAGATGAATGCATTGAATCCGACATTGGATGAAGTTGGAAGAACCAGACTATTCTTGGTCTCTCCGAGGTGGTCCAACGACTCACTCTGTCCACTAAGGGAAAAGTGATATGATTGTGTTTTGCCTGTGTGGCCTGCAGGTCTCTGAAATAGCAAACGGTGCCAATCCCAGGTGTTTGTTGGTGGCATGTCGCCCAGGCTGGCATGGGTCTTGTATATTCAAGTCATGCCCAACTTACAGGTGTGTGGGACACATTTTCACTGCCAGGTATGTACATGCCAGAAACCATTAAATAGCCAGCATCCCATTCCTATGTCTAGATGATTTGAAATCTGTGAAGGGTCTACTATGGGGAAAAACAGATTCCATACTGCATCTTATGATGTCCAGAGAACACAAATAGCGTGCTCAAAGGAGACAGTGTAATCTCCTTGAAATCAGGGACTACTTTTTTTTTTTCGTCTTTCTGTTTCTAGTACCTAGCACAGTACCCCACAGATAGTAAGCACTTAATCAATGCATATTGATTGATATTTATTTGCAGGCCATGCATGTTTTCAAAGGAAAGTGAGCAGCATTGTGGATAAGAGAGGCTGTTTCATAGAGACATTTTTCTCTAGGATGGACTTTTTCTCCCCAATCCCAATTCCAATTCCTAATCACCAGTATACATCAATCCCTTATGGGACGTGGGACGTGGGACGTAGGAATAGGAATTGAAAATGGATTCATTCTCTTGATTGGGAAGTTGTTCTAGAAAAATGGAAATCAAAGGGATGTGGAACTAATTTCATAGTCAATAATAATTTCATTTTTATTGTGCGTTAAGATTTACCAGTTGTTTTCTTACAGCAGGTCTTTGACGTAAGCGACGCAAGTTTAATTATCCTTCAAAAAAATCAGGAAATTAAGGCTCTGAAAAGTCAAGTGATTTGACTGAAGTCATCCAAAGTTTTGTTCTGGGACCCCTTCTCTTTACTGTGTCACATGATGATCTCATCAATTCCCATTGGTTCAATTATCATTCCTATGCAAACGATGGGCAGCTAGGTAGTCCTCGGACATTATACTTCATCTCTTGTCCCATGTGCCTGGAGTCAAGAAGACCTGAGTCTAAAACTGGCCTCAGACACTTATTGGCTATGTGGCTGTGGGCAAGTCACCTAACCCTGTTTGCCTCAGTTTCCTCAGCTGTAAAATGATGTGAGGAATGAAATGGCAAACCACTGCAGTATCTTTGCCAAGAAAACCCCAAATGTGGTCACAAAGAGTCAGACATGATTGAAATGACTGAATAGATGCAAATGATATCCATATCTATATAGCCAGCCCTAGCCTCTCTGCTGTGTTACAGTGGCATACCTCCAACAGCCTCCTGAACCTCCCTCACTAGATAAATTGTAGGCATTTCAAATCCAATGTATCCCCCATGTCTGAAATTTCCTATTACTGTTGAAAGAGGCATGGTTTTCCCAGTTACTCAGGCCCACAATATCAGTTTCATTCTCATTCATTACTCACACTCACCCCACCTATACAATCTGTTGCCACATCTTATTTCTACTCTCACAATATGTTTCTTCACACCCCTTTCAACACTCTTATTTAGATATGATCCAAATTCAAGGACTTGTCACTTCTTCCCTGGACTACTACAATAGATTTTTAATTAGTCTCCTTGCCTCAAGTCTCTTCTCCCTGTAATCAATCCTCCTCTTGGTTGACAAGGTGATTTTTATTAAGTGTAGGTCTGATCATGTCACCTTCCTTCTCCATGAGCTCTAACGGTTCCCTATTACCTTCATGATCAAATATAAAGTCCCTTGTTTGACATTTAAAGCTCTTTGTAACCTGGCCCATTTCTACCTTTCCAGTCTTCTTACACCTTACTCCCCTCTGTGAAGTCTATGATCCAGCTGTACTGCAGGCCCTCAGACACTGTACTCCTTCTCTTGTCCCTGTGCTTTTGAATTGTATCCAGTTACTTACATTTTGGCTCCCCCAATTAGAATGTGTGCTTTCTATGGGCAGAGACTATTTTTTGCCATCCTTTGTATTCCTATTACTTAACATAGTGCTATTTAGCCTAGCATATAAGTGTTTAATAACTGACTGATGGAGCCTGTGTCTACACAGGATTCAAACCCAGGTTTCTTGACTTCTTATAGTACAGAGAGATGACATTAATGTTTGCATGCCTGGTAATCGTAGCTTTGGTCCAAAACATAGCTTCCCATTATGATCTTGCATATCAAATTATGTCATATAAAGATGAATAGATCATCAGGCTTGGAATCAGGAAGACTCATCTTCCTGAGTTCACATCCAACCTCAGACACTTATGAGCTGTGCGACCCTGGCAAGTCACTTAACCCATTTGCATCAGTTTCCTCATCTATAAAATGAGCTGGAGTCCAGTATCTTTGCCAAGAAAATCGCAAATGGGGTCATTGAGAGATGGACAGAACTGAAAATGAGTCAACAACAGCAACAATGACCACCCACATTCAAAGATTTCTGGGTACTTCTCCATTTTGACTTTGGCTACAACTGGGTTAATTTACAAGTAATTTCTAGTCAACGTTTTGGAAAGGTAACATTGGGAAGAAATTGTTCTGGGCAACAGAAAACAGAGGCCTTTAACAGAACAGGACTTTGTTGCTGTGAAATCTGTGGATCAACTCTGTTTTTATTGTAGCCTGCAAACCAAAGGAGCTTAAAAGGACAGGAAAAATTTAAAAAGACATCCTAATACTAAGGGACCCCTGACATATTCCCTTACCTTTAATTAGCATAATTTTTTATCCAGAAAGGGAATATACCTTTTCAAGGCTGTATCTATGATGCTAGTTCAAGCAGAAATACCAGGTGACTTGAATTAAGTAGGTGCCATGGTCAGAGGAAAAAGATAGCTTCTTTCACTTTGTGACTTTGGTAAGTCCTCAGGAAGTTTAACTGAAAAAATTAATGACAGATGGCTCTAGACAACATACTTCTAATGGTTATACAGTCCCTTGGGAGGAATGTTTTTACAGTTGATCAACATGGCAATGTCACACTGATCCATCTGTATTCTGGACTTTGTGTGGCATAGATCTTGTAATTTTAGTTAGAGTGGCAGCATCCTGCCTCGGTCCAGTTTTGTGCCTCCTGTGAAAGACTAATTCTTGGGTTTAAAAAATATACATCCAAGGGTACAGATAGAGGAACATCCTGAATATCTTGTTTATCTCTTCAGTTCCCAATTAAGTTGGGACAGTGAAAAGTTGTAAGATGTCACCCTATTAGTAATTTAGCAGGACCAACTCCCATTGCTGGACATGTAATGAAGTGCTGAATTATGGGAAATATGACAAATTTTGTTGGCTACTCTGCTCCAATGACACTTTCAAGACATTCTTAGCCACCTTCACCATTCTTTCAAGTTTAAATTTTTGAGCAAGGGTGATGAGGCGCAATAATGACCAATTAACTGAGGTTTCTTTTCAGTTACTTAATCTCAATTGAGGTAAATACAATACTATTGCCAGAAATGATGGGGCCCAGTAATCTTTATGTTCCAAAGAATTAATGCATGGCTAAGATTCTTGTATAAGCAGAGATCTGAATGGACCTAAGAACAATTTGAGAAGCCTATCAATATTATGAAGTTCTTTCTTTGTGATAATCCTATAAAATCAATATGAATGTTTTATCTCTTCCCATATCTGGCACGCCCTATAGTCTTTACAGCATTTTTTTAATCAGACTCAATTACTGGCTACTATAATTAGCCATGGTTTCTAGCCAAGGTTCTCCTAGAAACAAATGAGACAAATTATCAAAAAGAAAAACAAAGCAGCCCAAGTGGCATTCTGGAAAATTCTGAGTGGGAAGCAATGGAATCTCAGTCAGACATCCCAGTTCCCAAGGTTAAGAAAGGAAAGGGGTCAGACAGTTGGTCTATCTACCAAGTGAAACACAGGAGCCAGGACATACTCTTCTGCAGTGAAAATGGGATAGACAGATAACTCAATGCCAAAAATAGAAATCTTAATGGAAGGATTTCAGAGGTGGTGCTTGGATCAAGTTCAGAGCAGGAAAGAGAAGTCAAATGACAGTTAAACTGGAAGAGGAACCTCCGCAAGATACTGTGAAATTTGGTGAGACTGTCCTTTGGGGAGTAAGTTGAAGGAAGTATTTATTAAGTGCCTATTATGTTCTGTACTTCTACAAATATTATCTCCTTTTATCCTCACAACATCCCTGGGAGGTAGGTACTGCTATTATTTCCATTTTATAGTTGGGGAAACTGAGGCAGACAGCAGTTAAGGGATTTACTTAGAATCACATAAGTGAGTGTCCAAGACTGGATTTGAACTTAGGGCTTCCTGACTCTGAGCCAAGTGCTCTACCTAGATGCCCCTGGAATTAACAGCTAAGCCAAGAAAGCCTAAACAGAGACAAACCTGGTAAGAGGTCCCTGATGCTGAAGGCCCTCTTGGCCCCTACATGCTCTGTGCATGTCTGTCTTATTGACTTGAAGGAGGCATTGTATAGGAGGGAGAACATGTTTTGTGTGCCTAAAAGGAGCTAAAGAAATTTAAGCAGCAATATCTGAATGGAGCACAACTCTATAGCCAATCTGGGGGAAGCCAAAGATACATGAAACTGGTATCCAGGGGTAATGAGGATAAACTCCTAATGGGGATAGGATCATCCTTGCTTAGATGATTTTCCCCTAATGTTTTTGGAGTGATATCCCTACAGTAAGGGTCTGATCATGTCACTTCCCTACTCAGTAAACTACAAAGCCTCTCTATTACCTAGAGAGTAAATACAAACTCCTCTGTTTTGCATTGGCTGCTGTTCTTTATAGTTTATTCTAGAAGAGGACCATGACATCAGGAGGATCATGCCATGACTTACAAGTGACTTGGATTTAAAGTGAGGCAGGGCTGTGCAAGGTTGCCAGCCTTTCTCCTCTGGAGCCTTCTGGTAACATATAGATCAGCAAGACTGGAGATGATCCCCTGTATGGCATTTAAAGCACTTTACAGCCTGGCTCCAACCTAAATTATTCATTAATCAATCATCAATCAATCAGTAGATCAGGAAGTATTTATTATGCACTTTCTATGCGACAGGAACTATCCTAAGTGTCAGTGGTGTAGAAAGACAAAAATGAAGAGGTCCCTGTGTTCAAGGAACTTAAGTTCTATAAAGGAAACAACACCTAAGCATACACAATGGTAGTACAATGGATAGAGCACTGGGTCTGGAGTGAGGAAAATTCCTCCTCCTGAGTTTAAATCTGGCCTCAGACATTTACTAACTGCATGATCCTGGGCAAGTCACTTAACCCTGTCTCCCTCAGTTTCCCCATCTGTCAAATATGCTAGAAAAGGAAATGGCAAAACATTTCAGTGTCTCTGCCAAGAAAACCCCAAATGGGGGTCACAAAGAGTTGGGCATGACTGAACAACCTCAACAAAAGTATACACAAAATACACACGAAATAAATTTCAAGGAGGTTCAAAGGAGATCCTGGCTGGTGGAGCCAATGAGAAAGGGCCAAGAAAATGTGAGAACTTCCTTCTGTAAAACATGGCTTCTCCATCATTAAAAGATCTCAAATAGGCATCCCCTCCACACCCAGTTAAAATCTAGGACCATTTTGGACCCTATTTAATCAGTCTGAAGAGTTGGGTCAGAGTGGTTTCTTTCCTAAATTTCAGATTTGACTATGTTACTTCCTTTTCTGCTAAACATCAATATCCCATTACCTTTAGGTATAATCTCCTCTGTGTGACTTTTAGAGCCCCCCAAAACTGGCCTCAACACAAGAGCATGCTGGTTAAATATTTAACAATCAGGATGAAGGAGGGGGAGATGTAGGCACATACTCTTTAAAGTTTCATCTGCATCATTTATACTTTCTTAAGTCTATACAATGAACAAAATCAGAATTTGGATCTTTGATTTTTGAAGTATAAAAGTTCTCACTGAAAATTTAACAATCCTCACTCTCCAACATTAGTGGGCCCCAAACCTACCTCTTCCACCTGATTCTCCATTAGCACCCTTCTTGCTCTCTGCAATCCAATCAAACTGGCCTTCCTGCTGTTCCTTATACAGTACATTTCACCTCTGGTTTCCACAGGCCATTCATTCCTCATTCTATTCCTTCCTTCTGTCTCTCAGAATTCCTGGTTTCTTTCAAAATTTAGTTCAAATGCTGTATTCTACATAAAACCTTTCCTGAGCTCCAGACAAATTACTCTGTATTCTTTAAATTTATATTTTGCATAAACTTTTATACACCTTGTACAACTGTCTACCCCAAGAAAATTACTTTCCTTTGTTCTCAAAGAGGAACATGATATCAGGGAGGGGATGCCATGACATGCAAGTGAATTGGATTTAAGTGAGGCAGGGCTGTGCAAAATCACCAGCCTCGCCTTCTCCAGAGTCATTTGGATCCAGTGACAAGAAACAGATCAGGATGGCTGGAGATGACCCCAGATGCAGTGGGAAACCTTGGCCTTTTTAAGCTAAGATCTTTAACAAGTCTCAGTTCAACTGAGGCAACACCCTTTCAGTGATTAAGTCTAGGTAAGAAATGAGGCATAGAATGAGTTTTTTTACCTAGTCAAAAAAAAAAAAAAAAGATCTATTTACCTCAGGACTCCATATCATCACCACTGCTTGTTCTTCTAGATGGTACAGTCAAGAACTCCAAACCTCCATTTAAAGAGGGGTCTTAGGACAGAACATCTCCCCAACAGAATGTACATTCCTAGAAGGCATGGATTGTTTGATTTTTGTCTTTGTACCCTAAGACCTAGCTCAATGGATGGCACGTAATAGTTGCTTAATAAATACTTATTGATTAATGGATTCTTTTTTATTCTTCAGTTACAATTTAAAAGTATTTTAATTATAATATTAATCATCAAAACATTTACATTTTAATATACAAAGAACAAAAAAAAGATTACATATAAAACTCTGATCTTCAGTTTTAAAAACATGTATTAAATTTAATACAGATATAACAAAAATACATGTCCCCTTCTGAATTTCTTTCTTCCTGTATATTTAAAAAAATGTCTTGGTGTTTTTTTCTTTTTCTCTTGGGACATCTCTGTCACTACCCACTAACTTGTTCTCCCCACCCTCTGCCAAATAGAACCCTCCCTTTTAATAAATAAATTTAGTCAAGTAAACCAAACTAATAACAAAACTTTACATGGAATTGACATAACATAATCTGGGATCCTAAGTGACAAGATGACTTTAGGCATCAGTATTATATGTCACTCTTGTGAATAAAACTTTATATACAATCAGTGAATAAAAATCTCTAGCACTGGGCATGTGGTGACATCATTAATGGTGCAAGCTTATCTGTAGAAAAGAACCTCAAAAAGAAACTTGTGATTTCTGCAAATTGTAAAGGCCCAGCCTCAGAGGTGGTTGTGGAAATTCTTGACCTTCATAATAACAGCCGGATTTCTTTGTCGATTTGGACACAGTTGTACTCTGTAAATGACATTGTTCTTAAAATAGTGAGCAATTAGTGCCTCAGTGCCATCTGGCCTTTTGGGGCTAAGCATAGCTCCAACACGGGAGGAAAAATATGATTGATATTCTTTGTGAGGTACTAGCACATTGGTAGAAGTAAATAACCTAACATTTTGCAAAATAGTCTCATGATGTTGAGTTTAGCACAAGAGAATATTTCTTCCTAAAGGACAAATGACTTAGCAAATGACTCCACTTGGCAGAGGAAATATCTGATAGAAACTGAGTATGAATACAATGTCCCAGCCCACAGCTATTCATGAAGGGCTGTACCTGTGGAAGAATAAGAGTTGGTTCATTAATGGGAAATCCGAAAGAGAATGAACAAGAGTCATTCAGAGCCATTGGGGTTATTAGAGTCAGAATCAACACATAAACTTGTTCTGATTGCAAAAAAGATCACCGGATCATAGTTTTACAAGTGGAAAGGACCTTTGGAATCATTGCACTATCGTTTTAAAGTTAAGGAAACTGAAGCCAAAAGGGATAAGTAGGATGACTGGCTCGGTCACAGCACTAATAAATATCTGAGGCAGGATCTGAACCTCAGTCTTTCTTATTTCAAGTCCAGTGGTTTATTTATATCATTTTAACAGAGTTGATAGTCTTATTATACTAGGATTTACTTGTTTGAGGATCGCTACCCCCCAGTCCCACTGACTTTTAATTGTTTCTATCTATACCTTCTGACCCCATCATATCAAATCAGGTACTTGGATAGCTATAGGATTCATGGTCATGATGGTTTAAAGTATTTATTTCAGATGGAGTGACTACTGCCAGTAATGTTGTGTTAGTCTAAGAAAGTGGCATAAGAAGTCATAATCCCGTATTTCTCTATGTTTTGTCAAGTAGCTAATGCAATGAATTGATATAATTTTTATTGAAGTGCTTCCCGGAGCTTATTCTTTACCAATACCATGGTTAAAACATTACTTAAATGTTATGTTACATTTGTAATCATAGAAATTAAGGTCTCCAGGACACATTGGAAAATTACTAGGAACTCCAAATTAAAGGTACTTGTTGCAGAATGTCCTTTGGTATGTGGTAGTTGTTTGGGCAGCTGAAAATATTTTAAATCAGTAGTTGGGTAAGCTTTACAAAGATCTTTCTCTCCAGTTATTTAACAAAGACATAATAAACATTTATTAATAGCCAACTCTATGCAAAACTATGCCAAAAAATGAAAAAAATGAAACAACAAAATGGTATCTGCTCTTATGGACTTTGTATTTTAGAGTGATAATGACAAGGGACTGATTGGCTTCAGGCATTGGATGTGGGTGCAGCTGAAGGGACTTATTCATATCATATACATTAATTTCATGAAGTCTCACTTTTACCATTAGACTTTGCAATTGGAGTAATTGATGTGGCCCATGGTGTTAATATAACTGGTTCAAAGAAACTTTGAATAGACAGACAGTCAAACTCCTAAATTGTTCCACTTGAAAAAGTACATTTCTAGCTTTCAAATGAATTGATGCAATGGCAGGATCCAATTGGAATTCTCATAAGGCTCCTATTAATAAGTTTCCAGGTAGAAATCTGTTGATAACTCTCTGTAGTTGGGCTGCTCTAATTTCCTAGACACCAGTTCCTAAAGCGAACGAATTCCTCCCAGAGAACCTTTGCTTTGATGGACGAAATTTTCTTCACAAAACTGCCATCCTAAACACTCCTAATCTAGCTTTCAGCAATATTAACCAGTGGTCATTGTAATCTTGAAGAATGCATGGTGTCATCGACAACTTTGGCAACTAGGGCTTAGTGAGAAAACATCTTGAAAGGCATCTTCAGAAATTTACTGATTCACCACAAGTGAAATCAATTACCGCCTTTCCCTGATGGGCATTTATGAGAGTTGTTGCAAATACTGCAGTATCCTATGGCATCTTACCATGGACATTCTGAATATGATACAACTCCTGGGCTTCATTTTCACAGAAATAATTGAGATCACATGATACCAGGTGATGAAAAGTGCTACAACATTCCTGGCTTTCATTCTGACAGATTTTGCATGGCATACTTTCTCAAGGTGCCTTCTCTTGTAGAATTGTTAATAATTGCTTCAGGAAAAGACTTCAGGGCAGACATTACTTCTTCCCAGCTAACAGTTCTTGGAATCTTTAAGCAATGAGTGATAGGATGTGATGGTAGATCAAACCTCATTCCAAGCCCTGATAATATTTTTTGAGGGAGGAGGACAGATATTTAACAAGGAGTTGCAAACACATGGACATTAGAAAAAAAATTGTTGCTCGTAACAAGTACATAAATGTACCCCAAAATGTTTTCTATAAATTGAAAATGTGATTCTAAGCAATAATACTAAAGATATACATAGATCAGTGATCCTGGAAAGAGGAAGGCATTAACTTAAGAACATTATCTATTGTAGACACAGTTGTGTTGTATAGACCCTGACATACCATCTCAGAACAAAAAAGATGACATCAAGAGCTAGTTACTCTTCTCCACCAGAGAACAGATGCAGAGCTGTAATGCTATGGAGAGTTAAAGATCTTTCCCCACCCATTGATGGGCCTGTCCATTAAGGGGAGCTTAATTAGGGGAGGCCCACACCTTTTGTTAATTTTCTAATGAGGGACTGGTTCCCAAGGGTTGTGATGCCCTCTGGCTCTGAAAAATGTATAAATACTCTAAGTTTTACTTTGGGGCTTACTCCTTGGAAGTATTTGTTTCAGACTCTGGGAAGTCGTTAAGGACCCCCCTTAGACTCTGAAAACCCAGATGTTGGTGCTTCTCTCTCTGGTAACTATGTACGTATGGTCAGACAGTTGGATCTGTCTGTTCATCTGTGACGTATGTATTGCTTATGGTCAGACAGTTGGAAGCCCTGTCTGTTGATTATTATTTCTTTGTATTTTCTCTGAAGTTCAGGGTGTTGCTTTTTCCCCTGAACTATGTGAATGATATATGGGCTTGATTAAAATGATGATTGACCCCTCAAAAGTTGCCTTTCCTTTTAGAAAAGCAGATCAAAGAACTTGTGATAGATAGCAGGCCATCCTGGATGTGTTCAGGGTGCTTGCTTTTACAAGAGCCATTGTCTTTAATGTGACCTACAGGTAAGTAAAGGAAGAACTGGAGAGAGGCAGAAGTTCTGTATGTGTCTTCCTTACGTTTCCCATTTCTGCTCAAATTAGGTTTATAGCCTGCTCTTCGACAGCTTCTGAAGGCTGAAAAGTCACCTTTTGCATATTCACTTCTACGCTAGCTCTGAGGATCACTAGGGCTGCTGGCTTCTTTGAAGCTTTGAACTGAGAAGGCTAAATCTTGTTGGTGACAGTCTAGTCACATGATCCTCTTCTCCTTTCCCCTATACCTCTTCCTTTCCCGGGACCTGATTCTGAGAATGAGGGAGGCACATTATTCTCTTCTCCATTCTGAACAGGTAAAGCTAATGTTATCCATCAATAATTATAACATTGCCAAGGGTAGCTCAGCAGACAGACTCCTGCGTTCTGAATTTTTGAATTTGCATTGTTGTGACTCTCTGTGTAGGGGTGGATGGGTCTGACCTGAGCTGCTGATGTTGTATTTGGTCTTGCTGATCCTGTTGTATATCAAGGACAGTGCTTCTATTATTATTTAGTCATTTCAGTAGAGTCTGACTTGGTGACCCCATTTGGGATTTTCTTGGCTAAGATACTGGAGTAGCTTGCCATTTCCTTCTCTAGCTAATTTAACAGATGAGGAAACTGAGGCAAGCAGAGTTAAGTGACTTGCCTAGGATCACTAGCTAGTAATCATCTGAGACTGTATTTGAACTCAAGAAAATGAGTCTTCCAGACTCCAGGACCAGCACACCATCCACTACACCATCTAGATTCCTGGTGCTTCTATTAGAAGCTTTAATTTCTCTGGCATATGATGATGTTATCTCATTGACTGGCTTCCCCTCCCACCCTTGGCTATTATAAATGTTGAATTTGGTTCACTTTAAGAGGTAGCTTTGGAAAACTTCATTATGAACTCCACAGACCAAGTGTTCCCACAAAGAAAATCCCTCAAATTGAAATGTTTGGAGAGAAAAGATAGTTCTGCAAACATAAGCAACAATGCTCCCATAAGACTGTTGGCTCCATTTGTTAAATTCAGATATTTATATGGTGATTGATGGGCTAAATCTCCCAGGCTCTCAGACTGGCCTACATGTTAATGAGAGGTACCTTTTCAGTAACCCTACAAGTTCACTGGATGTCTTGGTACATGGAAAGCAGGACTGGTGGAAAGATCTTATGCAGGCAAACTGTTGGGTCCCACGAATTATTAGAATCCTTTTATTTTATTTGCATCAAGACAGAATGAAAACCTCTCCAATTTTGAATCTTCAGCATTAAGGTGACTGACAACATCTTCAATGACCCCACTTAACCATTTAATTTAGTTATTTTTATTTTATATTCTTCTTTTATTTATACTCTTTCTCTTTTACATTGCTGTCTCTTTCCAGCGACTCCTCATGTCTCCCCAAAGAATCCTCACAACAAAAAAATGCGCCTAAACAGAATGAATCTACATCTTGGCAATGTCTGACAAAGTAAGTCTCTTTCTGTACCTATGGTTTAACATCTCTCTCCTAGGAGAAGGGAGTCATGATTCGCTAAGAGTTCAACGGCCTCATGATCAGTCACTGGAGTGACTATAATTCTGATCTCATTCAATGTTGTTTACCTTTGCATTGTCATCATTGTATAAATTGTTCTTGTTCTAGACACTTCATTTTATATCACTTTATGCAAACCCTCCCAAGTTTCCATCAATTCTTCATATTAGTTGTTTCTTAGGACAAAATGATATTCCATTACTTGAATGTACCAGAATTTGTTCAACCATTCCCTAATTAATGGGAGTTGGTTAATCTGGTCCTACTTTTTTGCTAACACAAAAGGACTGCTACAAAAATTTAGAAATATATATGTATATATAATATCCCATGTATATGTATACATATATACACACACATATACAAATGCACACATACATACATACACATATACAGATTTTCTATATGTATGTATATGTATACAATATATATATGTATGTGTGTATATACACATATGTATATGTATATGTGTGTATACTTAGCTATTCCTTTCACACTGCAACTTTCCCCATCGTGGTTTCAATATATTGCAGGTCAGCATAAGAAATTAAGTGAGAATTTTGGGAAGTTTTTGCAGAAGTCACAGATGACAAGCAAAGGCCAGCAGACAACATAGAAAAAGTTCAGAAACTCAGAAATGCATAACATATATATGTATATATATAGTGTAATATAGATATTTTAATCTTTTAATACCATAATAATTTAGATTTCTTCTCTGTTACTAAGAGAGAACCAAAACATTTCACATGGATTTTCTGGACTGTGGGGGTGCTGTACCCCTAATCTTTGGGATAACTGCATATAACCAGTCAGCCATTTTAAACATAAGATTTTGTTTAACTCACTCTCTGCATTAAGGCTGGTGAATTTCTGTACCATCTAAGACAGAATTCTTTTCTGTTACCTCCTAGGGGATTTCTATGACCTTCCTTGATCAGATCTCAGTTGTGAACTGTGACCAGTTCTGTATCATGCAACTTGAGAGATATGAAGAAAACAGTGAGAACACAGAGAAAGAGCAAAAGAATTGAGAAATAGGACTTTAAAAAAGTAAAAGCCTTGGGTTTTTTAATTTAATTTGGGGCCTAAGAGGGTTTGTGAAGGAATTAATGACAGGCTTTGCGTTTATTAGAGATGATTCTGGTAACCAGCTGCTTTTATTTTCCTCTGGTGGCAGAACAAAGGTCCCTAGATTTAAATTAAGGCATAAAGAACTGAAGTTAGATTCAAGGAAAATGGTTTTGTCTGCAAGAATGGAAAGATCCTGGGAGAGTTTACAGAGGGATATCAAGGCATATCCTTGTCTAGATTTTTCTTATTAAAACTCAGATAAACATCTAACCATTTAGAATGGTTTGCCTGCTGGTCCGTGTGTATTAAAGTAGGAGGCTGGATAAGCTGACCTCTTGGGGCCCAAACTAGTCCTGGGCTAGAATGCCATTTGTAGTTTTTGTGACGTGGAACTCTGGGAAGTGATGAATGCGCCTTCAGCTCCCCTGTTGGCTTGACTTTGAGATGAAAAACAAGTGTGGCAGGAGGGAGGTAAATGGTAAGCAAATCAACCAAAATATAATTTCCGTGCTTGCAGGAGTTGGTGGCTTACTCGAGTAACTGATTTATGACACAATGTTTTAATTTGATCTGGCATTACAAGGATAAATTATTGAGTGCTAATTGTATGTTGATAAGCTGTTCCTGTTGAAATTTATTCCTTCCTCTGGTTGTGTTAATTGGGGTGTGTTGGATAGTAAAGGGGAACCGCTTACTTGCTGACTGGTTTATACCAGTGCTAGAAACTTTTGTTGGGGTATTTTAGTGGTATTCACTTTAGGGGAATAAGGGAGTGCCTATTGGGATAACGGGATTTCTTCTCCATGTGTATTCCCTCTGCCACCCAGGTTGTTCAAAACTAACTTCCTTTTCTTCTTCCCTACTTTATGTTTACTAAATAAAATAATGGATGACATAAGGCAGAATCAGAGACTGGTTTCTTGTACTGCGGGGGATGTTTCTGAAATAATGAAATGACTTAACAACTATGTATATGAACGTATCCATATATGTGTAATTATCAATTAAATTTTATCCTCACAGCAATTCTGAGACGTAGGAGCTATTTTTATCCCCACTTTACAGAAGAGGAAACTGAGCTATACAGAGGTTAAGTGACTTGCCCGGATTACACAGCTGGTGTCTGAGAACAGATTCAAACTCAGGTCTTCCCGAGTCTAGGCCCAGTGTTTTATCCATTGTGCTATCTAGCTGCATATATACATATACATATGCATATAAATATATGTATATACATATGCTTGCACATACATGTACTTATACATACATATCTATACATATATGTGTATGTACATATACATGTGTATATATCTATATATACATTTACACAGGTATATATAGCTGTTAATATACACACACACACATATGCATATATATGTCAACAAACATTTATTGCCTACTATGTGCCAAGCATTGGCATTGTATCCCTACTATGACAAAATATGACATTTTGTCATATGTATCCCATATATAGAGATACAAAGGAAGGCAAAAGACAGTTTCTGCCCTTGAGGAGCCCAGAATTTAATGATATATATTATATGTATGCATATGTGTATGGGTATGTTTATGTACTTGCATAATGCATATATAGGATGTCCAAAAAAACTACACTAAGACTTTTGGAACACCTTCTCTCTGTATAGTAGGTTTCTCGCCACCCCACTTTGGGTTACATAATGGAAGGTGCTCTCCTGTCAGCCTTGAAGACTACTTTAATTGGCTGCTGAACCAAAACTCCTTATATATTCTACAGAAGCAACCCCACCTCACCCCTTCCTGTTGTCTTTATGATGTAAGGATAATTTACTGAGGAGGAGGAAAGCACTCCCTTCCCTTCCACCCCAACAGGAGAGAGCATGGCCTCCCAGACAAGCTTGCGTCTGGATTGAGGCTTCATCTTATTTTTCCTTCTATACCAAATCAAAAGAGACACAATCAGAAAGTAGCTCCATCCTAGTCTAAGTAGCCACAGGCTTACCTAGGAGGTCAGGGTGGGGCCAGGGTAGGGAATGTGAGCTCCATACTGGCCCTCTACCTTACCCTCTTACTTTCCTTGACTGAGGTTAAAAGAAAGGAGAGATCTGAGGAGCAGGACTATCCCTTTAGTATCACCACAGAGCTCTGAATTAGCAGTCTGTTTAAAGAGTCCTTGGGGCTGATCAAAGATTGTCTAGATTTGGGTTCTCCACATCAGGGCTGGGTTCTCATGAACATAGGTAAGTCCTAAGGAATAAGTTCCCTATACTAATTCAGAAAATTAGAATTTAGAAAATTATCTGGAGTGCTGAGAGGTTAAGCAACTTAACCAGAATCCCAAAGCTGTTGTTGAATCATTTTTTGGTCACCTCTGACTCTTTGTGACCCCATTTGGGGTTTTCTTGGCAAAGATACTGGAGTGATTTGCCATTTCCTTTTCCATATCATTCCACAGATGAAGAAACTGAGTTAACAGAGTTAAATGACTTGCCCAGGGTCACACAGCTAGTAAGTATCTGAGGGTAGATTCAAACTCAGGTAGTTCTGACTCCAGGCCCAGGGCTCTATCCACTGTGCTACTTAACTGCCCTGATCACAAAACTACTATGTGTCAAAAGTGGGACTTGAATCCGTGTTTCCCTGACTTGAAAGTCTACTGTTTTTCTTTACTTTACTGTAACTTAAATCCATCATGGAACAAACCTCTTTGTCCACAGGTGGGAGGGCAGAACAATGACTTTTGAATTAGTAGTAGTACTTCTGCTATCTCTCCTTCCCCATCTAATCCACTGCTTCTGTCTTCCTCAGAGACTTGGGTGGCAATTGGACAGAACAGGCCAGGACTGCATGTGGTGGGTCTGGCAGATCTCCAGATTCTAAGCTAGCCAGCACTCACAGCCAGGAAATCAAATAGCTCAGAGAGAGGCGAACAGGTACCATAAATCAAGAAAGGGAAGCCATGTCTTGAGTCCAAGACAATAGCATATGTGAGAGAGAAGAAAAGGAGCCTGTCTTCATGTACAGGTTTTAGAAAAGTTGGGCACTTTAGACTCCTATTCTAAGAGATCAGAAGAGGAAAGAGTGAGGCCAGGGATTACTGTCCAACAGGGAATGAAAAGAGATAGACCAAGGTCTGCAGTCCTAGCAAAGAAAATGCAAAGGTTTCAGTTGAGTGGGTTGGGCATCTAAATCTTGGGTCATTTTCCCTTGGACCTATTACTTTACAAAGTTAAACATAAGCCTTTCACAGAGGAAATGTGTCATGCTAAAAGCAACATCTTAGGTCATCTTCCTGGGTTTATGACGCCCACTTTAATTAACTAACTAACAGCTGTGCTTGCCTTACAAGTAACCAAAGTAAATTCACTGAAATCTCATTATAACACAGTCCATGCTGTGGGGCATCTCCATAGGTGATGCTGCCCTGTGACAAATCTTCTGGTACTTAAGGAATGAAACTCTTTTGGAAGGGTCTAAAGCATGCCTACAGTATACTGAATTTCTCTCTTTCAAGAAAACAGTAATGAGTTTCCCCCATACTTTTTTTGAATAGGTAAATTGGTATAAACTATCTTAACATGAATAAATGATAGGTATGTATTTCTTTTTTTAAGCAAAAATATTTAATGAAATGGCATAAGAAAAGTAGCTGTGAAACATTCCTTCCCTAGAAATGAGATACCCACTCCCACAAATGTACATATATACCATCTGAGGGAGAAGTAAAGGCAATGTGGAGCCAGTCCACACACAGAGGGGCAGCTCATCTCCAGTATGGTTGTTCTCTCCATCAGTCAGTCAACTTAAGGGTCTATTATGTGCCAAACTCTACGCTAAACACTAGGGATATAAAGTAACGTAAAAGATAATTCCTGCTCTCAAGGAGTTCACAGTCTAATGGGATCTACCAGTCTCTCCTGTTGCTACTAACTACACACTGCCCCTGACAGGCCTGCTTCTTGGTCTTTTATGTCATTGATACACTTCCAGGAATAGCTCCTCTGGACATGTGACCATGAGCTTCTCTCTGCTCCCAGTTTTGGTCTCTAGCTGATGTCCTTGGAATCTCCTGGACAATGGATGAGTCATTTTCTTGTTTGTAGGATATAATATCTTGGGATTGTTCTACTGTTGGGATGAGACAAGAAAGTCGTTTCCCAGGGGATACCAGCCTTAGCTGTCAGTCTTACCATATTATCATGACTTGGGGCAGCTAGGTGGTGCAGTGGATAGAGCACCAGTGCAGGAGTCAGGAGGACCTGAATTCAAATCTCACATCAGACACTTGACACTCACTAGCTGTGTGACCTTGGGCAAGTCACTTAACCCTAGCTGCCTTATCCTGGGTCATCTCCAGTCATCCTGATGAATACCTGGTCACTGGATTCAGATGGCCCTGGAGAAGAATTGAGGCTGGTGACCTGCACAGCCCTCCCTCGCTCAAAACAAAGTCAAGTGCAAGTCATGTCATCATTTCTCTGACGGCATGGTCTTCTTCAGCAACAAAGGATGAACACACACAAACATTCTCTTGACTTATTGGTGAGACGGTGGCCTCCCACCCAGAAGCCCAGAGTCATCTATACTCCTCCCAAATACAATCACAGAGTTATTTGCCCATTAATGCCTTTTGTGTGCATGTATATTTCATTCTGCCAATTACAAGGTATTTTCTTCAGTCCATGTTAAGCTGAGGAATAGATAGAAAGCACCTGCACTTGCTGGGAAGTAGAGTGCCTGGCCCCTCCACTCCACGCTATTATCATGAACTTCCAGGAGTAGGCCCATTGTAATTGCATACTCCCAGGACTAGATCCTTATTGGCCAGTCTCTCTATTACCCTCTTCCCTCTGTTATGTTTTTCATCATAAATATTTGGGGGGGGGGTGAAGTAGAAAGAGGAGGAGAAAATGTAACTTGCTGAGGAGGAAATTAGGAGAAGGATGAGTAGTTAGGGGAATCCAAGAGTACATGATGGAGAAGACAACTGGCCAAACTCTTTAAAAGGTCTAGCCTTTTGCGGAGAGATACCAACTCTTCTAAAGTTCAGTTGTGACTCTCTCTGGCTGTAGATAAATATCAGTGGGAACCTATCATGGCCCTTCAACATAGTGAAAACCAAAGCAGAAAAGATGCTTTAGTAAGAGATGGACTTTGTGAAGCCATTCACAGAGACAGCTGAGGAAAAACAGTCTTCTGTTAGTGTGGTTGTCTCTTTCCCATCATGTCCTACGCCTTCCACCATGGTCCATCTGTGTTTCTCTTTACAACCAAGGCAACAGGAGAGTGCCCCTGAGGTCTTCTTTTTAGAGTGGATCTGTGCTTGGAGAAAGTAGAGCTTATTAGCTTATACCTAATTACCTAATTATACCTAGTTGCCCTTGAAGCCACTGATTCCCAGCTAGAAGGAACCTGGGAATTCATCTAGCCCAGCCCTCTCATTTTACAGATTAGGGACCTGAGCCCTAGGGAGGTAAAATAACTTGGCTACAGACACACAGTGAATTAGTGGTTGGACTAGCACCAGAACCAAAGTGTCCAAGGACAAGGGCAATTTGTCCATCACTCCGCTCTGGAAAACAATTAAAGGAAAAAAGAGTTCCTCTGTCACTGACCACCTGTATGACCCTGGGGAAGGTCATGGACTTCTCTGGGCCTCATTTTCATTATTTGGAATACAAGAAATTTGGACGTGATGTTCTCAAAGTTTCCTTCAAGTTAAAGACCTATGATCCTGTGACTCAGGGGACAAATTATTCCATTCCTGACTTATTACTTGAGCATTTTGTTATTAAGAGAGAACACTGAGTAGGAAGTCTTAGAAATGGGGACTTCTCTTCAGTTCTCCTTTTGCTTTTGGCATGATCTTGGTCAAGTCACTTGATTTCTGGGGTTCTCTTTCCAACCATAAGATGGGATTAATTATAATGATGACTTCTAATTTTGTAGTGAATATGAGCCTAGAGTAGTCTAAAATGAACTTTGACTGTGGTCCAAGGTGCCATAAAACACGTTTACTATTCAACTTCAATTTCTCGTCTCCATCATTATTATCATCACCACCACCACCACCACCACCACCATCATCAGTGGTGTTGTCAAGCATTCACGAAGTGCCTAAAGTGTGTGTTTTACAGCTTGACACTTTCCTCCAGGACAAATCACATGGCCCTAGCTGTCTCATCTTTCAGCAAATTCGACAGGCCATTCACTGAACCTCATTTATCCTCATGTAATTATTCCTATCCATGACAACTGTCACACATCTGCTGCCAGAAGTTGTGCTCATCCACCCAGATTTGGGAGTTATGATGGAGCTAATAAGGGCAGATGACAGAAATGTGTAGAGTCAATGAAATACATTGTAATGAATTTAGTTGATTTAAGTTATTAGCTATGAAAAAGGATTTGAGGATGGTTCATGGTGACAAGGGGGTGAAACTTGGCATTTTTACTTTGAATCTGAGGCTTGATCCTCATTCAAAACAGCTTGTTCCCTTTGACCTTTTCAAATGTCTCCCCTTAAGACTGGTCTTTTTCTTGCATAGTTGCAGGGGTAGATGAATGCTGGGGGTGTATGGGCAGAGGAATGCCAAAATGGCAAGTCCTAAACTGGAATTCCACGTCCATGAGCAAGACTAAGTGTCCCTCCCCACCCCCCAACAGTGAGGCCACCTAGTGCCCTCATTTGCTCACCCTTCACCCTCACTCCCCCTGCTTTGGCTTATTTATGCTTCTCCTGGCAAGGCTCCTAGATACACAACTTAAGTTGACTTTGCTGAGACCCATGCTCAAACAAGGACTTCAGATTTGAATGGCTATTGAGAATTCATTCTAAGAATGCAAACAACTTATTTATAGACACAAGCATTGGCCCTATGAGCCTACCTAGGGAAAATAATTTGAAGGACTATGGAAGGACTGACGGTTCCCCAAATATCTTTCCTTATTGGCCCACTATAATCCCTGGAATTCTTAAAACTAGAGTTACTGCTTTGGGTAAAACCAAGGAATTGTCACCAATGTCACCACTATTCTAGTAGAAGTAAAATAACCTGTTTATGTAGGTTGAGTTAGCCAAGTGGCAAAGTAGATGAGAGAGTGTTGAAATTGTACTCAGGAAGACCTGAGTTTGAATCCTTCCTCAGGATAAAGGCTCTCGGCTTTATTTTCCTTATCTGTAAAAAGGAGATAACAATGGAACCTACCGGAAGGAGCTATTCAATGGATCCAAAGAGAAAACAACTGTAAAACTCTTTCTAAACTTTTAAGTGTTGCATATTATTGTAGACATTACATTATATTATGTATCACATATAATGTATTATATTGTATTGTATATGTATTGCATATTATTGTAGATATATTGCATATTATATCATATATGTATAACATTACATATTGTTATAGATATTATTATATTAACTAGATATTATCAAACATATAGTTTGATGGGATGTGTTACCTAGTTGACAACAAGTAGAAAGCTGAGGCCTAAGAAACTAATTTCAACTGGAGTAGAACAGGGTTATATTTAGTAACAGCAATGATGATGATACTCTGTGTGTGTGTGTGTGTGTGTGTGTGTGTGTGTGTGTGTGTGTATGTGTGTGCATATAGGAAGGAGGATAGAGGTCAAGAGGGACAGTTTGAAGAGTGGCTCTCTGCTACAGAGAACATGACTCTGCTGGGATCCACTGTGTGGATCCCTAGGCAGCAAGAGTGACAAAAGGAAAAATGGAAGTTAAGCTGGGGCAGAACATTATTAATCCTAATAAACACGTTTGCCGAAGAGTGAAATTTAGAAATGAAGTTTGTCACTTTATAAAGAATTAGCATTTCAGAATTCCAGAAGATGAGGTAACAAGAAAAAAATCTACTCAACTTAAAAAAACATCTTTTTTATTTTCTTTTTTAAAATTTATTTATTTATTTTAAGTGCAACATTCATTTCCACAAGATTTTGAGTTCCAAATTTTCTCATCTCTCCCCTCCCCCACCCCAAGACACTGTGATTACCGCTTCCCCCAATTTGCCTTCCCTTCTATCACACCCCTTCTTGCCCCTCCTCCCTCCCCACCCATCCCCACTGAGAAGACAAGCAATTTGATATAGGTTATACATGTGTAGTTATGCAAAAGGCTTCCATAAAAGTCATGTTGTGAAAGACTAACTATATTTCCCTCCATCTTATCCTCGCCCCCCCCCCATTTCTTCTATTCTCTCTTTTGACCTTGTCCCTCCCCAAAAGTTCTTCCATGGCCTGAGACCAATTCATATCTTGGAGGCTTTGAATGGAGGAGCTTTGACTTTGTTTTCTTCTGTTTGCATGCTTTGGTCTTCCTTGTCACCAAATTAAGATTCTGTCGTCTGATTCTTTTTCCAGTTTTTGCTCATTTTCCTGGCCATTTACTTGACTTTTGAGCTCTTTGTCAAGGTATTTCTCTGCTTCCAGTGGGGTGGGGGGGTATTCTGTCTGCCTCTTAATCCCCCCACAATCTGTGGGCCTAGAGCTCCAGAAACAGTGGCTGCAGCTTCCCCTGCTGTGGTTTCCATGGGTTCCTCCTTCCCCTTTCCCCTCAGCCATCCTGGGGCTGGGGCCAGACTACTCCACTCTCCTGCCCTGGTCTCACAGGCTTTTCCCACTGACTTTCCAATTTATCCTCAGAGTTTTGGGGTCATGAAGTCTGGAAACCACCACAAGTATGAGAGATTCAGTCTCCCCAAAGCCTGCTCAGGTCTCCTCTGTAGACTCATGGCCCACATTGGACTGCGTTCTGCTCCCAGCATGGTGCGATAGAAACTTCCTGGGACCTTCCAGACTATCTTGGGCTGGAGATTTGCTTCACTCCATCATTCTGTGTGTTCTGCAGCTCCAGAAATTGTTTAGAGCCATTTTTTTAAACAAGTATTTGGCTAGGCTTGGCGGGAGCACTCTAGAAAGTCCATGGTGTTACTCCACCATCTTGGCTCCCCAAAAAAGTCTTTTACAAATTAAATATATTGTCTACTAACCCTTTTCAAGGCTCATGGTCTTTCCCTTCACCTTAACCTTATATAGAAGACTTAAATGACTTTGTTTTCTCATTCATCACCTTCCTTTCCAATCTTGACCATAGAGTTAAGTGATTCAATTTTATGATGTCCTCAGCTGATCCTTACCCTTTATCCTGCACCACTCAGATAACCGTGGCAAACCTTGGATCCATCTTAGATTGCTTTCCATCATCCACCTCCTCTGGGAGGTGCCACAGTGCGTAGAGTGCCAGGCCTAGAGTCAGGAAGATTCCTCTTCCTAAGTTCAAATCCCACTTCAGACACTTAACAGCTGTGTGTGACCCTGGGCAAGTCACTTAACCATCTTGCCTCAGTTTCCTCATCTGTAAAATGAGCTGGAGAAGGAAATGGCAAACCACTCCAGTATCTTTGCCAAGAAAACCCCAAATGGGGTCACAAAAGACTGGGGACAACCAAAAAATGACTGAACCACAAAGTCACCTCCTCTGCTTCTACTCAGTAACCTCTATACAGTGCAGGAGGAAGTCACGTAACCATGCTGGCTGAATATGTTACAAATTTAGGCTATCTAATCTCAACTAGGCCCTCACTGCAGCAAGGTAATGAGTTCTCTTTAGTGAGTTCATCAGATCCACGTTCCATTATCATCTCCATGCAGCTGACTCCCAGATCTATACGTCTAGCCATCGCCTCTTCCCTGAGCCCCAGTCTCACGCCCTCAATTGGCTTTTATATGTATCTGACTGGATGTCCTGTGGGGATCTCAGACTCAGTGTGTGCAAAACAGAACTCATTATATTTTCTACGAAACCTAGTCTCCTTCCCAACTTCCTTATTTCTGTCAAAGATATCATCCTCCTTTTAGTTACCAAGGTTTGAAGCTTTCAGGCCATCATTGATTCTTAGCTGTTACTCCCTGCACTTCCTCCCCCATTTCCTTCCTTCCTTCAATTAATTGCCAATTCTTTTTGATTCTAATTCAACAACATATCTAGTATCCATCCTTTTCTTTCCGTTCAAAAAGCCACAACCCTAGTCTGATCCCTCGACTGGACTATTGTATTAGCCTCTTAATTGACATCCCTGACTCAATCCTCCCTTCTCTTCAGTTCTTTCTATATACAACTGCCAAATTGAAATTTCATAATGTGCCAATCTGAGCTTGTCATCCCACTGCTTACAAACAGCTAATGATTCTCTGTTGTCTCTAGTGTTAAATAAAAGGTCTTCTGTTTGTCACTTAAAACCTTTCACTATTAAACTTGGACTACTTTTCCAAGCTTATCGTACCAATGATTGTCCTCTCTTCTAGCCCAAATGAGCAACTTATTGTTACCTATAAAGGATACTCCATCTCCTACTTCTATGATCCAACAACCTGACCATTCCTGGAATTTATTGCTCCTCACCTCCATCCCTAATTCCCTTGAAAATAGCTCATGCTCATCTCCTGTGTCTCCCCATATTGCTTTGTATTTATCTTGTATAGGTTTGTATTTGCTTTTTTTGGTCTCTGCATATTGTTTCTCTCAACAAAGGGTATGACTCTCCTTTTACATCCTTATATTCTTGGTGCCTAAGATAGTGCTTGACACACAGTAGGTATTTAGTTACTTATCAATTCTTGTTGATTGATTGATGCAGTTAAACAAAATATTGAGGTAAACAGGGCTTGTCTTAGACAGAGCACATTGTACCTCTTAGAGGTCTTGGAGATTAATTTATAGATGAGTGTAAAACCTTTTGCAAATGTGAAATGCCAAACATTCTTTTAATCTGGTGGGAAACTTTCATCCTGACCCTAGCTGGTGACCAGTTTATGCCCCAGAGTAGGAGAATCGATTTTCCTTGTAATTTTTGTCCTTGGTAATGAACTAGAAGGTATTGTTGCTAAGGCCCAGTTTGATACACAAATGAATTCTACCTCGGAAATGTCTTTAAGTCACGTCAGCATGCTAGACAGTGTTTGCAGTTGTCTTCATACCCAGACCAAGTAGTGGAGCAAGGATTAACAAAGATGCCTCTGAAATTCTGAGGGTTCATGTTATTATAAGCAAATGGGTTTTAGTGAAAAGAAATATGCTGAGAGAAAATCACTTGTGTTTCATCCCCTGAGCTTTGTTCACTGGTGCCCATTTCCCACCCTGCTTTCCACTCCCAATAAAGATTAAAACAAGGAGGGGTCACAGATTTGCTGCCTCCAGCTGCCAGAGTGAGCTTAGTCATACAGTTTCAGGTAGTTTAAACCTGGTGCAGTTTAGGGCCCTGTTAAATCCCACTGAAAGAGCTCTATTATTGCTTATTGCTTGTTAACTGCCAGGGCAAAGTTCACTGGAAAGCATTCTGGGTTTCTTACCCATAGAACTATGTCTGCTGAAGTCAGGCGTTTCAAGTCAACATGCACTTATTAAGCTCCTTTTATGTGTAATGTGCCACGCCAAGCTGGAAGATACAAAGGTCAGAAAGGATAGTTACACTCTCAAGCAATTTACATTTTTCCAGAGGTTGGGGTCCAGTATATAAATAATTACAATCTACAATAGAATCTGAGAAAGGCAAGGGAGAAATCTAGGCCCTCCCCCAAAAAACTGTTAACATTTATAATGTTCCTTAAGATTTGCAAAATACTGCTATACATTATTATTTTGTTGCTAATAAAGAATAAAAATTCTACCAGTGCATGGTCAGTGATCCCAGTAGTAGCCCATTAGAAACATATCCAGACTATAGAATAACATAACTGGTGTGCGTATAGCAGTTTCTTCATCTAACAAATGGGGAAAATGATATCTTATTTGATCATCTAAACCAGTAATATTGAACTCAAATAGAAATGGATACCTACCACTGCACATTAACTTAGAAAAGCATAAATTAACATTTCCTATGCTATATTGTATTCTCATTAATTTTAAATATTTCCCAGTCACATTTTAATAATATTTAACATTTTTTAATTACATATTAAAAGCAATATTTAACATTCGCTTTTTAAAATTTTGAGTTCCAAATTCTTTTCCTACTTTCTTTTCTATGCTACATTGTATTCTCATTAATTTTAAATATTTCCCAGTTACATTTTAATGATATTTAACATTTTTTAATTACACATTAAAAACAATCTTTAACATTTGCTTTTCAAAATTTTGAGTTCCAAATTCTTTTCCTTCTTTCTTTTCCCCTGCCCCCTCCTAAAATGGTAAGTAATTTGATACAGGCTATACATGTGTAATCATGCAAAACATATTTCAGTATTAGTCATGCTGTAAAAGAAAATACAGACCAAAAAAAAGCCATATAAAAAAATAAAGTGAAAAATAGCATGTTTTGGTCTGTGTTCAGACTCCATCAGTTCTCTCTCTGAAGGTAGATAGGATTTTTCAGCATAGGTCTTTTGGAATTGTCTTGGATCATTGTCCAATTACATTTTAACATGATTCAGGCTAGACTCCTTTGCAGAGTTGATATCTCTGCAAAACCATCCTATGATGTGGGTAATAATAATAATATTAATAATAATAATGAGATGAACTGCTGCTTTAAAGCATTTTAAGGTTTGTAAAAGACCGTTGTAGACACTATCTCATTCTTGTCTCCCAGTAGCCCTGGTGAGGCAGGACTTTTATACCATTTTTAGAGCTGAAAAAAAACTGAGGCTCAACGAGATTAGATGACTCATCCATGATCGTATAGCTAGAGAATGTCAATATGGGATTTAGACCCAGGTTTTAGCAACTCCTCATCAAGCGCTCTATCTCTGCCCCTCCAGATCGTTCTGCCTCCCAAGGTACTATAGGTATCATTATCTCCATTGGAAATGATACAATTCATATGTCATAGTCTATGCTCTAGGTACTGTAGATTGTGATGAGCTTAACGCTAGAGGCACTTGATGTACACCAATAGGATTTCTATACTATATAAGTATCAATAATTTTATTAGGTTTTAGAGTTTCAAGGGCATCAAGTGATTTGGGAAGTTGTCAACAGAAACAATCAGCAAAATTCCAAAGAAATTGTTACATCATGTAAAGAAAGACCTTGTGGGAAAGTCGAACAAGGGAGCCTCTCCCTGCTATTGATGGTTTGCAGCAGAGGAATCAAACACAAAGGCCACTGCTGCTCAGACCAGATCAAAATGTAATTGGGAAGTATTTAAGAAGATAAATAAAATACAATAGAACATAGAAAATGTTAATATGTGGTTTTCTGTGGTTAATATGTGGTCTGAAGAGATCCTTATATATCAGTGGCCCCATTTCTATTCCACTGTGGCACCACTGGACAGAAATTAATACTTTTATTTTTTTAGATTTTTGATGAGAAATATTGGGGTTTAGAGGTATGGTGCAGTGAATAGAGCACTGGGCTTGGAGTCAGGAAGACTCATCCTCAGGAATTCAAATCCATCTTCACACTTACTAGGTGTATGATCCTGGGCAAGTCATTTAACCCTGTTTGCCTCAGTTCCTAATCCATAAAATGAGCTGGAGAAGGAAATGGCAAATCATTCCAGTATCTTTGCCAAGAAAACATCAAATGAGATCATGTCAGACACAACCAAACAACAAAAACAGAAAGATGGCATCATATTTTTAGTTTTAGCTATTTTTCTCTACCATCATGCCCCAACATATCAATGTGAAATAAAGGATTTAGAAACTTGGAGATTTTGGTATCCTTTCCAGAACAGGCTTTATGTTAGCAAAGAAGGTTATTACTAAGATGTTGTGACTTCAGCGGTTCCATGAAGAATCCTTCATCCTCAGATTTCTCTTCAGTTTATTCAGGGATGCTTGAAGTTCAACAGTTAAAGATGTATTCCTTTGCCTTAAATCATATTACAGAATAAATGTCCTGGGGAGAGGCCTGATCAGTCATTTACATCTTAGTTAAAATTATCCAGATCTTCAGTGTTTTATGGGAGGCAAAATCAGTAAGGTACGAAAGTACTGGGATCCTAAGGATGGAAGAGGAAAGGAGTAATATTTAAATTACATTTAGAGGATAAAGGGAACAGAAGGGAAAAATAGGAAACAGAAGGTACATTTTCAAGGACATAGCCTTCAGCTATGCTAGGCATGTGTTTGTGGATGGGAGGATGTATCAGTAGTCCCAGGAGGACCAAATCAGGCCTTTGGCTACTTAGCTCCCAGTCTCTTTGTAGGCTGTAGCAGTTGGTACCTTCTGTTTTGTTGTAGTAAGAAGAGTTCTCTCCTCTTTCTAGCCTAAAATATTGAAAGGCCAAGCTCTTCGAAATACTTCTTATAGCCCAGGTCTCCATTATTATGAGCAAGCAAGTATTTCCTTTGTCAAATACAGTCAGATACTATAGCTGAAGCCTGTATACTTTGGCCACATAATGAGAAGATGGGACTCATTGGAAAAGGCCCTGATGTTGGGAATGATTGAACGTAGCAGGAAAAGGGGAAGGCAGAGGATGAGATGAATAGATAGTGTCATGGAAGCAATGAACATGAGCTTGGGCAGACTACTTTCCCTCCTCCTCTTTCCCCTCTTCCTGCTCCCCCCCTTTCCTTCTTCTTCCTCCCTCCTCAACCCCTCTTCTTCCCCTCCTCCTCCTCTTCCTTGTCTTTTTTCATCCTTCCCCTGCATTCCAGCTCCTTCCAGTCCAGTCCAATTCAATTCAATTCAACATCTTTCTATGTACATAGTAGAAGACAAAAGTCATTTAATCTCTCAGTGTCTTAGAACTATCTACTAAATATCACAAGCAATTTAATCTGATGATGGAACAAGAACTTTTAAAGGGATTTTTCACGTGGTTGATATCAGAGATCCTTCACATACATATAGAGTGTCCAAAAAGATTGCACTAAGACTTTTGGGACTATGTGCAAGGCCCTAGAGTCACAAAGAAAAAAATGAGAAATAGCTTATGTCTCAAAGAACTTAAATTCTACTTCTTCTTTCCTCAATCCACCCTCCTCTTCCATCCCTCTCGCCCATAATGCTTTTCAGCACACAGTATTGTTCATATTCCTTCTTTTATGCTCTCAGCACAAGGTGAGCTAAGGAGCTAAAACTACTGTATTAACTGCTCTGGGGAAAGGTTCTCTAGGAGAGGAGGTTGAAACCAATGTTAGCAATGATGTTTGGGTGTTATTCATGGGCTTCATTGACTTCTACTCTTACTTTTCCACAACTTAGTCCATTTTGTGCCTTATCAGTTTAGTCAAGTGAGAACTAAATATTTAATTCCATTTAATAGGCAACATCAATGTGAAATAGGAAAAGATTTGGAGCCATGTGATAGGTAGCTAGGTGATGCAGAGGACAGCGCTCTGGGCTGGAAGATTCTTCTTTCAGAGTTCAAATCTGGTCTCAGACACCTACTAGCTGTGTGACTATGGGCACCTCACTTAACCCTATTTGCCTCAGTTTCCTCATCTGTAAAATGAACTAGAGAGGAAATGGCAAGCTGCTTCATTATATCTTTGCCAAAAAATTCCAAATGAGGTCATGAAGAGTCAGTCACAATTGAATAACAAAAATAGAGCTGTTTTCATAGTGGGAAAAAATCTTTAGTTTACCAAATGCCCTTATGATTATATGAATTTCAATATATCTTGCAGGTGAGGAGAATAATTGAAAGGTGTCAAACAGTGAGATAACTATCCAAGAATCTTTGCTCAATAAAATTAAAACTACTTTAAAAGGAGAAGGAGAATGTGATGGCCTTGGACTAGCTAGAAATTACTAAATATCTGGAAAGTATAAATACAGTAAATAGGTGGGAGTTTCCATGCATTTTTTTCCCAGTGTCAGGAAAAGTAATATTTTCCATCATGGATCAACACCAAAAAGAGTATGAAAATGAATTGCTCTGAACTCATTTTTTTTTGCTTTTCTTTGGGATTTCTAGCTTTTGTTTTTGAGAAATTGATCTTTCATGCCATATTCAATTCTCTGGGCATAGCTGGGAAGAAAAAAACACCCCAAAACAACAACAAAAAACCCCTTGCTTTATGTGGACTGTAGCAAACAACATTAAGGATATGGCTGCTTCAACCATTGGGAGAACAAAACAGTAGTTGTGGCAATAAATGTTGATGCCTTCCCCCCAACTCCTAAAGTGACCCCACTAACAGTCCCACCCAGGACAGTCATGTGACTGCTCTGACAGGCATTCATTCATAATTTGATGAGGCCCCCATCTAGAATCTGGCAGCCTGACAACACAGCACCTGCTTAACCCAAGTTGTGAGTGAGGAGTCCCACAGCAGTCAATGAAATGCTGTGTTTTTAAAGGGTCCTTTTTTTCATTCAGTATTATTTCAGCACCATTCCCCAAGAGTGCAAAACTCTGGCTAAACCCTTTAGATGATTATGTTGGTCAGAAGATGACCCAAGGAGTTTTCTTTGGCTACAATAAGGCTTAAGGGGTGTGGAGACAGATTTTTTTTCCTCCCGGCAATTATGCAGGGATATTTAGATACTTAAGTTGCTTTTAAAAAACTATAAAAATTCATTCCATTTCTGCTCCTCCAAAATGTCTAATTTTTCAAAAAAGGAAAACCAATGTGTTTATTTGTTGGCATTTGTTGAATGCTTCTGTGTACTGTACTGTATTGTGCTCAGAGCTGAGGAGTACATAAAAAAGTGAAATATAGTTCCTGCCCTTTAGATGCACACAGTCTGTCTGTCTGTCTGTCTGGAAGGAAGGAAGAAAGGAAAGAAGGAAGGAAGGAAGAAAAGGAGGGAAAGAAGAGAGGAAGGGAAGGAAGGAGGGAGGGAAGAAGAGGTGAAAGAAAGGAGGGAGGAGTAGAAGGGAGAAAAAAAGGAATGGAGAGAGGAAGGAAGGAAGGAAGGAAGGAAGGAAGGAAGGAAGGAAGGAAGGAAGGAAGGAAGGAAGGAAGGAAACAAGTACTTATTAAGCATCTACTATATGCCAGGGATATTGGTCTTCATAATAATCCTAGGACTTAGGTGCTATTGCTATCCTCATTATATAGTTGAGGCAATGAAAAGAAATAGAAGTTAGTTGACTTGCCCAGAGTCACATAGTTAGTAAGTATCTGAAGCTGGATTTTACTGCAGACCTTTCAGATTCCAAGTCCAGTGCTTTATCCCCCCATCCCCTATAGCACCTAGCTGCTGGAGAGACCAGACAAGGAGCGCCATGTGGTTAACTGAGTCACACAATGGTTCAGGCAGTATTAAATACTATAGGATTTGGGGAAATGTTGAGATCAGCAACTATGGGCTGGGGTATGGGATCAGAGAGAACCATAGAATGTGATTCTATGTGGTTCTACTCTAAGGAGACCTTAGAGATCCATCATTAACTCACTGTATGGCATTGGCCAAGAAACTTTATCTCACTGAGCCTCAGTTTCCTCATCTGTAAAGTGAAGCAAGGGACTAGATGATTTATCATAGAATGACAGACTTCCAGAGCTGATTCTGGGATAGGTCATCTAGTTCCAGTATCATGTGTCTATTGTTGGAAGGGACCTTAGAAGCCATCTGGTCCAAGTTCTTCCTTTTACAGATGAGAAAAATGACCCCACCTCCTACAGCCACTGACATTAAATGACTTGCTCATAACCACATGGGTAGTAAGTGATAGAGGTGAGATTTTTAATTCTTCTCCTTTAACTCTAACTTTAGTGATCTTTCCACATTACTATTCTGTTTCTCTATCCAATCTCTTCATTTAAAAAATGCTGAGGTCTGAGAGTTGAAGTGACTTGATAAAAATTACAGGTAGTTAGCAATAGAACAAAGAAAGATGAAAAACAGGTTTTAAATTGGATCACCCAGGACAGTGATATTTATTTGTCATATGGCTTATGGAAAATTATTATTATTTCCAACAGTTGTAGTAGTAGTAATAGTAAAAATAGCAGCAATAATAGTAGTGATTGTTATTGATGACAGTGATATTTATGATATGTCACATGACCCATGGATTATTATTATTGCTAATAGCTGTAGTAGTTGTAATTGACAGTGATATTTACCATATTTTACATCCCCTATGGATTATTATTATTTCTAATAGTGTAATTGTAGTAGAAGTGGTGGTAGTTGTTGAGTCATTTCAGTTGTGTCCAATTCTCTGTTAGTAGTATTAGCAGTAGTATCAGTACTAAAATAGTAACAGTAATAGTAGAGGTAGGAGTAATAGTAGTGGTAGTCTAGCATAATGATGTCATTTTGGTCCTCTTTGAGGATGAAGGGCAACAACCAATCAGTAGTAGTAGTAGTAGTAGTAGTAGTAGTAGTAGTAGTAGTAGTAGTAGTAGTAGAAATGTTAGACACTTAATAGCATCCTGACTTTTAATTCTACTCTTTCCTCTGAATAAATCCTCTAGAACTACTAACATCCATAAGTAGAATTAAAAATTCCTTCATAGGTGATACCTATATTAATTCAATCAATTAGGTGGAAGGGAAAGGAATAAGCATTTATAGAGTATCTACTATGTGCCAGACACTGTCTTAGGTAACATATATGTATATATATATATATATGTATGTATATATATATGTGTGTGTGTGTATACATATATGTGTATACACCTATACATGTATACGTGTGTATATATCATATATTACATATGCATATGTATGTGTATATATATATATATATGTATGTATATAATTTGATCCTGACAACAATTCTATGAGATTGGTGCTGTTATTCCCCTCATTTTGTAGATGAGGATAGATGTTTGTCTCTGTCTGAGAGAAGTAGAGTTAAGTGATGTGCTCAGGGTCACAAAGATAGGCCAGATTCGAACTGAGGTCTTCCTGACTCCAGGCTCTGAACTCTATCTGCCTGGCTGAATGTAAACAAAGAACAGCCAATCTAGGATCAGTTGATCACCATCAGAAGGTTATTTTCAAGGACTCTGGACTTCTTAAATACAAATTATACAAGGAAATGGTAGAAACTGTCCAATACAACACAAATAGTTGCAAAAACAATTGCTCATTCCTCTTCTTGCCCTGTTCTGCTTCCTGGACTTCCAAAGCACACTGTCTCCTTCTGGAACTTCCTGTGGCACTTTGAGCTCCTCCCTCCCCCTTTCAGCTCTCTTTTGTGAGTTGTCTCCCATCTCCCCATTAGAACAGAAACTCCTTGTAGGCAGTCACTGTCTTTCGGTTTTCCTTATACTTATATTTAAATCTTATATTTCTAATTCTATCCTTAGCACTTAGAATAATGTCAGGCACATACAGTAAATGCCTATTTTCTTCCTTTCTATCTACCAAATACCTAAATACTACCTTGAGGATAGAAGTATACATCAGAAGCTCACTATCTTTTATAAACTAATGGATAATAAATCCCCATACTACAAATACAGATCTTGAGATAACTTTGAAATTTAACACAGAATTGTATGAGAACCAGAGGACTTTCACTGACAAATTTGTTGTCTGCAATCAACTGTATATAACAGTGGTCTATAAAAATTTAAGAACAATATTTTTAATAGACATTAATGTACAAAATAGCTATATTCTGAAATGAAAAACTTTCAAAATTTAGAGACAGTAGAAGATATGGAAACCACATGGGAAGATAAGCCTCCCTTTTGCTACCAGAGTTGTCCCATAGATTCTTTCAGTGAACCTTGACAGCATGATTCGAGATCCCAAGACTATTCATCATTCACAGAAAGCGATTATTTTCTGCAGTGCAAGTGTTCACAGAATATAAACATTTAAAAAAGGTAGGCTATCAACTTGTCCTAGGACCATTTGTGGCTGAACCATATCAGAAAGACTAGAATGAGATGATAACTACAATGATAATGATGAAATACTTATGAAAGGATTTGTCCCTTTGTGAGGCTCAGATGAGATCATATGTAAAAAATTATTTCCAAATATTAAAGTTTTTTTAAATTAAATTATTAATTTCTATCATTAATAAGAAATGAGTTATTCTTTTTTCAATGGAGTTGAACTAGAAATAGTCCTAGAACAAGCTGATAGTCTACTAAAATTCTTTTAATTTTTATGCTTTATGGACTAGTGCAGAGGTGCATAAAATAACTGTGTTTTGTAGTTGAATAAAAGTATTGGAACATATGTGCAAAATCTGTAGGTTCATTGAAAAGATCTTCTGTAGTAGACAGGACAACAAAGATGGCTAGTATCTTCCACCTGTTTCCACATTTTAATCTTTTCTTCTTGGTCCCTGTGATTTGAAGGCTTTTCATTCCCTGTAGATCAGAGATGATGAATATTTGGTATGGCAGTGTCTATGAAAAACATTCTTAAGTTTTTAAGAGTCAGTGTTATATCTGGGCAATTATGAACAACAGCTAAATCTGTGATGGTGCTCTGGCTACGGTAGAGTTTATGTGTTAAGTCCTAAGTTATTCTGAAGTCCACATTTGTTGAATGGGGATTTGTTTTCCATCAGTAATTAACATTATTATCAAATATTATTAGTCACAAAATGCATGACAGAGTAAAAACACGAGACATTGTTTTGTTGAAAATACATTTGCAGGCATTTGTGATCTTGTTCTAGGACCAAATTTCTCCCAGCAAGGTCTGCACCTTTCCCTTGCTTATCTTTATTTTTGTACATAACTTATCTTCCCTATCATTCTGTAACTCTTTGAAGGCAGTGATTGCTCTCATATTTCTATCTTTTCAGTGCCCAGCACAGTGCCCTCCTTAATAAATGTCTGTTCCACTGTTTTTCATGTTTTTTATGGTATTGCTAGCATCCCTTGCACACAGCAGGTGTTTAATAAATGCTTGATGGATTGGTTTGTTGCCTCATATTCAATGGCATGGTTTTGATTCCTTTATATCCTCTCATTGCTTCTAGTAAATGTAGTGTGTTTCACATGGAAGCTGAGGAAATCCTTGGGTCTGAAATAAAATTGACTTGATAATTCAAGAGTTAATTAACCAGTTGGTGAATTGGACAGACTCAGCTTTTTCCCCACCTACTTTCCTGGGTTTAGGTTCATTAGTGCCATCAGGGGAAGAAGACTGGGGAAAGAAAAAGGAGGGGCATTCAAATTTATTTACTTTATACATAGATTTGTTTCATGCATAGATTCAGAATGATCATAATTCCAAGTCCCACATTGTGAATAGTTTTGCACATTTTCTGAACTCTCTTGGAATATCAAGATCAGGCTGCTTCTGATTATTTTTTGGTTGTGGGTCTCCTTCTGCATCCTAGAGACTAAAAATTAATTCTTTTAAAACATTGTTGTCATTCATTCAGAAAACATTTATTAGGTACTGATAGCATTTAGAAATATACTCAGAGGAGAAGCATTAGGACCCTCCTCTTGACAAAGGATTCAGAAGTCAAGTAACTGGCTGGGAAAATGACCAAAACAGGGAAAAAATAAAACCACATAAGGTTACTTTCTTGGTGAAGAGGTATCTCCTTCCATCCTTTTAGATGAGGAGGAACAATGCATATTGTCAGAGGATGTCAACGCTTCTGCCTCCAGTACCTCCAAAATGAGTATGAAATGGGCTCAGGCCATAGAAGTGCTTGAAAAGCAAGTCAGCAGCTTGCTAAAGGAGAACCAAAAAATTGCTGAGAAAGATAACACCTTTTAAAACAGACTAATTCAATTGGAAAAAGAGGTTCAAAAAGCCAATGAGGAGAAGAAGGCTTTCAAAAGCAGAATTAGCCAAATGGAAAAGGAGGTTCAAAATCTCACTGAACAAAATAGTTCTTTAAAAATTAGAATGAAACAGATGGAAGCTAATGACTTTATAAGAAACCAAGAAATTACAAAACAAAACCAAAAGAATGAAAAAATGGAAGATAATGTGAAATGCCTCATTGGAAAAACAACTGACCTGGAAAATAGATCCAGGAGAGACAATTTAAAAATTATGGGACTACCTGAAAGCCATGATCAAAAAAAGAGCCTAGACATCAACTTTCATGAAATTATCAAGGAAAACTGCCCTGATATTCTAGAACCAGAGGGCAAAATAAGTATTCAAGGAATCCACAGATCACCACCTGAAACAGATCCAAAAAGAGAAACTCCTAGGAACATTGTGGCCAAATTCCAGAGTTCCCTGGTCAAGGAGAAAATATTGCAAGTAGCTAGAGAGAAACAATTCAAGTATTGTGGAAATACAATCAGGATAACACAGGATCTAGTAGCTTCTACATTAAAGGATCAAAGGGCTTTGAATAGGATATTCCAGAAGTCAAAGGAACTGGGATTAAAACCAAGAATCACCTACCCAGCGAAACTGAGTATAATACTTCAGGGGACAAAATAGTCATTCAATGATATAGAGGACTTTCAAGCATTCATGATGAAAAGAACAGAACAAAATAGAAAATCTGACTTTCAAACACAAGAATCAAGAGAAGCATGAAAAGGCAAACAAAAAAGAGAAATCATAAAGGACTTTTTTTTTACTTTCGTTAAAAAATTTTTTTTGGTTTTTTAATTAATTAATTAATTAATTTTAAGTTTTCAACATTCATTTCCACAAAATTTTGAGTTCCAAATTTTCTCCCCATCTCTCCCCTCCCCCACCTCAAAATATCAAGCACTCTGATTACCCCTTCTACCAATCAGCCCTCCCTTCTAGCATCCCTCCCTTCCCTTATCCCCATCCTCTCTTTTGTCCTGTAGGGCAAGATAAATTGCTATACCCCATTACCTGTATTTATTATTATTTCTCAGTTGTATGCAGGAATAATGCTCAACATTTCTTCTTAAAACTTTGAGTTCCAACTTCTCTTCCTTCCTCCCTCCCCACCCATCCCCACTGAGAAGGCAAGCAATTCAACATAGGCTATATCTGTATAGTTTTGCAAATGACTTCCATAATAGTCATGTTATGTAACACTAACTATATTTCCCTCCATCCTATCCTGCACCCCCATTTCTTCTATTCTCTCTTTTGACCTTGTCCCTTCCCACAAGTGTTTACTTCTAATTGCTCCCTCCTCCCATTTGCCCTCCTTTCCATCATCCCCCCCCCGACCTGCTTAAACCTTTCTCCCCTATTTTCCTGTATTGTAAGATAGGTTTTCATACCAAATTGAGTGTAAATGTTAGTCCTTCCTTGAGCCAAATGTGATGAGAATAAGCTTCACTTTTTCCCTCTCTCCTCCCTCCTTTTTCCCTCCATTGAAAAGGCTTTTTCTTGCATCTTTTATGAGAGAGAATTTGCCTCATTACATTTCTCCCTTTTTCCTCCCAATATATTTTTCTCTCTCCCCTTAACTTTATTTTTTAGATATGATCCCTTCCTATTCAACTCACGCTGTGCTCTCTGTCTCTGTCTCTCTGTCTCTCTCTATATGTGTGTATGTATGTATATATATATGCATAAATATACGTGTGTGTGTGTGTGTGTGTGTGTGTGTGTGTGTGTGTAATCCTACCAACTAAGCAGATACTGAGAAAAGTTTCAAGAGTTACAAATATTATCTTTCCATGTAGGAATGTAAACAATTTAACTTTAGTAAGTTCCTTATGATTTCTCTTTCATGTTTACCCTTTCATGCTTCTCTTGATTCTTATGTTTGAAAGTCAAATTTCCTTTTCAGCTCTGATCTTTTCATCAAGAATGCTTGAAAGTCCTCTATTTCATTGAAAGACCATTTCCCCCCCCAAAGCCTTAGACTCAGTTTTGCTGGGTAAGTGATTCTTGGTTTTAATCCTAGTTCCTTCAACTTCTGGAATATCATATTCCACACCCTTCAATTCCTTAATGTAGAAGATGCTAGATCTTGTGTTGTCCTGATTGTGCTTCCACAATACTTGAATTTTTTCTTTCTAGTTGCTTGAAATACTTTCTCCTTGACCTGGGAACTCTACAATTTGGCTACAATGTTCCTGGGAGTTTCTCTTTTTGGATCTCTTTCAGGAGGTGATCAATGGATTCTTTCAATATTCATTTTGCCCTCTGGTTCTAGAATATCAGGGCAGTTTTCCTTGATAATTTCATGAAAGATGGTATCTAGGCTCCTTTTTTTATCATGGCTTTCAGGTAGTCCCATAATTTTTAAATTGTCTCTCCTGGATCTATTTTCCAGGTCAGTTGTTTTTCCAATGAGGCATTTCACATTATCTTCCATTTTTTTATTCTTTTGGTTTTGTTTTATGACTTCTTGGTTTCTCATAAAGTCATTAGCTTCCATCTGTTTCATTCTAATTTTTAAAGAACTATTTTGTTCAGTGAGTTTTTGAAACTCCTTTTCCATTTGGCTAATTCTGCTTTTGAAAGCCTTCTTCTCCTCATTGGCTTTTTGAACCTCTTTTTCCAATTGAATTAGTCTGTTTTTAAAGGTATTATTTTCTTCATCATTTTTGGGGGTCTCCTTTAGTAAATTGTTTTTCATGGTTTTCTTGCATCTCTCTCATTTCTCTTCCCAATTTTTCCTCCACCTCTCTTACTTCATTTTCAAAATTCTTTTTTGAGCTCTTCCATGGCCTGAGACCACTGAATATTTATTTTGGACGTTTGGGATACAGAAGCCTTGACTTTTATGTCTTTCCATGATGGTAAGCATTGTTCTTCCTCATCTGAAAGGATGGGAGAAGATACCTGTTCACCAAGAAATTAACTTTCTATAGTCTTATATTTTCTCCCTTTTTTGGGCATTTTCCCAACCAGTTACTTGACTTTTGGGTTCTTTGTCAAGAGTGGGGTATACTCTGTAAGATCGCAGTTCCTCTAAAGTGGCATAATCAAGTCTGTACACTGATCTGGCCACTCAGTGTGAGATTAAGATCAGCTGCTCAATTCCCCCAGGAGCTTTAGGTGGGGGCAGGGCTACCACTCAGGGCTGAGGTTCAGATCCTCTGCTAAATTCCCCCCAGGGGCTTTATGATGAGGCCTCCAACTGTGAATGTTGGTTGCTGTCTGCCATGGGAGCCACTGCCCGCTGAGGCCTCTGCTGCTGCTGCCTGGGGCTAGAGCTATTGGGGGGCCCTGCTCCCTTCTTTGCCAGTTGAAAAAGCCCTCTCATTGACCTTTGGTGCCTGTGGGTTGAGGGATCTGTGAACTGCTGCTGATGCCCTGGGGATTCTACCCCCAAAGCCTGCTCTGGTCCTCCTCCATGCACCCCTTGGTCAAGGCTGGGCTGGGTTCCACACCCATCCCTTGCAACAGACCTTTCCCCTCATCCTTCCATGTCAACCTGGGCTGGAGGCGTCCTCCACTCTGCCATTCTGTAGCTTCTGCTGCTCTAGAATTTATTGAGAGTCATTCTTTATATCTTATGGGCTGTGGGGGAGAACTAGAGTATATGCATCTTTCTACTCTGCCATCTTGGCTCTCCCCCCCCATAAAGAACTTTCTAAAGATGAACTGTTTACATTCCTACATGGGAAAATAATATTTGTAACTCTTAAGACTTTTCTCAGTATTTGGGTAGGTGGAGGGATTATACACACACACACACACACACACACACACACACACACACACATGCACACATATAGACAGTGAGTACAGGTTGAGTTGAATCAGAAGAGATGATATCCATAAAAAAATAAAATAAAATTAAGGGGTGAGAGAGGAAATTATTGGGAGGAAAAAGGAAGAAATGAAATTGGGCAGACTATCAATCATAAAAGAGTTAAGAAAAATTTTTTTCAATGGAGGAGAAAAGGGAGGAGGTAAGAGGGGAAAAGTGAAGCTTACTCTTCACATATGGCTTAAGGAGGGAATAACATGCTCACTAAATTTGGTATGAAAATCTATCTTACACTACAGGAAAGTAGGGGAGAAGGGGTCAAGTTGGGCAAGGGGGATGATAAAAAGGAGGGCAAATGGGAGAAGGGAGCAATTAGAAGTAAACACTTTTGGGAAGGGACAAGGTCAAATGAAAGAATAGGAAAAAAGAGGGGAGACAACATAGGATGGAGGGTAATATAGTTAGTGTTATATAACATGACTCTTATGGAAGTCTTTTGCAAAACAACGCATATATAACCTGTATTGAATTGCTTGCCTTCTCAGTGGGGATGGGTGGGGAGAGAGGGAGGGAGAGAAGTTGTAATTCAAAGTATTAGAAACAAATGTTGAGAATTGTTGTTGCATATACCTGGGAAATAAGAAATACAGGTAATGGGGTATAGAAATTTATGTTGCCCTACAAAAAAAAGAGAGAAGGTGGGGCTAAGGGAAGGGTGGGATGTGGTAGAAGGGAGACTACATTGAGGGAAGGGATAATCAGAATGCAAGGTGTTATGGGATGGGGAGAGGGGAGAGATGAGGAGAAAAATTGGAACTCAAAATTTTGTGGAAATGAATGTTGAAATCTAAAAATAAATAAATAAAACTATTTTAAAAATTTAAAAAAAGAAATATACCCAGTTCAGTTAGTCACCTAAATAAACCTTTGTGGTGAGGTAATATATGCCAAGATTTTCCCTCATTATCCTAAATAATAAACAATTGCCCAGCTATTCAGCCAACCGTGACCTCTGTCTTTCTCTCTACTCTCAGGCAAGGGAGGAAAGATACATTCTAAACTGATTAATGACCACTGAATAAAAACATCATGCACCCAGATGTGTCAGTAAGGCTATTCAAGAACAATGAAAGGCTATAAGTCACAGTTATCTTCATCTCTGACAGATTAGGCCTCTTAAAACATCCCCTTTCCCAAGAGGATTCCCAAAGGGTAAGGTGGTATGCTCCCTGCTGGAAAGAGCCCTGGACCAATAACCAGATTTGTTTTTAAGTTCTGACAGATCCTACCATGGATTCCAACTGTGCCCTTGAAGGAGTGAGGTCTCTCTGAGCCTACTTTCCTCATTTCTAACATAGCAGCCTTAGAAGAGTAGATCCCTAAAGTCCCTCTCAACTCTAAATCCTAAGATCCTTGGTGAAAGGTAAGACAGTAGCTATAGGAATTGGTGGATCCAAAAAGACTGGCACTCCACAGGGCAAGTTTTGTAGAGTCCATACCGCAAGAGAGAAGAGTGAGTTTTCCTAGTGGAGGACAGAAGTTTCACTTTCAAAAGACAAAGATGATTTTGGTTGTTTTGGAGAGTAACTTCCCCCTCCCCACTCCCTATTGTTAACACAATCTAAAGTCACTCTCTACTGGCTACAAACTGCTGCCTATTACGTTTCATATTAAGACCTTTGGATGAGGACAGGGAAGCAGCTCACTTTTTGTGCTAATCCAAGTAGAGGTGGGGGGGATACCAGGAAGCTGAATACCAAGGGGAAGGATGCTAAATCATGCGTGTGTGTGTGTGTGTGTGTGTGTGTGTGTGTGTGTGTGTACATTTTGAAGTTTCTTGCCACTGAAAAAAGATAAAATTTGAAAGATAATCTTCTCCCTTGTACTATGCCCAGAATTCAAGTAACTGACTGCCACCAGGTAGATAGCTGCAATTTGGATTGTGAAGGACAGTCTACGTGATTGGGTTCCTTTAGATCTGGTAGAAGACTGGAGCAAAATATTTGGAGCAAAACATAAAGGAATACCATGAACTTTGAATATCTTGCTAGCTTTTGTTAGTATTCTGAGATGTGATATTAAAAAGACTTCCTTCTAATCAAATCTCTAATATAAGGGGAGCAGATAGACTTATTCTATTTTTAATAATATATAAAAAATAATTATTATAAGCTAATTAAGATATAGTTACTATAAGTGGGTATTAGTCGCTAAGCAAATACTTTTAAATGTACTTAAAGTTACTTAGAAAGGAATTCTATTTAAAAACAACAATACTACTCACATGAATATATAAAAAGAGTGAGTAAAAGTCCTACAGACTGGATAGAAGAGCCAGTCATCAGCTGTTAATATTTGATCAGCATATTCTTTATGTGTGCATTACTCCCCTACAGCAATGAGATTGGGATAAATTTTTGTTATCTTTAGATTTTTTTCTAAGACATCACTGAGGATAAGGAGTTACAATATCTTTGATAAGATCCTATTATCTGGGATCAGGAAATTACACATTAACGACAACCCAATATTTGCAATATATTACATTATCTTTGATACTAGCTAGCAGTATATTAGCCAAAATATTACCCTTAATTTACACTTTGTGGCTATTTGCAATATTTCCTCCTCTCCAATCCCTGGAAAAGTATAAAACAAGTACTTTCCTGTAATTTAATACTTGTTCTCTTAATATTACAATCCTGAATTCATGGACTTAATGTGCTACATTTCTTTAAATCTAGGGAAAAGGGAAAATTACATTTCCAATCTATACATCTCTATTCCATCTGTTACAATGCTTATGGCTATAACAGAATTCAGTTCCTAAAGGTTACAATGATTACATATTTCACCTAATACCTCCAATTCCAGATGTACATAACTTAATCGCATTTGGTTTTTAAGCTAACCACAACTTAATAGCATTTGGTTTTTAAAGTTTTGAGTTTTATTCTAAAAGTTGTTTAAATGTTTCTTGAACTGTTTTATCATATAATTTTCCAAGACCTCTATTTACTCTTTCTAAAGTTGGCACGAATAAAATAGGGTTACTAACTGTATATGGCTGAGTAAGAAGATTAAGCTGCATTCATATAAATATAGCTTTTAGAACAAGGGGGCTGATGATTTTACTTTATCCCGCCATGGTCAGATAACGTCTGGAGTCTGGGTTCTGTTCTGGGTACCTCATTTTACAAAGAACATTGATAAGCTGGACGGTTTCTAGATTAAGGTGCCTGAGCTGGTGAGATGGGAGACACATTGTCATTCTTTGGTCAATTTAGTCATGTTTGCCTTTGGGACCCAGTGGATCACATTGCCCATGGGGTTTTCTTGGAAAAGATACTAGAGTGCTTTACCATTTCCTTCTCCAGTGGATTAAGTCAAACAGATATTAAGTGACTTGCCCAGGGTCACACAACTAGTAAGTGTATGAGGCCACATTTGAATTCAGATCTTCCTGTCTCCAGGTTGGGCACTCTATACAATGAGTCACCTGCTGCCTGCCAGGGGAGATATTAAAGCTCAAATGTGTGTAGGATAATTATATCAGAATGTTCCTCTCTGAGAGATTCTATGTAAAGATCGAGATGTTTGAACTAGGCACCTATAGCACATTATTTGTATGTATCAATTTATGAACCCTTTTTTTTGCTTATTGAATTCTTAAAGAGGTCTCAATTTTCAAAGATACTCAACCTATAGAACATATAGAACAATAGCCACCTGCAAATCCATATGAAGTGTTCATTTTCATAGATGTACTATGTATGATAGATTTGCAAAGTTCATCACAGTCTGGGAGGCATAGCCTGCCACCCCCTTGCTTCGTTGACCAATTGTAATGCTGCAAAATATAGATCTTGAATGGAGGGGTGGAGAGGTAATATTTCAAAAGTACAAAAACCTTGACTAATTGTGATGCCTCAAAGCTTCAAGGGACAGATCTTAAAGCCAGAGGTAAAAATGATATCCCAGATGCATGAGAGTTGGTTCCTAAAGTAACACACATACAGCACCATAAGCATGCTTCTTTGCCTACAGAGGTCTCATGTTTTGCATTACTATAGATGGCACAGTGCCAGCAGTCAAGGGATTTTTGAGGGAACTGAAATAAACATGAATCTGGGGTCTGAAATAGTCATGTTTTGTCCTAAGGCAGTAGTGGCCACCATGGGCATTTATTTTTGTTATGTTGGCGAATTTCTAAACCAAGGACACATAAATTTGGATCGATTGCTTTTATATTTGTACTAAAGAGTGCAAAAGATTTTTTCACAGAGAAACAAGAATTTGAAGGTGGGAAAGGACGTTTACCTCATTTACGCTGGCAAAGGTTTGGTACAGTGTTTGCTTCAATAGCCTTTTGTCAAACTAATGCATCTGATGACCCTTCATGTGCCTGGAAAACTATGTAAGATGAGAATTGGTGGAAGGAACTGGGTATGTTTATTCTGGAGAAGAAAGGTTCTTGAAAAAAAGATAGTCATATCACATAGTAGGTGGACTACCATTCAATTCAAGGAATGTTAGTTAGACAGCTTTCTATGTGCAAGGCGCTGTGCTAGATATCGGGTTACAAAGACAAAAATGAAACAGTCTTTGTCCTCAAGAAGCTTACATTCTACTGAATAATAATAGCTAGCATTTATATACCACCTTAAAGGTTTGAACAATGTTTTACAAAAAATGATCTCATTTTATCCTCACAACAATCCTGAGAGGTAGGGGCTATTATTATCCCTCTTTTACAGGGGAAGAAACTGAGGCAGAGAGAGGTTAAGCAATTTGCTTAGGGTCACACAGCTAAATAAATAGCTAAGGCAGGATTTGACTTCAGGACTTCCTGACTCCAAGTACAGCACTCTATTCACTGTGCCACCTAGCTGGATATTGGAAAGGTAATAGATTTATTCAACTCGTTCCTAGATGGCAGAATTAGGATCCACAGTTGGAAATTATAAAGAGGGAAATTCTAGCTTATCCTAAGAACAAACGTGATGAATCTGATTTTGTGATTCTAAGGGTTGCCAGATTTAATTGGCTAGGATTGTATCTAATCATGGACATGATAGCATCCTCCATTCTATATCTGAGCAGAAGAGTTTTTGTATTTAGATATAGGATTTGACATATTGCCCTGCTGGTTTTCATCTCATTTATTTCTGCATATTGTTTTAATTCATCAAGACCACTTTGCTTCCCAAAATATTAGTTATCCAGCTTCGTATTATCTGTATGTTTGATAAGTATTCATTTTATATCATTATCTAAGTCAGGGGTTCTTAAGCTGGGATCTGTGAATTTATTTTTTAAATATCTAATAACTATTTCAATTTGATAGGCTGCTTTTGTAATACCATGCTATTTTATTTATTTGAAAAACATTATTTCGAGGGGAGAATACAGACATCACCCAATTGCCAAAGGGGTCTGTGACATAAAAAAGGTTAAGAACTCACAATTTGAGTAATTAATTAAAGTGTTGAACAGAAGAGGCCCATGTTTGGGGTCCTGAAGCATGAGACCAGACACTTGGTTAGCGCTTTTGGTTACAGGTGTTCATTTACAATGCAGCCTGATTTTGCCATCCTGCCCATGAAGTTTTTATGAAAGACTTTTCCAGTGAAATAAAGATATAATATTAATAGAAACAAAAAGCATTAGAGCTGAAAGGGACGTTAAAAACCATCTATTTCAACACTTTGATTTTTCAGATTAGGAAAACACAGCCCAGCAAGGGGAGATGATTTGTCCAAGGTCATATAGCTAGTTAGTGGCAGAACTGGATCCAGAACCCACATCTTCTGACTTTTGGTTCATTGGCCTTTCCATTGTCTCCTCCCTTAAATTGTGATCTCCTTGAGGAGATCTCCTCAGTGTTAGCCTTTCTTTGTATTCTCAGCATTTAACATAGTACCTGGGACATGGTGCTTAATTAATGCTTGTTGGCTGACTGACATTTCTGCCTCCTCTCTATTCCATTCTTCTAATCTGTTTCCTAACAGAAAAGGACAATAAAAGATCACAACATACATGCAGACCTGGAAGAGGTCTTAAAGACTGTTTCATTCAGCCCCCTTTTACAGATGAGGAGATTGAACTCAAGCCAGATTCAGTGACCTGCTCAAGGTGACACAGATGTTTCATAGCACAGGCTCAATAGGAACTGCTGTCTTTCGTCTCCAATTTACTACTCTTTCCGCAACACAGAATGTCAATAATAGGAACATTTGTGTAACCTTCCAGGATGACAAAGACCTTTGCTCACAATAAACCTGTGAGGTAAGTAGTATAATATTATTACCGCATTTTACACGAGGAAACAGCCTAAGGAAGATTGAGTGATCTGCCTACGGTCACACAGATAGACATTTGTCAGAGCCAGGACTTAATTACAACTGGCATTTAACATGGTGCTTTAAAGCTTACAAAACACTATACACACACACATGATCATAGATGTGTGAGTATATATGGTGCGTGTGTATTTTATACATACATATATATATATATGTATATTTTCTCATTGAGCGCCACAACAAGACTGTGAGGAAGGTCATAAATGTATCATTGTCACCATTTTACAAATAAAAAAATGAGATTCAGAGAGGTTAAGTGATTTAACAGCTAGTTAAGTGTTGAAGTTGGTTTCGAACCTGAGCTTCCTGACTCCAATACAATACACTATATGCTAAGATATGAGTTCAATTTGATGATTTGTTCTTAAGCCCAAATTCTGGGTTGGCTCTTGCCTACCAGTCCCCAGAGTCTTCTCATTCAGTTAAATAACTGAGTTTATGCATATTGGGTTTCCCATAGGGTGCCTTGTGGGTTTGGCTAGAATCTAAAAAGCAAGTATTCTAAAACCAAATGAAAATGTATATTTCTAACTCAGTAGAAATTAATTCTTACTCATCTAATTATGATTCTAGGTATGCCTAGAGCATGACCTGGGTGGGCTATATGTGTCAGCCACCTGGCTCACACTCTGGTAGAAAGAATATTGGACCAAGGGACTAGATCTCTGAATTATTACTGGGCCAATGGGAATGCTCCCCCAAAAGAAGCCCATGAAATGAAATGATGAAATGCTTGTGCTTCACACTTATAAACTGTTTAATACTTTGATATTTTATTTTTTTCCAAAAAGCTGCAGGTTCTTCATAAAAACTAATTTTACTTCCTCAGTAATGAGTCTTACTTGTCTTACTTTCCATCAAAAACCAATCCCTCCCCCAAAATCCTGGTGGAAAAGCATGCTTAGTGTTTCTTTTTAATTTATCCAAGATCACCCAGTAAGTGGGTAGCAGAACCAGCAATAATTCATGGTCTTTGTCGTTTGGTCCAATATTTTTTCTACCAAGCAGCTCTGCTTCTCATTAGAGCCTTATGTCTCTCTTGGGAGGACCTTATCTGGTAAGATTTTGACTAGGGAGGTTCAAATATGCTCTTATGAAGGTTTCCTAGGAGTATCTGAGCTAACCTCTCTTCAGTTCTTTTGAGGTTTGTCCATCATTAATTTTCTGTAATTGTTTTGACATCGTTGATCTCTGGAAACATAAAAAGTTTTCCTTAACAATAAAGGGGCTGTGATTTCATTAAGGGTTTGTTACATTTCAAGGGGGAATAAGATATTTTATGAAAAACAAAAGGAGCCTTGTCATATTCTATTAAAGCAATCCTATAACCCCCAGTGAAATCACCTTAGGGCTTATACTGCTTCTAATTACATACAGTGTACCTTGGATTTTTCATGTAATTTAAATGAATGAGTCTTGTACTGAATGTCTCATTGAAATTACTCAAACTCAATATTTTGACTCCCCCTTCGCCACCCATCCCTGCAAGTTGTCCCTGAAAAAGATAGAGAGATTGTAAAAAAAAAAAAGATATCTTTGGCAGAAAGACATCAAATACTCCTTTTCTTTTTCTCCCACATAGTGGACACTCATTTCTTCATGTTAAGTGTCAGATGCAGGAGTGTGAGGTGATGGACCTGAGTGAGTCAAAAGGATTTCATTTTCCCCAAGTACTTCCTGGTGGTGAAGAAACTGAAGAAAGGGCTGATTCTGAATGACTTGTATTCTTGTCCTTTCATACCAGAGATATATATAATTGATAGATTTGGAACTGAGATCAAGTCTCTTGCTGTTTAAACTTCAGGAAAACCTTAGAGCCTCTTGGGATCTGGGTTGGAAAAATTCAGCTTTCTGTTTTAACTTCATGGGAAAGTATAAACAACAGAACCCTTCCGTGGTTCCTATCAGTCCAAAGATCTTGTTATTAGAATAGCAATTTTTTGACAAGATAATGACAAGATTATGGAGAAGTAGTGGGGGGGTGGGGAGGATAGGGAGCTGGCCTGATAGTTGGGAAGATTTTAGTTCAAGCCCAGTTTGTAATACTTACAAGTTGTATGAACTTAGACAAGTCACTTACATTCTTTGACAATTCTCCAAGATTGTTCATTGAGGAACAGGAGCTGGTTTGCTCTTGATTTTGTAGAGAAAGTTCTTCCCTGGGAGCTCCCATTATGAAGGAGATCACCAGACAATCCAAAAACCACATAAAGACCTAAACCATACTTTTCTCAAGTCACTATTCTGCATCTTGAATCCCTTTTAGCTTCCACGACTATTCTTCTACATTATTGCTTCCATTTTCTCATTTCCCAATCACTTCTTATTCTCTTATAATTTCAGTTGTAATCCTTCCATTTGGCTGAAACTCTGTCCTTCAAGGTGAACAAAGACTTAGCAATGACCTTTGCTCAGGCTCATGCTTCTTGTTCCATCTGTGGCTTTTAGATAGCTGACTATACCCTTCTCCTGTCTCCTTTTCCTTCATCCACACATTCAACAAGCCTTTATGAAATGCTTTCTATGCACAAGGTAAGAAGCAGGGTGGCTTGTTGTATAGAAAATTAGCCTTAGCATCCAAAAGATCTGGGTTCAAGTCTTGCTCCTGACACATACTACCTTTCAAACCATGAGTAAGTCTGGATCTCTTTGTACCCCCTAGTATTGACCATGAATTGGTAGTGGTAGGGATAGTATGTGCACCATACAGTTATAGACTGTGCACCAGAAGTTCCTCATATTAATTAAATTAAACATAAAGCAATTGAGGAGGAATTAAGGGGGAAAAGTACTCACAAGAGGGGGCAGTGAGGAAGAGGGTGTCAGAAAAGAACTCCAGGAGGAAATACTGATTGATTCTTCAAAGGAGTCAGAAGGAGACAGAGATAAGGAGAGAGAACATTCTAAGCATGGGAACAACCTATACAAAGACACAGAGCAGAGGGATGGAATGCTGTATATAGAAAACAGAATATGTATAGGGTAGGAATGCGAAATAAGTATGAAAAGTTAATCTAGAGTTAGTGAAGGGCCTTAAACGTCTAAAGGAGAAGTTTCCATTTTTATCTTAGAAGTAATAGGGAGCCAGTAAAGTTGCTGGGGTAGAGGAGTGATGTGGTCAGACCTGAACTTTAGGAATATCAATCTGGCAGTTTTCTGGAAGATGCAATGGCATAACTCTCCTAGCTTAGTTCTACTTGTCCAAAAGCTTCTTCTCAGCCTCCTACTTATTTCCTGCCCATTTAACACGATCATCTCTCAAAGAACTATTTTAGCCCCTTCTCTTGCAATAGTTTTTTTTAGTGATATTAGTTCCTAAAGGTTTGATTATCATCTGCATACAGATGATGCCCTAATCTATATATCCAACCCTGATCTATCTGCTGAGTTCCACTCACATATTACCAATAGCCTATTGGACACCTGCCTGGAGAGCTCCCTAGTGTCCCAATCTTAATACGTCCAGAACAGAAATCTTTATCTTCTTAAATTCACCAAACCTCTCAATTGCCATTGAACCTTCAGCTCATCCAGGTTCACAAGCTGAAAATCATCTTTGAATCTGTCTCTCTCATCCCACATATCTAATCAGTTGCCAATTTTAAAAACTTATTTTACTTTCATATTTCTCACATTCTTTCCTTTACTAACATAACCTTGACTCTGGTTCATGCCCTCACAACTTTTTGTTGGCACTATTGCAATAGTCTCCTCATTGGTGTTCTTGCTTCCACTTTCTTTTCTCTACAGTCCAACCTCCATACAATTGCCAAATTAATATTCCTTAAACATAGGTCTAAGCATATCAAAATCAAATTAGTAAACTCTTCGGTGACTCCATATTGTTTCCAAGGTAAAATACAAATTCCTCAACTGGGCAGTTAAGCTCAAATTTGTCTCTGACCTACGTTTTGAAAATATCTTTTGTATTATTTCCCTTCACTCACACTATGTTCCAATGGAATGGCCATCGATCTACCATTCTACCATTTTCTGTGCTTTGGCACAGTCTGTGACCCATACCTAGACTGCATTGCCTTCTTACTTTTGACCTTTTGAATCCTTGACTACCTACTAGGTTCATCTCAGGGATCATAAAATTACTCCTGATCCTTCCTCTAGTACTCTCTTCTTCCTGAAATTCCTTTGAATTTACTTATCTGCACCTGTTGTAACCATATACACTGCACTCAAAAGAATGTTAATTCATTGTGAGCATAGGTTATTTTTTTTGTCTTTGTATTTCTATTTCTACCACTATATTTGATATACACAAGGTGTCTAATAAATGTTTGTTGAAATGAATTCCCTTAAAATAGAAACTTCAGATTCAGTAAAATATGCGTGTATTTGTGGCTAGGACATTGTTTGTGATGCTCAATTAATTCCATTCCTGGGGCACAGGACAGGATTTTCCAATTTTCTGGTTATCCTTGAAGAATTCTCTAAAATAACATGAACTTTCAACTTTTTACTCATTTCCCTTTGCTTCCGATCAATTTCCAAAACTATTCCTGGTCATTCAAATCCCTCTTTCCACCTCCCAGTCAGTTCCATGGTCACCTCAATTCTTATTGAAATTAAACCAATAAAACCAAATTTTAAAACATTAGCCAAAAAAAAAAAAATCCTGAAAACAATCTTGTCTTGTAGCCTATTTCACAATAGGTCAGCCCTGAGGAGTGCTGGCACAACAGGAACTTGCTATAACAAGAATAAGTCACATTTATATGAATCATGTGTTAAAGTTTACAAAAAGCTTTCCTCACAAATCTGTAAGGGCAGGGTATCTACATACACACACATCACAGACTACAATGAACATAAGCAGAAAACAGAGAACCAAGGGCCTTGAGTTAAATAACTTTTTTCAGGGATCATTCTCTTAAAGATACAGTCAACTCATGCCCATTCGGCAGTCTGAGACTTTAGGAATATATTTCAAGATTAATTAGAAAAGGAATTCTTCAAAATAGAAAAATAGACTGTTTCCCTATTATTCATAACAACAGAACCTATTTAATGAAATCTTGAAAATAGTTCAGTGGCTTGACTGCCACCTACTGGTTACTCTTCAGCACAACCCTTATTTTAGCTTTTTTGGCCAAGAGGGATTGGGAAAGGCTGCTTTCCTTATCCAGTAATAACAGAAAAGAATGTAAACTCTGTGCTGAAGTGTAATTTTTTTCCCAAAAAAAAAAAAAAAACTGCGTAAGAAGGAAAGAATGTGATTGATATAATTTCCACTTACTGTAGGACTGTATAGAATACATATTGATCCAAAAGATTGATTCAAGGAAATTTCAAAAGCTTGTACTTTGTCCATTTCATTTAATCCCAGCAAAGCTTCCCATCCCAGCAAAACTTCCCATTTGACCTACAGGAACTTTCCCACAGCAAATCTAAACCTGCCAAGCTGAAAGTGATTGTCTTTCTGAAACTGATATTCAGATTTTTAGAGCATCAGAAAGAGATCTAAATCTCACTTGACTTTTAAGCTTGCATAACTAGTGGAGAGTTTGCAGGATAAGTACCTCTTTCATCCAAATATAGAAATTGAATATTGTGTGTATGTACATCAGCAGCTATTTCAGAGAGACCTGAACTAGGAAAGAAATTTAATTGCCCCAAATTTCAAGTTGTGGACCTTTGATAGCCCGACATGCTTGGAAATCAGAAAGCTAACATAAATGATTTATGTGATTTCTTCTTTTTCCTCCAGTATTTAAATTGCCCATTTTATAGTAATAATCCATTTATTGGATCCAGTGATACCATTTAATGTTTCCATATAAAATGATGATGACTTCTTGGTGGACATGTGGCCTGAAGATAAACTCTGTATGTCATTTATTTTAATTACACCTTTTCCTGTCTTTGTGCTCAATTATGCATGTACAGAAAATTAAAAATTGTTTATAGGTTAATAAAGTACTGCATTGAGTTGGTTGCATTTCTCCAAATATGTTTGCATATTTTATACACACTTAAATCGAGTTATAATTAATTATATCTTTAAGAACATAAAGAAAAATTAAGTAGAATATTAAGTTTTTATAAAAAACAATTTGCTTCCTGTGTAGCCTATACCCTATTCACAATATACATTGCAAGCACATCAATAAACTCTTAACACTCCAGAAATCCTTCCAAACAATGTTCTGTTCTGTGCCATAAACAGGCATGGACAATAAATATTAGCATTTGGTAAAGTCACTTAATCTGTTAAGGTAATAATGGCCAAAAGACAAGTCATAAAAAGACTAATAGCTCCTTGAAGCACTAATAAAATTTGCCTGTTTCAAGTCAACATTTCTTAATCATTGTGAGCTATGTAAGATCAATTCCCTTTGTATTTATACAAGCACACAGATCTATGTACTTAGACACACATTGAGAATATGTATCAAATCGTGATCATATCATAGCCATGCAACAAAAGCTCTCTGTGTGTCCTTATTTATGGCAACACCACTAGAATTAGTAGAAATTAATTAAAGAGAATATTAATAACTTTGTGGATGAAAGGAAACCATTTCATCAAATAATAATGGTATAGTGGATTTTTTTCATGTGATTCTATTCCAGTGAGACAGAGGAAAAGAAAAATGGTTTTGCCTAAAATATTGGCAAACTAGCTGAAAGAATAAAATTAAGTTGACCTTTTAATAGATGTCTATTTATTGATTTAAATTCACCTCTTTTTTGGGGGGGGAGAGGAGATGACATGCTGAGGAGGGGCTGTTAGAATACAGGCATATATAATAACACAGCCCAAACCATTTTTATTTCTTTTGTGTGTCATTACTGAAGGATTGAAGCAAGCTTCCCCTAAGTGTAGTGATGCAAAAATAATAGTATCCCAATCTGGCTGTGCAAGAGCAGAGGAAAACAAGAGCTTCATATTAAAGTACCTTCTAGGTAGCTGACATGACGCATCTAGTCAGACGTAAATAATGACAGACGGAAACTATCATGAGGTCTGTGAAGCATCAACATACTGCCATCATTTTCTCTCTAACCTTGCCTTGCTAGCAGCTCTCAGGCTTACAGGCTGAGAGATCATTTAAAAAGCAAATCCTAATGATGCTGCCCACTGTAACAACAGTCAGTGAGATTGGCACCAATTTAGCTCAGTTTAGAAACTCAGGGTGGCAGCCATTGTTGGCTCCTGACACCCTAAACTCATGGCGTTTTCATATTCTACCCCCATCCTTCCCGGCCCTCTCCACCCCCTCTCCACCTCCACTTCCACAAACACCTCCCTCATGGCTCTTTCTGCATCTTAGGAAGATGCTTCACCTGTATGGAAGGGAAATCGTCCATCTCGGTCACTCAGTTGACAATCTGAGTATAATCTCTTGGACTGCCTCTATTTTTCTGGACTGTCTCATTTGGTAAAACAGAACAAAAACAAAATATATCAAAAACAACAACAAACCATTGTGAAAATCACCACCCACCTCCTTTCTTTTGTGTGTGTGTGTGTGTGTGTGTGTGTGTGTGTGTGTGCGTGTGTGTGTGTGCAGCACACACTATTTTGTGTGCATTATGTATGCACAAGCTAACTGGGTAAATAACATTCCAGTGTCCCTGTAGCTTAAGTCTAACATGGTTATGGTTCAGATAAACACATCTGTACATGGCTGCCATAATCAATGCAGAATGGCAGAACAATTTTGCAGATACAGTCCCAGGGAAAAAAAATAGCTGTCTTGTCCAGATTCAATAGAATCTATTCACCAAGAAAACCTGCGATAAAGCGGTAACACATTTTATTTGTTAAGACAGTGATGACTTAGCAAACCAGTGGGAACTGAAGTTGATATCCGATAAGATAATGGCATTATCACTTTGCAAATCAGAGTGTGGCTTTGCTTGGGTGCCAAGAGTAGGACACGGGGTTTGGGGAGCTAGAGCTGACAAAACCAAACCAAACAAAAAAAAAGCAAGCTCAAACTGCCTAGGTTGGATTGTAAATGCATTCTGGTCAATTACCATGAATTTCCTTCCGTTTTGTACAAAACAGATTGCACAGGCTGAAGATTCACTGTTAGAGGGAGCTTGGAGATGTGTGTTAGGAGTGGGGGGAGAGCATGAGGGAGGTAGAGTGTTGGTCAGAATAATTCATCCTAATGGAAAGGTATTGATCTCATTTCATAATACTTTAATCACTAACTGAACAACTTATCTCAGGAAAAAGAGATGCCAAAATAAAATAAGTGTCTTATCTATGGATACACACATTATTATACACATACATAACTCACATATACACATGGGCACATGGGTATTTATGTATATATGCAATATATTTAATATACCTACAGGATGTTTTTAGGGCTTTTGAATTTTTCAGTTATAAACATTAATATCATTTGTGACTCCCATAGAAAATGGAAGACATTTAATTCTGTTGTTGATATCAGGTACCGTACAGGTTGATTTCCCCAGGTGAAAGTGAAAAATGTACTATTTGGACTTAAATTTAGATTTAATAAATAGCTAATTTAGGATCTTGTTCTATATGCAAGGAAATAATCACAAGGCATTCCTTTTTAAAAGGTTTCATTTATTCTTGTGAGCTTAATTATTGCGAGGAAACTGTGAGCAATTTGTTTTTTACCAGTGTCTGATTTCTGAGAATGGTTATTAAATATTAAATGGATGCATAATTCAGGCAATTAAGAAAGTAATCACACAAAGTAATGTAATGGAAGTTAATTATTACTGCATAAGCAAATAGTTCATTAATGCTAGGAGTTGCTATGGCTGCATTCTTAATACATGCAGAAGTGAAGCATGAATCCTCCGTGTATTTGAAGAGGTAGGAGGAAGTGGGTTACTCCAGAAAGGCTGTTACTAATGAAAAGCATAGGCAAATAAGGCCATATTGACCCCTGATTTGTCTAAATAGTGTGGGATCATCATTACTTAAGAGAGTTTTAGTAAAACCATGGCTGACTTAGATGCTTATAATCTTTTCTATTTGTAGTACAGACCATCACTTAAATCAAGGAAGAACTAAGGGAATTTAGGTTGTTAAAAAAAAAAAAATCACCAATCCCGCTTCCCTTGTTAAAAAAAAAAAAAAAATCTACCCAGTGTTGTTTCTCTTGTTAAAAAGCTATAAAATCATTATATGCAACTTAAAAGGACTAGACCATTTTTGGTTTCAATAGGATAATAGCTGGAAGAACTAGTCTTGTTCTAGGCTGACACTCACAACCACTGGTGAAAATTCTGACATCCTGGCTCACACTGTCTCCCCAAAGCATTAGGCTTTATAAAGGCTGTTTTACATTAAATCAACACGGATACAAGTTCTTACGCTCCCCACACTTGGTGCGGCTCCAAAGGTAACGTAAAATAGGTGACCAAATGGGCTTGGGCAGGGGAGGGAGAGCAAAGGAAGTGGGAATGATTTCTGAATGAACAAACAATAGAGAGGTTTCAGAATGGAGCTTCCCTCCTGGCCAGGAGCAGGGCTAACCACGCAAGGAAAGGTTTGTTAATGTGGAGTTTGTAGCTTTTTAGGACATGCCACCATCCCATAGTGACTCTTCTCACGTGCCCTTTCTTGTCATGTCTCTTCATGTGTGTGTATACATATGTATGTACACTCACGTTGAAATAGCATACTTCTGCACATACATACATCTATCATATATCTTATATAGTAGGCATAGAAAAGATTTAATAATGTAGTCAATATTATATTACATATAATGCATATATAATTATGCATAATGTATGCAGATGTAAAAATAGTATGTGTAAATATATTTCTAGACATTATATAAACTATGACATAATTTCTAGATGCAATGTGTCCCAAAAGTCTTAGTGCAGTGTTGGCAAACTGCACTAATACTTTTGGGACACTGTGCATATGCGTGTATATACACAAATACATATACATAAATATATGTGTGTGCATATGTGTGTGAGTACATGTGTGTATGTATGCATATATGTATATATGCACATATTACTTTTTTTCTATTAAAGGGACAAAACCATGTAATCTGGGTTCAATGTTTAAACACCAAAGAAGTCAGAAAAAGAAAATATATTTGTGGTTCCCTTTAAATGCAATGATAAAAAATTATTTTAATTTTAGAAATACTTCAAAATTTACCAAGTACTTTCTAAGTGTTATTTCAGCCTCATGACAACAGTGTAAGGCAGGTACTATAGGTATTATTACCATATAATTACATAATCATATTTATATAATTATAAATATATAAATTACGTAATCGTATCATATTATTCTTGTCACCTCCATTTTGCAGGTGAGGCATTGACCCCGAGGGAGGTTAAGTATCTTGCCCATGGTCCCGTATCTAGAACTGTCAGAGGCGGGTTTTCCTGACTCTGAATCTACCATGCTCCCCACTGGACCTTGCCACCTCTCCGACGGAGACAGAAGCACTCCTTCCCCCTCTTTTCACACGCTTACTGTGTGTATATTGTGTGTGTGTGTGGATGCGTATGTATTCATGCTCTGAGACTGAATATGACGAGCTCTTTCTACACGGGGACTTTTTGCATTCTTGGCGACTACCAAAGTATCTGACATGCGGGAGATTCTTAATAAGTGTTTGTTGATAAGTTGATTGATAAGTTTAATATACATCTGAAAATTATGCCGCAGATCACTTTTGCCTTTCATGAGCAGGAGCACCCAGCCACATGTGCCATCATGCTTATGATGATGTGTGGAACGGGCTCAATGGACATTTCCTCTCTTGAGTGGAAGTGGACGTAGGCAGTCCTCACAGACACAGCAGAAAGGGCCTTTGTTACTGGATTTGTTTATTCCTGCTTTAAGCACCTACTGTAAACAGAACATTGCACTAGCCACTGGAGATGATGCAAAGTTTATCTAAGATCTGGTCCCTGTCCTCTTACAATTCATGATGTAATAAGATTAATAAAATCAATGTAGAATAGAAGTCTCAGTTTCTGCATGAGGAAGTTGCATTAGCTGACCTCTAAAGTACTTTTTGGGGCGGCTAGATGACATAGGGGTTAGAGAGCCAGGCCTAGAGCAGGAAGACATCTTCTTGAGTTCAAATCTGACCTCAGACATTTACTAGCTGGGTCACCCTGGGCAAGTCACTTTAACATGCTTGCCTCAGTTTCCTCATCTGTAAAATGAGCTGGAAAAGGAAATGGTAAAAAAAAAAAAAAAAAAAAAAACCAACACTCCAATATCTTTGTCAAGAAAACCCCAAATGGGGTCATGACATGACTGAAAAACGACTGAATAGTAACAAAAGAACATTTTAATTCTATAGTTCTATATCTGAGTGCCTATTAGATTTCTAATAGGAAGAGTGGAAAAAGTACCACTGGATTTGGAGTTGGAGCAACTGGGTTCCAATCTAACCTCCATTGTGACCTGTGTAACCTTGGACAAGTCATTTAAAACCATTAGTTTTTTTTTTTTCATTTGTAAAAGGAAGGAGCCCCAGACTAGATGACTTCCAAGGTTCTTTCCAGTTTTAAGTCTTACCATGCAATCAATCTAGCAAGACATACTTAATAAAACAATGAGGTCTAAATTATGTGGTACCAACTCTAAAGAGCCATAGAAATGCGGAGAAGGGGGATGTCAGCAGTAGTTCGAAGACTACTTTTTGGAAAAGATGGAAACCTGAGTTTAACCTTAAAGGTTGAACAGAACGGGGGTGAGGGGGAAAGAAAGAGGGCATTTCAAGAAAGAGGTAGAGTAGAGGTGAGGCATTGTGGGTGTGATAGTGGGGGGGTCAGTAATGAGATAATCAAATTGCTTGGCACAAAGGGGTGGTCTGGAAGAAGAGGAAATTAAAATGTATTGGTGGGATGAGATTCTATTTGGAAGACCTTGAAAATCAGGCTGGGGGGTCAGGTGTATGTGTTAAGCATTAAGGATTCCTTGAAGGCTTTCATTCTCTAGGGAGCTATCAGTGGCTTTTTATTTTCCCTAAATACTTTTTAGCATCTCCTCATCAATAGAAGCATGTTTAATGCATTAAAAAAAATCAATCCTCATATATTTTGCCTTTAGACTGACTCTTCATTTTGCCAAGGGCTAGGGATGAGTTTAATGAAGTTATGCCTGTACCTTTCAGAATTTGGGCTTTCTTTACTTTTGATTCCAGAACCGAGTTCCAGCAGCCAAGTAATTCTAGAACAGATGAATCCCCTCCCCCAGAGTGATTCAGAAGTAGACTAGAAAAGGAAACTAATGTTTTGCTCCTCAATGTCATCCTGTAGTGTTTCCTGCAGTCTCACTCACTCTACTCAAACCTTTCTAGGGTAATAAGTGAATACCAGGTTTAGTTGAAGATAGGAGTTTGGATTTAATTTAGATTAGAATCTGCTTCATAAGTTTACTCCTTGTAAGCTAATTGATTCTCAAAGGGGAAATTTAGGAGTTAGGAACAATTCAGGTTCTACTCTGAACTGTTTCTGTCCCTGTAAGAAAGTGACATCTCTTCTCTCCTTTAATTTCCTATCTAGAGACAAATATTACCTTTCCCTTATCTAAATTACTGAAGATCTACTGGATTACAAATGACTGGAGAAGGAGGGACTCCCTTATGCATTTTTGTATCTCCTGAGAGCAGAAACAGCTGGATTTTTTTTTTGTCTTTGTATTTCCAGTGCCCAGCATACTGCCTTGCACATAGTAGGTACTAAATAAGTATTGTAGTTGTTTGTTTAATGAATCAGTGTCTTGTATATGTAAGCATTTAATAATTGTTGACTCAAACTGAATTGAAACGACTTGCAGTAAACTAAACTAAAGATGGAGATTTGTTCATTCCCACCACACCTTATACTCGTAGTCAAAAGGAGTCAGTTTTCTGGTGTATCAGGAGCAAGTTCAGGAGCAAGAGTTTACCAAACACACCTTAGAGGTTTGAAGGAGTCCAAAACCCCTTCCAAAAGACACTTGCTCCTTTATCACCAGAGAAGAAACTGACTTTGCATCTCAGTATTTTCTTATTATCATGACATCCAATTGATTTCAGGGAGATGATTTTCAATCATTTCTATTTACCATTTAAAGTATTAAAAATGAAAAATATAGACTAAACAGATTCCAGGATGTTTCCAGACACACAGGCTGTATACAGCAAAGCTGTACCTGACGATGTAAGTTCTGGCAACATTGAGCCCTCTTACCCAGAAGTCACATCTTATTCCCTGGAGATTTGAACTGGGGGACTTTTGGGGCAATTTTCTCTGTGATGGACCTAAGGGGAGAAAGGAAAATCTCCCATCCCTTGTCAACTTGTAGCTGGATTGAATATTCACTCATTAGACACTGCCTAAGCTTCAATGAAATGTCTTGAGCTAACGCTGCAGCTCTGTGTTAAAACCCTGTCTTATCACCACAGTGGAAAAAAGACCTTATGAGGACTAATGACTAATTCCCTGCATCATTTCTAATGTATCCCAGGGTGCTAACTTCAGAACACCTGCCTCTACCACTGGTAAGGTAATGAGAGAATTTGTGAGTCACGGACCACGGAAAGCATTCATAATATTCATCAGTCTAACATTACTGGACGGGGCAGCATACCTAGTTCACTAGGAAACATCGAATGCAGTTGCCCTCAGAGCTCTGCTTTTATGGGGCAGTTGGTCAGTGAAGTGGTTGAAAATACATACTAGTGGAATAAATGAGTTTGGAAAAGTTCTAGCTTCCCAGGAAGGCCAGAAAGCTTGTTAAATTGTGTTACTAGTAATATTTTTTTAAATAATACTCTTAGTAACACCTACAGGGCAGAGAAGCAAAAAGAAAAAAACCATAATCATTCAGAAAAATGAGGCCCCAAAATCCAGGTTTTGGCCTGGACAATTCAGACTGTTGGGGGAAAGGTGTCTTGGGAACTCTGAAAAATTCAGATTGGATTAATATATTATCCACGGGCCAGCTAATTATAACAGCGAATAGAGTGCTGGGCATGGAGTCAGGAAGACTCCTCCTTGTGAGTTCAAATCTGGCTTTAGACACTTACTAACTGTGTGACCCTGGGCAAGTCACTTCATCCTTGCTTGCCTCAGTTTCCTCATCTGTAAAATTAGCTGGAGAAGAAAATGGTATCTTTGACAAGGAAACCCCAAATGGACTCACAAAGAGTTGGAAATGACTGAACAACAAGAATGGATAGTATTCTAATTCACCTGATTATTACCATTTTTACTGTTTGTGCTGGAAAATCTAACCCTACTTCTAGCCAACGAGTTTTTTTTAATTTTGAGAGAACCAGAAATTCTTTAGTCCAATGGAAATACACACACATGTGTGTTAGTACATATGTATATATATATAATATATATTATATATTACATATATTACATATATGATATATGTAATATTATACACACACATATATATGTATATGTGTGCATATCATAGGATAACAAATCTAGAATTGAAAGGGATCTCAAAGGTCATCTGATCCAACATTTTCATCTGACAGATGAGCAAAATGAGCCCAGAGTGGTTCAAGGATTTGCCAAGATCACAAACGTAGAGTGTTAGAGGCAGGATTCAAACCCAGGCCCTCTGAGTATTCTATACCACAATACCTCCACATCTAGAACAAAGGCTTTTATTTCCTCTCCCCCAAATTATTTCTTCTCTTAATCAGAACCATGGAAATCCCTGCTATTAGACTAGAAATGTAAACATCCTATGGGATGTTGGATATTGTCTTTGGTGTTTCATTGAATATAAACATAAGAGGAATGAATCTTCAGCTCTCTTCCAAATGGGGTCCCTTAGTCACTTGTAACTAACCTCTTTCTTTTTGCATTTAAAAAACATTGTTCGGGGGAAAAACCCTTGTGCATCTTTCCTGGTAAGTAGCTTTTTCATATTCCTTTCCCCTACCATCCCTCTTAGTTCATTTATTAAGCATCTTGCACTTGACTCTGAATATATGACTACAATTAAAAGGAAATGGCCCAATGACAGGTAAAATATCTTATGCTCATTTTTCTTGATGTAAATGCAACTATCTGCTGCAGAAAACTACCCAGGGTTATGTCCAAGGTCATTCCTGAAGGTGGGGAGGTCCACTTCTAAAATTCTGGCTCTCAGTATATCCACCTCTGTGGGTAGCCCAAAAAAGGAGAGAGAAAATTCAAAATGTCCAGATGTGCTGAAAGACAAGATGATCTTTTCATCAACTAAACTTTTCATCATCAGTGTTTGTTTCTCTTTCCTCCCCATTAGGAATTATAAAAAGCATTTGTTTTCGAATCTATGTACATAGCTCCCAAGAAGACTCACAGAAGATATTTTTGCTCAGTCGTGTGACTTAGTTTCATTTTACTGTAACTGCTTCATGAATAACATCTGAGGAAATAATTATGTAAGGTCAGTTTACCTTACTGCTGAATTCTCCACTTAGAGTAGAGGAAAATCTCCTGGAAGCTAACAAAAATCCTAGGAAAGATGAAAAAATCAATGGAAATAAATGAGAGTAAGTCAGTTTCATATTTGGTGGGTCTGTGAGGCAGTTTCTTTTGCCAAAAGATTCTGATTAGGAATGTACATGTTTTGAGACAGTTTACTTTAACCTTTCTGACTTTTTCATATAACTTTGCTTTAATTTCAAAAGCAAAACACACACACATAAGTACATGCATGCACCTACACACATACATACATGCACACACTCTGAAATACTTGAAGTCAAGGACAGAAATCTGGTATCTTAGTTTATTTCTTGAGTACAGGTTAGAATGATAAAGGGAGATAAGAAAACCATGGATTTTGCACAGAAGTGCTAATTAAAAAAACAACATTTTTTGAATGTTGACCAAATACAACCACTCTTTAGATGACCAAGAGGGTGATGATGGTTGCTCTGATCTTTGGTGTTAACCCAGAAGCTAGAGTCAGAAACCCAAATGGGCTATATACCAAGTGGCATGACATCATGGCTATGATGAGGGAGAAAAGATATTGGCTATAGTTATACCTTAGAAAGCCACTGAGTCTTGGTACCCAGAGAGAGAAATTCCATTACCAAACAGAGAAGCATCAGGCATGAATTTTCTATTTCAATAATGTATGTGCAAAGATGACTCACTAGTATGTAGGGCGGGACTATGTAAAACATATTTTCATCTGACTTCCGTAAGCCACATTTGGTGTTCCATTAGCAGTGTGCAGTAGGCCCGAGTGTCCTCTGCATTACGCTAATTGTTTTAAGCATGACAGGTTATTACTTCAGTCAGAGGGGTAATGTAGATTGGGAGGGGGGTTGGAGAAGTAGGGCACAAACACAATTTTCTAGTTTTCAAGGAGCAATTATAAATACATGAGAAGCCATAAAAATATTACACATGGGAACAGGTCATCAGTACAATTGAAACGGCGCCTGAAGCCGCCAGAACCAGGAGCGAGATGGGTTCAGAGCTGACAGAACTGTGGTTAGTGATTTAAAAATAGCAATGGTAATTCTGCTGCAAAACAGAACAATGCAGGCAAGAGTCACCACTCTCACAAAAGGCATTGGTCAAACACGGGGCCATTTCATTGGATAAGCTATTTTCAAAGCAAACCCAAATTTCAAAATGTCAGCCTGATAAATAGGGGGAATCTAAAAAGGATAAAGTCAAGGTGTTTTGTTTTAGATATTAAACAAAAACCACCTTTGCTTTTATTTCTAGAAATCTTTCAAAGCTTTAAGAAAAGAGAATATTTTAATGCCCTGGGAAGAGACCTATTTATTTCTCTTCTGGATGACATCTTATTGACTTATTACATCCATGTGCAAGTTTATCTTAGATGTCTCTTTGGTCTGCTCCCATGATTTCACTCTTATAAGGAAACTCCCCCATAGATTTAGGGAATTGCTTGGAGAACCCATGTCCCTGGTTACACACAAGTATGAAAGGCAGGACTTAAATCAAAATCTTTTTTGTCTTCTATCCACTGTACCACCTTGCCTTTCAAGTTCATGCATTTGGTGCCTCGTTTTCTCCATCTCTAAAATGGGTATTTTTCCCCTAGAGACACTAAAGTTTGAAGTGTTGGATAGGTGAGGGCAGCAACGCATAGCAGATGGGGAACTAGCCTTGGAATCAGAAAGAGCCATACATATACTGGCTACATGACCATGGGCAAATAAGTTGCCCCCTGCCAAAACACTCAAATAAAAGTCACAGCTGAGTTGCTTTTTTGCCCTAGTGGAAGGAGTTTCCATGTTGCAAATTTCTCATATGATTAGAATCACAGATCAATTCCCCCCAAACTTCCCATTCCACCCTCCTGCACCAAATCACTAGATGTAAGTTCCACAAGAACTGGGATCTTGTCTTACCCAAATTCCTAAAACAGTGTTCTACATAGTAGTCTGAATAAAGGTTTGTTGTGTTAGTAACAAAAAAGAAATGTATATTGTTTTATTCTAATTTTCATTTTCTTCTGCATGGATAGATTGGTTCAAAATTGCCATTTTTGTTGTGATTGCAGACAATGCTTTTACAAGCATCCAGTGTACTGTAGAGCAGACGGCAATAGCTGGGAGACTTGAGAGACCTGCATTCTGATCTAGGCCTTTCTACCAATGTGTGGCAAGCACGAGTCATTTTGATCTCCACCCTCACTATTCTCATCTGTAAAATGGAGTTTATGCTGGATGATCTTTGTAGTTCCTTCTGTCTCTATGGAATCTACGGTCTGAGATATACTAGGTGGTCTCTCCACACTTAATTTGATTTTCTAGCTTAAAAATTAAAAATAAAATAAAGTTAGGGCTTTCATGTTTTCCAAACAAAGAACCCAAGTAAGATATTTTTCTGCTTTAAGGTCATTCTGAAACACAGTCTCATATCTGACGTTAGCCAACAAGACTTTTGATATTCCCTTTCCCCTTACCTTTTGCCCAGGCTCCAGCTCCATGAAATAAAACAAGATAACTATTTCAAGAGTATTGTGAATTGGCATGGAAAAGCCTGGTAGCTCTGCTCTAAGGCCTCTCAGTCTCAGTAATACAGCTAGTCATTTGAAAGTATATAAAAAAAAGTTTTACTTATTGACTCTGTCTCTTTTTTGTCCCCAGTTGAACAACATACTTCAAAATAAATAGAACCTAGCTGGGAGCAGAGAGCAGTCCTCTTTCAATCTCCTCCATATTATCCTATGCTCTGGGATGAGAGAGAGCAAAGCTGTATGTAGAGTTCCAAGTGAATTAGTCAGTGGAGCAGCTGCAAAGTCCAAGTGGTTGGCAGCCCATGTCCCCAACATTGATCATCTCTTCCTTTGCTATTGAATGTCATTCTAGTCAATGGGATTACAAGAGGGAGTTTAAAAGAGCAGAGAGAGAAAATGACACACACACAAGCACAAAGGAAGGAGTAAAAGGAAAGGCTGAGATAGTTTGCTGCATTGAGATTGAAGGGTCAGGGAGGGATCCTGCCAAACAAGATCACTGGAGACTTGGGCTGACCTTGCTCTTTACTTGTATCTAGATATGGAATCTGGGGACACTTTCCCCCCCATAGCCCTGTTCTCCACTTCCCGCCCTCCCAGCTAGGTGGCACAATAGTGCCCAGAGTGCAGGCCCTAGAGTCAGGAACACCTGAGTTCAAATCTGTCCTCAGACACTTAGTAGCTGTGTGACCCTGGACTATTCACTTCATTGTTGTCTGCCTCAGTCTCCTTCACTGTAAAATGGAGATAACAGCAACTGTCTCTTAGGGTGTTCTGAGGTTCAGATGAGATAATATTTGTAAAGCACTTAGCACTATGCCTGGCACATAATAGGCTCCTAATAAGTTCTTCCTTCCTTCCTTCCTTCCTTCCTTCCTTCCTTCCTTCCTTCCTTCCTTCCTTCCTTCCTTCCTTCCTTCCTTCCTTCCCTTCTCTCTCCTTTCCCAGTCTTGCATAAAATTTACAAACTTCAGAAGAAAAAAAGAAAGCCTTGAAGCTTGAAGCACAAGATAGCACAAAGTTCATAGCGGATGACATAGGGAGCACTGTAGAGTAGTGGGACAGGGACTAAATTTGGGGTAAAAGGTTCAGTTCCTGGCTCTGTTATTTATTGTCTGTGTGCTAATCATTTAGTTTTTCTGAGTCTCAGTTTTCTCATCTGCAAAAATAAGGCAGTTGGACTAACTGACCTCCATGGTCCCTTCCATGACTAAAGCTATGCTCTTGTGTGTCTTCTCCCTGTCCCTCCCCACAAATAAAAGCAGACATGTACAACTTAGATGAAATTCTAGGACGTCCTACAAGTAACACAGATTTCCTCTTTGTTGATGTCTATTTTGATGCTTTGCTTATGCTTTCTCAGAAGCTGTGTTGCTTTAGAACAAAACAAGTCCTAAATGAATGTTTATTGAATGAATGAATGAATGAATGAATGAATGAAATAAATGGAATGAATTTCCATTTTTTTTATATTCAAGATTTCTCCAAGATTATCAGAAGGATAAGGTTCCAGAAGCTGGAAAATCCCTGGGAAGAAATAAGATCAAGGAAATCCACTAGCAAAGATAGAAGAACCTAAACTATGTAAATGTTTAGCTCTGGTGTTTGTCTGAGAAAGAAAATTTGAACTCTTGGACCTGATTTTGATGCTTCTCAATGGCCATTTGTTAATTATCCAATTCTTAGTCATATTAATGATTTACAGAGAGGAAGTTAGACCTCTTATCAGAAGGTCAGATACATGAGAAAGCATCTGCTAGCAGGAATCAAGCTGGGACAAATAGAAGGATTTCAAGGAGTATTCTATGACCTAGATACACCTTTTCAAACTTTGCCTCTTTTTTCTCAAAACCAGGAAAGGATGAATTTTTAAAAAAATGTAATTAATTATAGTGCCTATCTCTAGCTCTGTCTCAATAAATGTGCCATCAACTGTGATCCAATTTAATGTATAGGATCACAGGAATGTAGATATAGATAGAAATCAAAGAAACTGTGTGCCAAGGCCCTGGGCTTGGTTCAGGGGATCTAAATCACACATTCCTGGTCCTCTAAGAGTTTATAATCTAACATGGGGAAGATAGTTCAAGTCAAGTATTTGTTTTAAAAACAACTTCCAGAGTATTTCTTGAGCTCAGCATGCATGAAACGTAATTCTTTCAACTTTTATATCTAAACAGTTATTTTGTTCAGTCATTTTTTTCTTTCAGTTGTGTCTTCATGACCTCATTAGGAATTTTATTAGCAAAGATACTGGAATGATTTGCCATTTCCTCCTTCAGCTTATTTTACAGATGAAGAAAATGAAGCAAACAGAGTTAAGTGACTTGCCCACGGTCTTGCAGTTAGTAAGTGACTGAGGCCAGATTTGAGCTCAGAATGAGAAGTCTTCCTGACTTGAGGCACTGTACTACCTAGCTGCCCTGAAACAGTTATTTATAATATTACATAGTGATATTCAGAATGATGTAGCAAGAGATTTAAATACCAAAGAATCACTAATCGAATCCCAGAAACCTTCATGGACTTGAGACCTTCTCTGTATGATACTCCTCTAATAAGAATAATAACTGATGCTTACATATGTAGTACTTTAAGATTTGCAAAGAATTTTATATACAGTATCTCCTTAGAGCTTCAACCCCATAAATCAATATTACCATTATCATTATCACCATTTTATATATAGAAAAACTGAGGTTCACATTGCTATTAAGTTTGGAGGTAGAATTGGAATCCAGGTCTTCCTGGCTTCAAGTCCAATGCTTTGCTCTATCTCTCACATTGTGATTTTTTCCCCCTGTCTACTTCTGTCCATATCACTTTACGCTCTATGAATTCTAGGGTCTAGGAAACATACAATAGTAAAATTCTAAGACTGGAAGGGAACTTAGAGGTCACCCAGTCCAACTCTCTAATTTTTACACAAATGTCATGTTCACTATATCCTATTTCCTTCCACAGTAAAGGAGACTAATACATTTTTAAAGGCTTTTCAACTATAGGGATGGGGGTGGGGATTAAAAGAGTCTCTTAGTTAATCTCCAATTGACTAGAAAATTCAAGTACCCGGAATTCTCCAACCTTGAGCATTCTAGGGAATTGGAGAGATTTTTAAAAATCTTCCATTGTTCAGATGAACATATCAATTTATTGATACAATTGTATGGAGTTTCCTCTCTAGTCAGGACATAGCAAGAGAAAATAAATAGACAACCTGGAAGAGTTGAGTATAACAATGACTTTCAGAGAGTAAGAGAATATTACAAAAATAAAAATGAAAAAGAATAGGTTCCCACTGAGTTGGGTTTGTGAAAGTGTTTCTAGATCTAGACTTCTCTGAGCCTTAATTTTTATGATAGATAAATCAGTCATTTTCTCTCTGACTTATAAACAAGCTCCTCATAAAAATGCAGACATTGCCTGGATTGTAGTGATGCATATCTGAAAGTTATTAGCTTTTACCCATATAAATGCCTTACTTTTGTGTACTATTTTTATTTTAAAAGTGTTTTTATATGTATAATCTTGTTTACATGCTTGACAATGATTTTTGTTGTGTAAATAGAATAGAGATTATTTATCATCATTTTATAGAAGGGAGTGGGGTAGGAGAGGTTAAGTAACATATCTAGGGTAATAATATTAGTAGTTGAGGCAAGACTCAATCGTGAGTTTCTTGATTCTTGATAGCTCGGCATCCTATCCATTAGACTACTCTGTGTTCCATTAATGACACATCATTGGCAACGTGACTTCTGAAACAACTTTGCTGTTTCCACTAACTCGTGAAGTGGGAATATTGGACTCTGTAGTCAAAAATAATGACTTGGATGATGTCATTGCTTATCAGAGACATTCCACAAAGGATGAACCACAACACTGACTGTAAAACAGCTAGTGGGCTCTAGCAACGGATTTCATGCTTGGAGTAAAAAACAGCAGAAAACTAAAATAATCTGGATTTATTTATGAACATTTTTTCACATGATAAAGAGCACATACCTATTTGCCGGCCAAGAGATACTTTGTCAGTACCATCAAAACATCCTTTGACTTGAACCATCCATTTCAATGGGAGTTTTTGAGACATGAGAGAGGGAGAGACTTGCTGACCTTTAAAAAGGCTGCTTACTCATCCATTTGCAGTATCTACCTTCTACATTGCCATGACTTCAATATTTCAGTGGGAGTTTTTAGTGGAAAGGAAGTTGAGGAGCCAAATCCAACCTTTTCCTCACCCCGACCTCACTGTGACCATTAGGATTTGTCATACATATTCAAAGGGGTGGTAGTATGAAATAGTCTACTTCTGGTCCCTTTATGATGTGTCCATCTATAGTAGCAATAATAATAGCTAGCATTTATATAGCACTTTAAGGGTTGCAAAGCTTTTTAATATAAAGTCACACTTTTCTTTAAAGAAAATATGCATTTTATTTTAGTCCTTAGACTTTTTTCCTTTAAAAATTTCTGTTAAAATATTGAAGTCATAATAGATTTGAAGTCCATTTGGTGAACCTCCTAAATAGTGCGTTGATATTGCCTTGTTTGTGTTGGTCTTTCGTTGCCAAAGAAGATCATGCCATTAGAGAAATAAGGACATGACTTTCACTTGACTTTGTTTTGAGTGAGGAAGGGCTGTGCAGGTCACCAGCCTCACTTCTCCTCCAGAGCCATCTGAATCCAGTGACCAGATATTCATCAGGATGACTGCAGATGACCGAGGATGCACTGGGAGACTGTGGGCCCTTTTGGCCAATGTCTTTGCAGGTATTCACTTAGGGTGGGGTAATGCCCATTCCTGGCTGGAAGTAGCCAGGGCATGGCCCCTTTAATGAGACCAAGAAAAAGAAAGACATCAGGCTAGGAGAGGAACAGCAACAGTTACTATTGATAATCACTATAAAGCCAGGAGGGTCAAGAAGAGCCCTTAGGCAGGGGCCCATTGGCATTCCAGCTTCAGAGTACAGTAGGTTTAAGATTTTGGGAGAAGAGAGAGAGGAGAGGACAGGAGAGGAGAGAGGAGGGGAGGGCTGTGCCAGTCACCAGCGTTACTTCTACTCCAGAGCCTGGATAAGAGCAAAAGGAAGTCTTGCAGTATGAGGGGTAGACACAAGGCATGGACACCTTTCCAGTTAATTGAGAGAATGAGATTTCTAGAATTTTTGAATAATGGGAAAGACAATTTTGCCAGTGACATTGAAAATGAATTAGACCAACCACAGAGAGCATATATACAGTATACAATATGAATATGTATGAAGATAGTATGAAGGCAGACAGGCACCCAGACAAAATCAATGACTGAAGGGAGAATGAGGAAGAGACATATTTGGAAAGTCATATAAACATAAAAATAACAGTTCTTAACATCAGAGTGGAAGCAGTGAGTGGAGGATGATGAAGAGTTGGAGGAGGGACAAGTTACAGATGGTAGTATAAGCAAGTGTAATGGGAAAGCAAGACTGTGGAGAAGATGGTGTGTGATTTTGATGGCAATGAGACATCTAATTTGAGATATCTTAGAAACAATGCCCAACTGGATTTAAACCAGGGGAAAGGATTAAGGGAAAGAGAGCTATGTGTGCGTTAGTGTTTGTGTGTGTGTGTGTGTGTGTGTGTATGAGGGGGAGAAGGAAGGAGGAAGTGAGAGAAAGAGAGATCTATGTACAGCTTGAACTCATGGGAAAACTTGAAAAATATGGAAGAAGAAGGAACCAAAGACAAAATTAATATAGTGGCAGAGTTACCAAAAATGAACATAAACTCCCACATAGACTTTTTTTGTTGGTGGGTTTTTTTGTTTGTTTGTTTGTTTTTAGTCACAGACTCTCCAAAAGATCTGGTGTAGGCAATTTATTTCTGGAGTTCCTTGAGTGGGATACAAAAGCCATGCATAGCTATTATAATTGCAGATGAAATTAAATGCTGCAGTCTGTTTTCTAAATGCTTTCCAAAGATTTATCAGCATACACATGTAAATGTGTATGTATGCATACATATGTATATATGCACACACATGTTATGCACACACATGTGCCTATATAAACATATCTGTATATACATGATGTCCCCATAACATATGTTAACATATGTTGGTTGATTGGTTGTTTGTTGTCCTTCGTCTTCGAATTATATCCTTATTGTATATGCATATAGAGGAGAGTGGGCATATAGCATCTATATAATGCATATACATGTATATATTCTTTGACAAAGAAGTTTCTGATCATATTGATCCAGGAAATGTGTATTTCAAAGGAAGTATAAGGGAAAGAAGAAATATCACATTGTTCATCTTTTGGTAGCTGTCTCACTTAGTTGTAAATAAAAAGTACTAGATCACCTTCATCCTTATAGCCAAAGGGGGATGTAAAATTATAATTTAGAATAATAGAATCTTAGAGTTAAAAGCAACTTCAGAGATAGTCCATCACCTATTTAACCTTACTGATGAGAAAAGCTGAGGTCCAGCAAAGTTAAGGTGCTACCCAAGCTACCCTAGCAACTTATTACAACAGTGTATTCACTATGATGGGGAGCCTCTCTTTCACCAACAAAGGACCAAACTTTTGATAGAAAAAGGTGTATCTTTAAGTTAGGATCCTAAACTTTTAAATTTGATTCCTAGCATACAGCTATTTGACTGTAATCATCAAATTGGTGTATTTATTTTTGTAAAAGTTTTATTGATGTAATTTGTTTTACATCTCTTATTTCCCATTGTATCTCATCTCTTCCTCCCGGCAAGCCATCTCCTATTATAAAGAATAAAGTCAAGTCAGCAAGGATTTATGAAGTGCCTTTATGTACCAAGCATTGTTCTAAGGACTTTAGATGCAAAGAATGGCAAAAACCAATTCTTGCTATGAAGTAGCTCACCATCAAATGAGTGAGACACCATGCAAACAATTACATAAAAACAAGATATATACAGGATGGTCAGACCTTTTAAAAGTCTGATATCATACACAGTGTTCCACAGAGTCCCTTATCTCCGAAAAGAAGTGTCTTTTCGTATCTCTTCTTTGAGGTATTGTAATTTCTCAACATACAGTTCTGATTTCTTGTTGTTGTTATTTGCATATACATTGTTATAGTCACTGTGTCTACTGTTTTCCTGATTCTGTTTATTTTACTTATGACAATTTTAAATTTTCCCATGACTCATTTCTTACATCACAGTAATATTATATTACTTTCATGTACCAGTTTATATAGTGACTACCCAAATGATGGGCATCCACTATATTTCTAGTCCATTGGACAACAGGTAATATTGACCTTTTTGAAGTCAACTTCACATTAGTTAATGAGAACTCTAAAAAACTTTGATAGAATACTAAATCATTGGAATTCAAAACACCTTAGTTTCACCTTCTCTTTCCCCTTACTTTAAAATATGAGTGAATTCTTGCAGAACCTCAGAGAAGGACTTATGGCATCTTCTCACCTTTGAAGGTGAGTTGATACATCGCCCGTTTGCACTAAACCATGTAGAAAGGTTTTGATCATCTCTTCCCTGAGTCTGTTAAAGAAGTCCATGACGCTGACGCTAGTAGCCTTATGGGAGAGGTGGGGTGGCTTGATTCTTAAAGTTGCTGATTTTGCTACCTGTACAGAGGCCTGAGTGAGGCATCTTTTGTGAAAGCAAATGCTGTTGGCAGAAACATATTATTCCTTGAAATCAAGCAAAAGTCCGGTTCAAGCAAAGATGATTGGTAAGAGAGATGTTTTTCTCTCTTCAAAGCCCAAGTGGAGCACCAAGGCTAGTATCATCCCATATGGAAGAAGACATACCTCAAAAGATCCTTAAGAGAACAGTTAATCCATCCCCTTGTATGTAAGTCTCTAAAATCCTCCAAAAAAAATCAGTATGCATCATGATTCAGCAAAAACTCCAAGGCAAGAGGCTCCAAAAAGACTGCTCTCTTGACCTCTTCAAGCTTTTGCAATGGCTACACCAAGAGAGAGAAGAACAGGAGCTCTCTAAGGGGAGGGACTGTCTTCATTTCTGTCTTTCTATTTCCAGCACTTAACCTGTTGCCTGTTTCTTAGTAAATGCTTGGTGAACTGAATTAGAAAGAGAAGACAGCACATTCAGTCCTAGGGAGTCTGCAAGAACAACAGACCTGCTGAGACTGTGCCACATATTCATCGTCTGCTTGCAAATGCTACTTTTCATCCTCAACTCTTCTCCATTACTACCTTTTGCTATCATAGCCAAATTCTTGAGGCTGGCTGAAGATGAAAAAACTCTACAATCTAAGCAGGCTCTCATCTTCTTGGCAGCTTGAATAGGACAAATATAGGTATTGGATCTGTGATGTCTTTGGTGTAGAGAAGTTCCAGATGAGGGAAACCCCCTCTACCAAGATGGTTTGGCAACTCTCTACTTCATCATCTCAGAGTTGCCTACAGCCTTGAGAGTTATCCAGGTTCACATAGCCTATTTGTGTCAGAGGTAAGGCTTGAACCCAGGTTTTTCTGGCCCTGAGAAGGCCCATCTATCCATTAAACTATACTCTCATGGTATTAGGGCAGCATATAAGTAAACCTCTGGGAGGTAGCTTATCTTAATGTTACCTCTTCTATACACCAAAGGAAGGTAGCTCCAATTTGGGATACCAGTTGGACTTTCCAGTGTGGTACTCACTACTCTTTTGGACACGTTTTCCTCCAACCGTTATGCCCATCTAACCATCAGCCTTAGCTGCTTTAGCTACTTCCTAACATAGAATAGTTGGTATCATGGCTAGGTAGAGTATGGGCTGTAAAAAGTGTTTCTGGGAATCTGGTTATTATTAGAGATGGAGTTGAGAGGGCAAGGCATCTTCTTATTTAAGCAAATAAGGTTTTTGGTTAGTGTCTGTAAAAGTTTCCTGAAGTCATCAAAGTAGTGGTCCCTTACCTTGTCAACATCAGCTCATACAATGCTAGGCTAGGGTACAAGGAATCTGTGCACTCACTCGGGCTCTACAGTGGAATTGTTTCCCAGGAGGGAGGTCTGGTATTACAGCAAACTAATCCTCCACCTTGAGAAACTGAAACACTCCATTTAGCAGCTCAAGATGCTATTAGCTTGGTTGGGCACAACAAGGAACATTAGAGTTCCCTGTGGTCCAGCTGCCATAAGTGGAACTAAGAATGCCTACCTATTACATTGCATATTGGGGGACCCTTTCTTCAAGGTATAGAAGGGCCTGGGCTTAAGGCAATACATCTCCCCAAAATACATTTGGATAAAGGCTTAATGTTGATCAGACAGCAAAGGTCAGTCTTAAGAAGGGGAGTAGAACAGAGCAAACAAGGAAAGGGAACTGAGGATGAAAAATGGAAACCTTGCAATTTTCATCTTTAATTTCAGGATCTTTTCATTAGAGAGGAGAGAAAATCTTGATCATTTAATAACCTAATAAAAATTGAGTTAACATTGGAAGTCTGAACTTGGCTGTTTCTACTTTTTCAAGATTATTATTTTTCTTCTTCTTTCTTTTTCTTATTGTGCTGTCACAAAATTCCCTGTGCAGAAATCACCTACTGGGTCCCTCTTGTTGATCTGGTGAGGCTAAAGGCTCAATTATCTTTTGGAGCCACTGTGAGGGTGATAGCAGTGACCTACTACCTATATATGGGAAAGTGGGTAAGTACCTCTTTCTTGTCACTAGGGACCTTCCTCTTCTCTTCACAGATAAGGTAGTGTTGACAGAAAATAGTATTAATTCCTTTTAATGGCTTAGCTTTTTATTTTATTTTATTTGCTGCTTAAAGAGTTGCTGTTGAACTTACTGCTTCTGTCTGGTCAAATGGCTAACCAATTTGAGATCAGAGGAGGGGAAAGGAAATATGTAAGATCAGGAGAAACTCCCAGAGCTGAAGGTTGTCCATGAAGGTATTCCAGGATCAAAGTGACAGACAAATTAATAAATACTCTGAGCTAGTCTATGAATATCATATGCCAACTTGGCTTTCATCATTTGTTCTTAGCTGTTCCCTAGAAAGCAGTTTGCCAGGTTCAAGTGGTAAAAACCAGGAAGTATTCTGGACAAACAGGGTTTCCAGTACCTGGGATCCTGTGGGGCTCTACTCTCCTCCAGTTAATAGAGAAAGATTGTATTGGAAGTCTTGATTTCTAATACATATTATAATTTATTATAGACTATATCTATTATAGAAACATGGGCAGGTAGCTTTGGAGTTCTTTTGTAGTGATTTTCACTACGTATTCACTCCTCAATAATCTACTTCTTAAAAAAGTAATAATTCCCTATTTGCTAACATGAAAACAAAGTGGCTAAGCAAAATCAACTGATATAGTGCCCATGAAGGAAGGGGGAGGGGAAAGGAACAAGCATTGCTTAATGACAGGCATTGTGCTAAGTGCTTTACAAATATTGCCATATCAAATCCTCACAATAACCTTGTGAGATAGGTGCTACTATTACCTGCATTTTATAATTGAGGAAACCAAGATAGACATGTATTAAGTGGTAGTTAGGACACAGTGGAGAGCACTGAGCCTAGAATAAGAAAGACCTGAGTTCAGATCTGACCTCAGACACTTCCTAGCTGTGTGACCTTGGGCAAATCTCTTAATATGCTTGTATCAGTTTCCTCAATTGTAAAATAGAGATAATAGTATCTCCTTCCCTGGTTTATTGTGAGGATAAAATGAGATAGCATTTTAAAAACAGTACAATGTTTGGCAAATAACAGTTGCTTAATACATGCGATGATGATGATTTTTGCCTAGGGATCACACAACCAGTAAATGTCTGAGGCTGGATTTGAAGTCAAATCTTGACCCCAAGCTTAGTGCTCTATCCATCCACTTAGCTGTCTACATCAAGACTGGTAAGAGCATGTTAGATTCTGCATCCGTAGTCTCCTGCCTCTCAACTGAAAGGTGGTTAATATTCTAGCATCAGTTATCCAATCATGACTTTGAATCTTATATTATCTTGTAATGTAGTCATCTTTTGGGGTTCTTATGTATATTTTTCTCCTGGTTCTGTTCACATACTGAAATTTATTCATTCATTCTCCCACTGATGGGTACCTGTTTTGTTTCCAATTTCTTACAACTATAAAAAATGCCATTATGAATATTTTGGAATGTACGGAAACTTGATGACTGTCATTGATTTTCTTGGTTTATATATATGCATTTAGTTTAACAAAACAAACAAAAGGAGTACAATATTGCTAGAAAAAAACATTGTTTTGGGTTATTTTGATAGTAGTAGGTTTTTGTTGTTGTTGCTTGTTTTTCTCTACCTTTATTCTTTTTAATAGTATTTTATTTTTTACCCAGGTATATTTCAAGAAAATTTTTAGCATTCATTTTTACAAGATTTTGAGTTCCAAATTTTTCTCCCTCCCCTCCCCTCTTCTGAAAATGGCAGGCAGTTTAATATAGTTCATATATGTACTATCATGTTAAAAATGTTTCCATATTAGTCACAGTTGTGAAAGAAGAAACAGATTTTAAAAACCCATGTGAAAGAATAAAGTAAGAGAAAAAATATGGTTTGATGTGCATTCAGATATCATCAGTTCTTTATCTGAATATGGATAGTATTTTCCTTTGTGAGTTCTTTGTACTTGTCTTGAATCATTGTGTTGATGAGGGGAGCTGAGTGATTCATAGTTGATCTTCGTACAATGTTGCTGATACTGTGTACAATGTTTTCCTGATTCTGCTCATTTCACTTTGCATCAATTCATACAAATGAAATTTGCCTGTTCATCATTTCTTATAGCACAATAGTATTCCATAACATCCATGTACCAAAGTTTGCTCAGTCATTCCCCTGATGGGCATACCCTCAATTTCTAATATTTTACCACTAGGAAAAGGGCTACTATAAATATTTTTGCATATGTAGGTCCTTTCCCCCATTTTATGATCAATTTGGAATACAGACCTAGTAGTGATATTGCTGAATCAAAGGACATACAGTTTGGTTGCCCTTTGGGCATAGTTACTTATTGCTCTCCAGAATGGCTGGATCAGTTCACAACTCCACCAACAGGATATTAGTAGTTTTGATCATATCTAGAGCTATTTTTTCTCTAGTTTTCATACTAAAGTTGACATGTACTTAGGACCTATTTAATTAACTATTTGCATGTAATTAACCTCTTCTTTAATGGAAAACTATAATTTGAGAAGCCTGTGATTAAGGCTTAAAGTCTTTTTGGAAGCCATGAAACTCTAAAAAAATGGTGACTGAAGGGTCAAAGAGACAATGTTTTTCTTAAATTATGTTTGTGTTATGTAATTAGTTGGAAAAAATGCTTTTGGAGGAGATATTTTGACTATATAGAGTGAATTCTTTTTTAGGATGGAGAGAGACAGACAGAAAATGGTGCAGTGGAAAGAGGGTTGGATTAGAAAAGTCCTAGTTTCAAATTTTACATCTAATTCTACCTAGATGCCATGGACTAGTCACCTCACCTCTGTTTGCTCATCTGTAAAGTGAAGAATTTTGATTACAAGAGTTCTATGATGCTTCTAGCTATGATGCTCTGAGTTCACCTATTTACAAATTGAAGTTTAACTTAAGTTGCTATATGCAGTATTTAGGACTTCTATTTTGGAGATAGCAGGTGGCAGAAATAACTTCTTTGTACAGTAGATTTGGTTATGCTGCAGATAAATGATATTCCTTGGGGATAGGGAATATCTATACATCAGGATATAGGATACCTTTCTTACATAAGACTGAGGACCTACCAAGTGGGTGTGTTCCTGCCTGTATTTGGAGAATGGCTAGCCTATCATAAATAACTTTGGCATGGCGCCCTATACTACTGCGTGCAATCTTTCTCTCTCCTGATCTCTTTGGTCCAATGTCCATACTTCCCAATTTGCACCTGCTAACTTCTATGGTTAGTTACTTTTATATTTCTCTCTCATCTTCCCAGACACTGGGGGAGGGGATACACTTCAGGGCAGAGACTCTCTTTTAGGTTGCTTAATAGCCCCCACAGCATCTAGCACGGTGCCTTGCATATAGTAGACACTCAATAATTGTTGTTGATAATGAAAGTGATGATGGTCATAATGATAAAAAGTGAGACCAGGCAAGAGAAGGCAAATCATGCTGAAGTTTCAGGTACATGTGTTACCTCAAATCACCATTTTTTTCCCAAACTAATTTCAAGCCAATGTGATTCTGACTATTCAACTTAAAGAATGTACTTTAAAACATGAGAATGATTGGTGATTGTATCAGTGACTTAGGTCAATATTGAGAGCTACTCAAAGTATTCACTTTGTCCTTGGGGTCCTGGGTAAAATTTTAAAAGGCAAGTAAAACTTGCTTTTATGCAATTAATTAACATGTTTTAATTCCCAGTTTTTGAAACTAAAACTATATGTAAGCTGCCTCTCTTTTTGTCTCCATTTTGCCAAGGGGAGAACAAGCAGAAATAGACTATTATGCCCATAGACATTCCAAAGGGAAACTATCTATTTATAAAGATGGACAGCTCCACATATTGTGTGTGCGATACTATCCTTTGGCCAATAATGAATCTTTCAGTGAACTTTTATATTTGGGTGTTACATAGATCAGACAAAAAAACGATACTGGAGATATTTATCAGTAATACAGTGTAGGTAATCTCCCTACAGTATATTTATAGATGATATCATGAAGAAATTCCCTTCAAAGTTTAACAAAGTATACTAAGTATCAAACAAATAAGAAGTAGGGATGGGATAATTGTATCTTTTAAGGGAATGAGAAAGGGAGTGGAAGGAGCACAGTTTTTGTGGAAAGACAATAACATGAATAATTCAATTTGCTTTAAAAGCTGTTATTAAATGCCTACTGTATATATCATGGACAAACCAATGCATTCCACTAACTTGAATTCTAACATTAAAACTCATTTGATTTGCTTTTCAGCTTTAAATCTAGTCTACCCCCAACCAACTCCATACCTTGGGAACACAAAAGCAGGCCTTTAAAAAAAACAAAAACCTGTGTTCTTGTAGCTTGATTCTATTTCAACTCTGCAATAATTACAATAATTACAAAGATAAAGGGTAGAAGTCACAAAGTGCTGACTGGTACATTCCAGGGCAGTAGAAAGCTTGGCGCCATTTTTATAGTTATGCCTGTTAAGATTTAATAGACGGAAAGTTTCATTAGTGAGCTGTGCTGCAATTAACTTCAAGGAGGTTCCAGACTACTGGATGTAGCCCTTGCTAATAGAAAATTGTTTAAATTTCCCTTTTGAAATAACACATTAGATTTTCAACACCATAATTATAAGTCAGAGGCACCATTCAATCAAAAGGGTACGAGGTGTATCGTTTTCTTATTGCATGACGCATGCCCCTCTTGTTCTCCCTTTCTTTGTAGGACATGTCAGTTGCTGACAAGTTGGGAGTGAGTTTATTGTTGTTTTCCAGAAGGAAGGTAGAAAATCTCTCTTTTATTCTTTCTTTGTTCCTTTTGCTTCTCCATGAAAAAATGCCCTATATGTACTATAGTAAAGTTGAGGACAAGTCATTATTGCTCTAAGTTGGGTTCTTTCTTGAACAATACCACTTTTATACTCCAAATTTCATGTATGATGTGTGCTACCCAATTCTGACAAGTTGCTAAATGACATGCGATGGATGCTATGGAAAGCAGCACCTTGCTCCTCCCTGGTCACCATTGGGATTCTGGCCTGGGCTAAGTTTCCAGTCCAGCCAAGATGAGATCCCTTCTGCAGGCAAGAAGGTAAGACAGAGTTCATGATGCTTTTACCAACTCCCTCTAATCCAAAGGGGATGGGTATTTCAAGGATTCATTTTACATTGTGAAACACTCCAGTTCTCCAGGAGAAAAGCTTTATGCCACTCCCTGGACACTCACTTCCAGTCTGTCAGTGACTGGCTAGTCCATCAGAAAAAGGGAGGACAATACAAACCAGCACCATTGTCTAGGTGACCTTGTAACAATTACAGCTTGCTGGCAAGGCAATTTCTCTGTCAAAGATACTACAAAACTCTTATTGTCCTCACACACATTTTAATGAAGAAAAGACTGGGAGGAGACATTTAGATGGGTGGTTGAAATGAGACAATTCAATAATTCAATTCAACAGCTTTTGTTAAATATCTTCTATATGCCAATCACCATTCTAGGGCCTAGAAACACAGAGACAAAAATAAATGACAACAAACAGGTCTTTTCCTCAAGGAGTTTATGTTCTATTGGGAGAGAAACAACATTTAAGCTTATTAGTAAATACAAAGGAATTTTGACCCTGGAAAAGGCCCTTTCTAGTAGGTGGCACTTGAACTGGTCTCTGATACACAATTTGAACCAATCTGTTGCCTTTTCTACACTTCTACCACCAGCCCCTTTTCCATACCTTGTTGTTTAATAAGTAATGGACCAGATCCCTTTTGATGTGAAAGTCATTTTCTGGGCATGTGATAAGCATTTTTGGACTTGGATTTTTTTTGTTTTTGTTTTTTGTTGTTCAGTTGTATTCAATTCTGTGACCCATTTGGGGTTTTTTGGCAAAGATGCTGGAGAGGTTTACTATTTTCCTTCAGCTTATTTTACAGATGAGGAAACTGGGGCAAACAGGGTTAAGTGATTTGTCCAGGATCACACAGCTAATCAGTGTTTGAAACTGAATTTGAACTCAGGTCTTCCTGACTCCAGGCCCAGTGCTCTGTCCACTGAGTCATCTAGCCTATCTTCCCATCCAATGAAATATTTTTAGTGTTTTGTCACAGTTGTGAAATAAACAGAAATCTGCGAGGATGGGGTTGTTATCAACATTACATTATCTCTATAAGCTTCTCAAGGTCAAGGACGATTTTGTTTTTGTGTTTGTATTCCCAGCCCCCAGCACAGTATCTTACACAGGTGCTTAATATATATTTGTTGAGTTGACTTCCCATTTTTATCTCACTATTTGGAAAGGCCCATTAGTATATATACATTTTTGCTTTCTTATGTGAAACCTTGAAGTGAAACATATACTATAACTGTCACAAGCACAACATAATGACAAATTCTGTGTCAACTTGAAAATCTGATTTGAATTTGTTATTATAACGATATTCTTATTATCTTGTTCTCATATTTTAAATGAAGTTCAAATAAAAATCACTGTGAGACAAGTTGCCATCCCACTATCCTACTTTAAGGCAGCTCAGGGGTGCAGTGGATAGAGTGCTTGCCTTCAGGTCAGGAAGACTCATCTCCCTGAATTCAAATCCAGCTTCAGACTCTTATCATAACTGTGTGACTCTGAGAAAGTCACTTAATCCTGTTTTCCTCAGTTTCCTCATCTGCAAAATGAGCTGGAGAAGGACATAGAAAACTGCTCCAGTATCTTTTCCAAGAAAATCCCAAAAGGTGTCACAAATAGTCAGACACAACTCAACAACAATAAAAAACCTACTGCATGAATGGATAAAATAGCTATTTTTTTAATAGTTGTGTCAAAGCGTGAGGATGTCAGCTCCTCCTCTGTCAGTTTGCTGAAAGCATCATTGTCTGTACTAACTCCAGTATCAGGCAAGACAGCCCCTTCAAAGCTTTACCCACCATCCATTTCTTAAGGGGGAAGGCAATGGCAAAGCAGGATAATACCAGCCAGGGGGATATGGAGTGGAGAATGCTCCCTAAGGCTTCTACTGCAGCCCTGAAGTCCTGGCAGGAACTCTGACTAAGCTCAAGCCACTTCCAGCGGCTCATCAGCCTTTGCTAATGCTCATTGAAGTGGTGTCTCAGTTAATCCTTGCAACAGCACTGTGAGGTAAATGTAGGTGAAGGTGATTTTATCATTGCTATTTTCTAGATGAGGAAGCAGAAGCAGCAGAGGTTAAGTGACTTGCCACGGTCACACAGTTAGTTAGGAAGTGTCAGAAGCAAGATTTGAACTTAGTTTCCTTTAACTTCAGTTCTCTATCCACGGCACCACCTAGCTGCCTTGATTAAGTTACATTCCAGTTGGACCTGGCTCCCTAAGTGTTTGTTGATTTGTTCTGAAAATAACTTGGTTTATATTCTGTAGAACAATTTGGAACGATGTACAAAGGGCAATCCAGCTGTGCTTACCTTTTGATCCAACAATACCACTACTAGGTCTGTGTCCCAAAGAGACTATAAAAAAGGCAAAGGAACCAATGTGCACAAAAATATTTATAGCAGCCCTTTTTGTGGTGGCAAAAATTGGAGACTAAAGGAATGTCCATCAAATAGGGAATGGCTGAACAAGCTTGTAATGGAATACTGTAGTGCTATAAGAATGATGAACAGGCAGATCTCAGTAAAAACCTGGAAAGGCTTACATGAACTGATGCAATGTGAAATGAGCAGAACCAGGAGAACAGCACAGTACACAGTATCAGCAACATTGTGTGAGGATCATGTATAAATGACTTAGCTGCTGTCAGCAATTCAATGGTCCAAGACAGTTCCAGAGATACATGATGGAAAATTCTGCCCACATTCATAGAAAGAACTGATGTACTCTAAATACAGATTGAAGCATACTATTATCACTGTGTATGTGTGTGTGTTTGTGTGTGTGTGTGTGTATTTCCTTGTGGTCTGTTCCTTCTTTCACAACATAATTAACATAGAAAATGCATTTTGTATAATTGCACATATATAACCTACATTAAATTGCTTACCATTTTAGTAAGAGCAAAGGAGAGGAAGGGAGGGAGAAAATTTGGAACTCAAATTTTTGAAAAATTAATGTTAAAAATTGTCTTTACATATAATTAGAAAAATACTATTAAAAAAAGAAAATAGCTTGGTTTAATAGAAAATTAGCAGATTAAAGCTGATTCAAGATTTAACCAATTATTATCATCAGCTCTGATTTTTTGATTTGGGTTGTATCTTTGGCCTTGACTGAAAGAGTTCTTTAGGTAGATGTAGAATGGAGTTACATTTTGGGGGACCAGTTTGTGACCTCATGTTTTGATCACTTAAACAGTAATCCAATTATTGAATGACTTTTTCTGCTACTATCAAGCCCAAGCTGAACTCAGCTTGTTTATGTATCAGCAAGGATGGTGTTTGCTCAGAAGAGGGCAGTTAGACTAAATTAATCTTTAGGTTTCAGGTAGGCAGCATTGTATTATCGTTGCTAGCTTCTGTGTGTCAAATGGATCACTACATTTTGCATATTTCGTTATCTTTATTAGCCTACATTCTCATTTGAAGAAACATTTAACTTTTATTAAGCAAGCACAGTACTATGAAGCCTCATATTCAAGAGTGTTTTCATACATGTCTTGGTATTAATTAGGGAGCCGATCTTGCTAGACATGTTTACTTTTAATTCTTAATAGGTTTCTAAGTAGGGTAATGCGGTAAGTACCCAGAAAAACTAACAATTATCTAGTCTAAAGAGCTTTGTATTTCACTATAAAATTCAAATTGTGGGAAAGTTATGCTTCAGTCAACTTCTATTAACCTTTTCTTGTCCACATCAACTACAGGTTAACTCGCTCTTGCCACTTTTATGGAGTGAGAAGCAGGAACTTTGTCTTTTTATGAAAGGAAACCCAGGAGTGCCAAATGTTTATGACAAATTAAAATGAGACTTGATTGGAAGATTAGCTTTGAATGAAGCTCATTTCAAGTGTCAGTTTCTGTAAGGGCTGATTGTAAATGTCGTGAATGTGGCCACACAACTCAAGTTTCCTTCATTTTTGTCACCTGTTGTGGCTGCCATGCCTCCCTGACAGAGACTTGTCTGCCTGTGGTTATAGGGCTGCAGTGTATGCAGGGTATGACTATCCCTGAGACTTCAGAAGAGCATAGACCTGGTATGAATGTGGCCTGTTGACCTGGCTCTTTTTCTTTCTGTCACTGAGAGGCTGGTCACACGACTAAGTTTCTTTTTATTCTTCTCTTAGTTGAACCAAAATTGGGAAAGAAAACATCACGAGAAGCCTAATAATATGACGTCACAGAAAAGGGTTATCAAGTCCTTAGGTGCTAGTCTCACATCACTGGAGGAACACAGAAACAATCAGCAAGTCTGACAAGAAGTACAAGGTTGGGCTTCTCCCTCGAGTTCTTGTGAATCATCAGCTGCAGGAATTCTTAACTTGGGGTCCACAAGACACCCGATTTTAGAGTGGATCAATGAACTTGGGACTTCGAATATTTTACAACTGCATTTCAATGTAACTGTAATTTCATTTGTTGTAAGTATTTAAAAATATTACTCCGAAGAGGAGTCTATAGGCTTCACAATGCTTCCAAAGGTATCCATGGCATTCAAAAAGTTAAGATCCTAAAATCTACAGAAGTGGTCAAGGTTTGATGTGGGGTAGACTTCCTGATCCAATACCCCACTTCCCGAGAATTCTAGAAGTAGTCACTAGATAATTTCACCTTTTTGCTCTCTAGAAAAAGAGAAGTAATTGGAATAAAGCAAAAACCAACACAAAGAACAAACCTTTAAAGCCTGAATAACTATGACATGGTGTGGGCCTTTTCCTAGAATTGGTCCCATAATTTCTAAATGAATGAACAGAAATAAGAAAGGTATTATGCTCTTTTATGCTGAATTAACCTCTCTGTATACTGCTAAAGATCTATCTCTGGAGACATATCATAAAAACTAATCACTTTCACCACTGAGCAGTATTAAAAAGTATTTCATATTTTACTGTCAAGGTATAAAATTACTAATCAAGGTGGGGAAATGGTCAGGAGAAAACAGCAGTATAAGGGACCTATTGAAACATATCTTAATGTTTCTCAACTTTCATTGCATATTCTCGTTTGGTTTTCTCCATGTTTTAGAGAGAACCCTTGCCTACCTACCAAACTCAAGAACAACTGTATCAGAAAATCAAGCATGAACAATTATTACTCCTTAAAGAATTAGGATGAGTGTTCAGAAAGCACCAAATCACAAATATTTCTTCAAAAGTTGTTTTTTGGCTTAATATATTTCCTTTTTTTTTGTTCCATGGGCCACTTGGGGGGGGGGGGTGCAAAAAAGTTTCCTTTATTTATTACCACAGATCTAGAATTGATAGCAAGACCAAGGGTGTTTTCAGGAAATAGCAATGAATTATTATCCAGTTTTCAATAGATGTATTTTAAAAAATAAATTATGAATTTTTAGAGTAAAAACTAGAGGTATTTAAGAGAAGGAATCAGTAATAAAAATGCCCCCCAAATCTTCCTATTTTGATTATCAGTACTTACTGTTGCTCATTTTATTTTTTTATTTTAATTAAAAAAAATTTTTTTTTTTAAGTTTTGAGTCCCTTCACCTCTCCCTGAGACAATAAGCAATCAGATACAGGCTATACATGTGCAATTATGAAGAACAGTTCTATATTAGTCATTTTGTACAAGAAGATTTGAATAAAAGAAAAACATGAAAGAAAGTGAAAAATAGCATGCTTCAGTCTATATTCAATCAATGTCATTTCTTTCTCTGGAGGTGGATAGCATGCTTCATCATTAATCCTTTGGGATTGTCTTAGATTGCATTGCTGAGAATAGCTAAATCATTCACAGTCTTTCATTAAACAATATTGATGTTATTGTGCTCAATGTTCTCCTGTTGTGTTCACTTCACAGTGCATCAGTTCATGTAAGTCTTTCCAGGTTTTTCTGAAATCGTCTTGCTTGTCATTTCTTATAACATAATAATATTACGCTGCAATCATTTACTATAGCAGCCATTCCCCAGTTGATGGGCATCCCTTTGATTTCCAATTTTTAGTTAACACCAAAAGAGCTGCTGTAATTATTTTTGTACAAATAGATCTTTTTCCTTTTGTTAGAATGTCTTTGGGATACAGACCTAGCAGTGGTATTGCTGGATCAAAGGGTATGCACAGTTTTATAACCCTTTGGGCATAGTTCTAAATTGCTCACCAGTTCCACCAGGAGTGAGTGTCCCAATTTTCCCACATCCCTTCCAAGATCCAGTGTTTTTCTTTTTTGTCACATTAGCCAATCTGATAGAGTTGTTTTAATTTGTATTCCTGTAATCAATAGTGATTTAGAACATTTTTATTTGATTATAGCTAGGTTTGAGTTATTTGTCTGAAAACTGTCTGTTCATATCCTTTATCAATTTGGGAAATAACTTGTAATTTCATAAATTTGACTCAGTTCTCTATATATTTGAGAAATGAGTCCTTTATCAGAGAGAGTTGTTGTAAAAAATTTTCCTCCACTTTTCTGCTTTCCTCATAATTTTGGTCACATTGGTTTTGTTTGTGCAAAAACTTTTTAATCTTATATAATCAAAATGATCTATTTTACATTTTAAATTTTGTAATGTTTTCTGTATTTTCTTTGGTCTTAAATTCTTTCATTATCCCTAAATCTGACAGATAAACTATTCCATGCCCTCTTAATTTGCTTTTGTCACCTTTTATGTGTAAGTCATGTGCCTATTTTGACCTTATCTTGTTATTTATTTTGAGATGTTGGTCTATACTTAGTTTGTGCCATATTGTTTTCCAATTTTCCTAGCAGATTTTGTCAAATAATGAGTTTTTGTTCCAAAAGCTTGGATCTTTGGGTTTATTATATACTAGATTACTATGTTATTTACTATAATGTAATTTGTACCTACTCTGATTTGTACCTACTGATCCACCACTCTGTTTCTTAGCCAGTACCAGATGGTTTTGATAATTATCACTTTATAATACAGTATGAGATTTGGTATGGCTAGGACATACGTATTTTATTTTCATTGATTCCCTTGATATCATTGAGCTTTTGTTCTTCCAGATTAATTTTCTTATTATTTTTTCTAGTTCTATAAAATAATTTTTGGTGGCCTGATTGATATGGCACTGAATAAATAGATTTATTTGGGTAGAATTGTCATTTTTCTTATATTGGCTCGGCCTACCCATGAGCAATTAATATTTTTCCAGTTGTTTAGATTTGACTTTATTTGTGTGAAATGTGTTTTATAGTATTGTTCATATGGTTCCTGGGTTTGTTTTGGCAGGTATACTCCCAAGTGTGTTATATTGTCTACAGTTATTTTCAATAGAATTTCTCTTTCTATCTCTTGTTGGTGGACTTTGTTGATAATATATAGAAATGCTAATGATTTATGTGGGTTATTTTGTATCCTCCAGTTTTGCTAAAGTTGTTAATAATTTCAAGTGCTGTTTTACTTGAAATTCTATTCTAATTTCTTTAATTACTTTTTCTTCTCTTATTACTCTAGGAATATTTCTGGCACAATATTAAATTATAGAGGTGATTATGGGCATCCTTTCTTCACCTGATTGTATTGGGAAGACTTCTAGCTTATTCCCATTACAGATAATGCTTACTGATGATTTTAAGTAAATATTGCATATTGTTTTAAGGTGAACTCCATTTATTCCCATGCTCTCTAGTGTTTTTGATAGGAATGGTGTACTTTATTAAAAGTTTTTACTGTATCTATTGAGATGATCATGTGATTTCTGTTTTTTTTGGTCAATTATGCTGGTAGTTTTCCTAATATTGCATAAGCCCTGCATTCTTGGTATAAATCTCAGTTGGTCATAGTGTATTATCCTGGTGATATATTGCTGAAATCTCTTTGTTAATATTTTATTTAAAAGTTTTCTATCTATATTCATTAGGGAAATTGGTCTATAGTTTTCTGTCTCTGTTTTGGCTCTTCCTGTTTTGGGTATCAGCACTGTATTTGTGTCTTAAAAGGAATTTAGTAGGACTCCTTCCTTGCCTATTTTTCCAAATAGTTTATATAGTATTGGGATTAATTGTTCTTTAAATGTCTGGTAGAATTCACTTGTGAATCCATCTGGTCCTGGGGATTTTTTCTTAGAAGTTCATTGAAGCTTGCTCAATTTCTTTTTCTAAGACTGGGTTATTTAAGTATTTTATTTCTTCTTCTGTTAATCTGGGTAATTTATATTTTTGTAGATATTCATCCATTTCATTTAGATTATCAAATTTATTGGCATATAATTGGGCAAAGTAGCTCCTAATAATTATCTTAATTTTCTCATCGTTGGTGGTGAGTTCACCCCTTTCATTTTTGCTACTAGTAATTTGATTTTCTTCTTCCTTTTTTTAACCAATGATATTAGTTAACCAATTTCATTGGTCTTTTCATAAAACCAGACACTAGTTTTACTCGTTTGTTCAATAGTTTTCTTACTTTCAATGTTATTCATCTCTCATTTGATTTTTCAAGATTTCTAATTTAGTATTTAATTGGGATTTTTAATTTGTTCTTTTTCTAGTTTTTTTTTAGTTGCTTGCACAATTCCTCAATCTACTTTTTCTCTGTTTTATTGACATAAGCAGTCAGAGATATAAATTTTCCCTAAGTACTGCTTTAACTTCATCCTGTGAATTTTGGCATGCTGTCTCATTGTTGTCATTTTCTTTAATGAAATTGTTCTTTATTTCTATGATTTGTTCTTTGACCCACTTATATTTTAGGCTTAAACTACTCAAATTCCAATTGGACTATTTAATTTCCAATTATTTTTGAATCTCTCTTTCTATTGTCCATTATTAGATGTAATTTTTATTGTGTTATAATCTGAAAAGGACATGTTTACTATCTCTGCTTTCTTGCATTTGGTTGTGAGGTTTTTATGTCCTAACACAGGGGTGGGAAATTGCAACCTTGGGTGTAGCCTTTTGACTGAGATCAACTACTATAGAACAAATCATTTTATTAAGTGGATTTGTTCTGTGAAATTTGCATTCAGTTAAAAGGCCACACTTGAGGACCTAGAGGGCCACACGTGGCCTTGAGGCTGCAGGTTCCCCATCCCTGTCTTAATACAAGGTCAATTTTTGTTTAGGTGCTACATACTGCTGAGAAAAAGTATATTCCTTTCTATTCCCATTCAATTTTCTTCAGATGTTTATCATTTCTAACTTTTCCAGAATTTTATTCACCTCCTTAACTTCTTTCTTGTTTATTTTTTCTTAAAGGAATCTAGTTCTGAGAGGGGAAAGTTGAAGTCCCCCACTAGTATAGTTTTATTATCCAATTCCTCTTGCCATTAATTCAACTTCTCCTTCAAAAATATGACTTCACTGTCTATTGTATCTTTCAGCAAGATATGGTTTCCTTCTTTATCTCTTTTAATTAGACCTATTTTTTTTTTTATTTTGCTTTGACATCATGATTGCTACCCCTGCTTTCTTTGCTTCAGCTGAAACATTATAGATTCTGCTCCAGCCCTTTACCTTTACCCTATGTGTATCTCTCTGCTTCAGATGTGTTTCATACAAACAACACATTGTAGGATAATATTTTTTAATCCATTCTGCTATCCAGTTCTGTTTTATGGGTGAGTTCATCTCATTCACATTTATAGTTATGATAACTAACTGTGTATTTCCTTTCATGCTATTTTTTGCTTGTTTATCCCTCTCTCTCTCATATGCCCCACCCTTTTCCTTCTCACAAATATTTTACTTCTGATCACCACTTTCCCCAATATAACCTCCCTTTTATAAGTCCCCTATCCCCTTTCTACTATCCCCATCCATTTTTAGTTCCTTATAGAGTAAGATAAATTTCTATATCCAAATGAGTGTGTATGTTATACCCTCTCTGAGCCAACTTTGATGAGATTAAGATTTAAGCTTAGCCCACCCCACCTCCATCTTCCCCTCCATTGTAATAGCTCTTTCATGCCTCTTTTATACCCCATTCAATCTCCCTCCTCCTTCTTCCAGTATAATTTTCTTTCTTACCCCTTTATTTTGTTTTTGGGAGTATCATCCCATTAAAGTTACCTTATATCCACACCCTCTGTAGTTGTAAATATTATCTTGTCATATAAAAATGCAAACAGTGTGACCTTATGGAATTTTGTTTTCTCTTTCTTATTTCTTTTTTATCTTTTTATGTTCCCATTGAGTCTTGCATTTGGAGGTCAGATTTTTTATTCAGCTCTGATCTTTTAATTAGAAATGCTTGAAAGTCCTCTATTTCATTAAATGTCCATTTTCCCCTGAAAGATTATATTCAGTTTTTTTCTGGATAGGTTGTATTACTTTGGTTCTTTAATGTAGAAGTTGCCAAATCCTGCATAATCCTAACTATAGCTCCATGACATTTGAATTGGGTTTTCTTTGGCTGCTTTCAATACTTTCTCACTGATCTGTGAGCTCTGGAATTTGGCTGTGATGTTCCTGGGAGTTTACATTTTGCAATCTCTTTCAGGCAGAGGCTGGTAGGTTCTTTCAATTTCTATTTTACCCTCTGATTCTACTATATCATGGCAGTTTTCTTTAATAATTTCTTGAAATTATTAATAATTTCTCTACAGTGAGGTGAGAGCATCTGGTTGTGCTGTCTCTCACTCTGTGCCTCTGCCTCTGCCCAACCCTGTGTTCTGGACCCAGCCCTGACGGTTGCCCTTGTTTCCCTTCTCTCCTTGCACGCACAGCCCCCGCTGGTGCTGGCACGATGGGCTATCATCCCTCTTGCTGTTAGAGGTACTGCAAAAATAAGTCATATCCAAAGTTCCATCTCTGCAAGGGAGTTCCTCATGCCAAGATATGAATCTTCTATCTTGGTAGAAAGAAAGCAAAAGTGGATGAATTTCCATTGTGTGGCCAAGTGGTTTCAGATGAATATGAACAGCTGTCATCAGAAGCCTTAGAGGCCACTCAGATCTGTGCCAACAAGTATATGGGGAAGAGTTGGGGCAAGGATGACCTTCATATTCATGTGAGGCTACATCCTTTTCATGTCATCTGCAGCAATAAGATGTTATCATATGCTGGGGCTGATAGGCTCCAGACTGGCATGCCAGGAACCTTTGGGAAGCCTCAGGGCACTGTAACCAGTGTACACATTGGTCAGGTTATTATGTCAATTTGAACCAAGGTTCAGAATAAAGAACATGTGATTGAAGCTTTGCATAGAGCCAAGTTCAAGTTCCCTGCCTGCCAGAAGATCCACAGCTCCAAGAAATGTGTTTTCACCAAGTTCAATGCTGATGAGTTTGAGGATATGATAGCTGAGAAGTGACTCATTCATGATGACTATGGGGTTAAGTACATCCCCAGCTGGGGTCCCTTAGACAAATGGTGGGCACTCCACTCATGAGGGGTGTGTTCTGTGACATTTACCTTTTCACAGGTGTAAATAAGCTAGCTACTGATAAAATGTTATGCAGGCTTTTTTTAAAAAAATTAAATCATGGGTTTTAGGTAGTCCAATAACTTTTATAATATCTCTCTGTTTTCTGGGTCAGTTGTTTTTCCAATGAGAATCATATTTTCTTCCAGTTTTTAAACTTTTTTGATTTTATCATATCTTGATTTCCCTTAGAGTCATTATTTTCCACTTGCTCAGTTCTAATCTTTAAGGAATTGTTTTCTTCAGGGAGTTTTTGTACTTCTTTTCCCATTCAGTCAATTCTATGTTTTAGGGAATTGTTTTCCTCAGCAAATTTTTGTATATTTTTCCCCATGCTATTGACTCTTTTTCATGATTTTTTTGCATTACTCTCATTCCTTTTCCCAACTTTTTTCTACTTCTCTAACTTGCTTTTAAAAATACTTTTTAAGCTCTTTCAAGAATTCTTTTTGGGTCTGAGAACAAGTGACATTTTGATTTGAGGCTTCACATATAGTCTTTTTGATACTGTTGTTCTCTTCTAAGTATATGCCTTGATCCTCTCTATCAGCATAGTAACTTTCTATAGTCAATCTCTTTTTTTTTGTTGTTTTTTGCTCATTTTTTCTGCCTTTTTTTGTGACTTGGTGTTATTATGTGAGAGTTGGGCTCTGGTCTTGCCCTATCCTGAGTTTTTTGTGCTGGTCTCTGAGTTTTACTGCTGGCTTTCACTAGGCTTCAAAGTTTAGCTGCTTTCTTTCTCTGGAGGGTAGCCTTCTCTTCTGCTTTGTACTGGGTGGTGGGTTCGAGTTCAGGAAGATCTGGGTTCAAATCTCATCTTCGGCACTTGGAAGCTATGTGACCCTTAGACTTGACTTTTCCTTGCTTCAGGCAATCCCTTCTTACTTACTTATTGAGGGAATTCTCTACTTACTGGGGGAACCTTTGCACTGGGAGTAAGAATTTGTACTTTAGAGCCACACTATGGTAATGCTGTGGGTAATTTATATTGATCATAATAAGTAAGAGACACATTGGTGTAGTGGATAGTGTAGTGCTGGGCTTGAAAAAAGGAAGAATTAGGTTCAAATCCTGCCATGGACACTTATTAGCTCTGTGACTCTGGTTAAGTCACACAACCTCTGTAGGCCTCAGTTTCCTCATCTGTAAAATGAAGGAGTTGAATTTGATAGACATTAAGGTACATTACAGCTTTGGTCTATGATGCTGTGAGTGACAAGTAGAACAGATAACACCCCTCAAAAATTGTCACTCTATTAAGTTTTTAAAAATCTAAATTTCTAAGGATTTTTATTTTATTGCACATAATTCTGATATAAATAGATGCAAAAGAGATTAGAACAATGTAACAGACATTGAACGATATGGAGACTAAAGGGATTTCCATCATTTGGGGAATGGCTGAACAATTTGCGGTATATGAATGGAACAGTATTGTGCTAAAAGTAATAAAGGTATATATATATATATATATATATATATATATATATATATATATATATATATATACATAAAACATCAAAGATCCATGAAAAGACTTTTGTGAAGTGATAAGAATCAGAAGAATAGTTTAGATTATAGAATCAAAATGAGAAAAATGAGTGGTATTAAAATTTGTATATATTAATGAAGAATGAAGTGAAAAGAACCAGGAGGACAATCTATGTAACAACTATGCTATAAAACAAACAGCTTTGGAAGCTGTAAAAACTGATCAACTTAAGAATCATCAATGATTCCAGAGGACCAATAACCAAGCATAATATCCATGTTCCTGACTGAGAGGTGATGGGCTCAGGGTACTTACTAGACATGAATAATGAAGGGAATTTATTTAACTTCTTTAGCATATTTGTTAAAAGGAACATTTTTTCTTTCCTTTTTTTCCCAGTGTTAGTTAGAAAAGAAAATTTAATTGAAAATAACTAGTATACAATATAATAGACAACTATATACAACTAATATAATATATAACTAATATACAATACCTAGAGTGAATTGAAAAGTTGTTTGTTCTCTTTTAGTATTAAAATACTATAAGCTATCATTTTACACATCGCTAGACTGTCCAGTCCATCAACAACAAACATTTATTTTAATTAATTTATTTAAGTTTTAACATTCATTTCCACAAGACTTTGGGTTCCAAATTTTCTCCCCATTTCTTCCCTCCCCCCACCCCAAAACGCCAAGCATTCTAATTACCTCTATCACCAATCTGCCCTCCCTTCTAACATCCCTCCCTTCCCTTATCCCCATCTTCTCTTTTGTCCTGTAGGGCAAGATAACTTTCTATACCCCGTTACCTGTATTTCTTATTTCCTAGTTGCAAGAACAATACTGAACAGTTGTTCCTAAAACTTTGAGTTCCAACTTCTCTTCTTCCCTCCCTGTCCACCCATTCCCTTTGGGAGGGCAAGCAAGTCAATATAGGCCATATATGTGTAGTTTTGCAAATGACTTCTGTAATAGTCATGTTGTGTAAGACTAACTATATTTCCCTCCATCCTATCCTGCCCTCCATTTCTTCTATTCTTTCTTTTGATCCTGTCCCTTCCCAAAAGTATTGACTTCTAATTGCTCCCTCCTCCCACTGCCCTCCCTTCCATCATCCCCCCCACCCTGCTTATCCCATTCTCCCCCACTTTCCTGTATTGTAAGACAGGCTTTCATACCAAAATGAGTGTGCATTTTATCCCTTTCTTTAGTCGAATGTGATGAGAGTAAGCTTCATGTTTTTTCTCTCACCTCTCCTCTTTTTCCCTCCACTGAAAAGTCATTTACTTGCCTCTTTTATGAGAGATAATTTGCTCATTCCATTTCTCCCTTTCTTCTCCCAATATATTCCTCTCTCATTGCTTAATTTCATTTTTTTAAGATATGATCCCATCCTATTCAATTCACCCTGTGCTCTCTCTGTGTGTGTGTGTGTGTGTGTGTGTGTGTGTGTGTGTGTGTGTGCGCGTGTAATCCCACCAACTACCTAGATACTGAAAAAAGTTTCAAGAGTTACAAATATTGTCTTTCCATGTAGGAATGTAAATAGTTCAACTTTAGTAAGTCCCTTATGATTTCTCTTTGCTGTTTACCTTTTCATGCTTCTCTTCATTCTTGTGTTTGAAGGTCAAATTTTCTTTTCAGCTCTGGTCTTTTCATCAAGAATGCTTGAAAGTCCTCTATTTCATTGAAAGACCATTTTTTCCCCTGAAATATTATACTCAGTTTTTCTGGGTAGGTGATTCTTGGTTTTAGTCCTAGTTCCTTTGACTTCTGGAATATCATATGCCACGCCCTTCGATCACTTAATGTAGAAGCTGCTAGATCTTGTGTTATCCTGATTGTATTTCCACAGTACTTGAATTGTTTCTTTCTAACTGCTTGCAATATTTTCTCCTTGACCTGGGAACTCTGGAATTTGGCCACAATGTTCCTAGGAGTTTCTCTTTTTGGATCTCTTTCAGGAGGTGATTGGTGGATTCCCTGAATACTTATTTTGCCCTCTGGTTCTAGAATCTCAGGGCAGTTTTCCTTGATAATTTCATGAAAGATAATGTCTAGGCTCTTTTTTTGATCATGGCTTTCAGGTAGGCCCATAATTTTTAAATTGTCTCTCCTGGATCTATTTTCCAGGTCAAATGTTTTTCCAATGAGATATTTCACATTATCTTCCATTTTTTTCATTCTTTTGGTTTTGTTTTGTGATTTCTTGGTTTCTCATAGTCATTAGCCTCCATCTGTTCCATTCTAATTTTGAAAGAACTATTTTCTTCAGTGAACTTTTGAGTGTCCTTTTCCATTTGGCTAATTCTGCTTTGTAAAGCTTTCTTCTCCTCATTGGCTTTTTGAACTTCTTTTGCCAATTGAGTTAGCCTATTTTTAAAGGTGTTATTTTCCTCAGCATTTTTTTGGGTCTCCTTCAGTAAGGTGTTGACCCACTTTTCATGCTTTTCTTGCATCTCTCTCATTTCTCTTCCCAGTTTTTTCTCCACCTCTCTTACTTGATTTTCAAAATCCTTTTTGAGCTCTTCCATGGCCTGAGATCATTGAATATTTATTTTGGATGTTTGGGATACAGAAGCCTTGACTTTTATGCCTTTCCTTGATGGTAAGCATTGTTCTTCCTCATCTGAAAGGATGGGAGAAGATACCTGTTCACCCAGAAAGTAACCTTCTATAGTCTTATTATTTTTCCCATTTTTTGGGCATTTTCCCAACAAATTACTTGACTTTTGAGTCCTTTGTCAAGAGAAGGGTATACTCTGGGAATCTGTAAGATCTCAGTTCCTCCAAGGTGGCACAATCAAGTGTGTACACTGGTCTGGGAGTAGGGAGAGATTTTTGTGCCTATAATCTTAGCAATTTCCTCTCCACATCCACCTGGCCTCCAGTTCCACCAAGTCAGTGCTGGAGGCTGATTTTCAGATAAGCTGGATGGGCAGGGCAGCCATTCATTGTGAGATAAAGACCAGTTCCCTCAGGGCTTCTACACAGGGCTGGGGTAATATTCAGCTCCTCAGTGCCTCCAGGGGTTTTTAACCATCCAACAACGGATGCAGGCTGCTGTAGGGGGCTGCTGTGGGATCTGCTGCCACCTGCCCGATGTGGCCTCTGTGGCCACTGCCTGAGGCTGGAGCTATGGGAAAGCCCTTCTCCCTTCCCAGTCAGCTGAAAAAAACCTGTCACTGACCTTTGGTGCCTGTGGGTTGAGGCATCTGCGGACTTGCTGCTACTGGGACTGAGGATTCCGCCCCTGATGTCTCCTTCTCCCAGAGCCACCCTGCACCTTGCGGCCAAGGCTGGGCTGGGCTCTGCTCTGCGTCTGGTGCAACCAACATTTCCCATGGGCCTTTCAAGTCACCCTGGGCTGGAAATCTCCTCCACTCTGTTGTTCTCCACTTCTGCTGCTCCAAAATTTGTTGAGAGTCCCTCTCTACAGGTATTTTATGGGCTGTGTGGGGAAAGCCTGTGTATATATGTCTTTCTACTCTGCCATCTTGGCTCCGCCCCAACAACAAGCATTTATTAAGCACCCTTGGTGATAGAGCAGCCTGCAGTAAGAGGTAACAGAAGTGAATTCTTAGAGGAAGAGTTATTAGGCAGTGACTATATCTTTATAAGCAACTCTGGGAAAGAATGGAGAAAGAAGGATGGCCATGTTAGGATACAATCACTAAATCTCACACACACACACACATACATACATACATACATACATACACACACACAGACACACACATACTCCCACATATGATCGAGACATTACAATACAGAGAAGCTCAAAACAACATTTCTAAAGAACTGGTTGCATTTTTCTCTACTTGTTCCAAAGTTCTTGGTACAAGTAGGAGATTAGATGATTTTGTCATTTACTTGTTTCAGTGGTGTCTGACTCTTCAAGACCTTATTTGGGGTTCTCTCGGCAAAGATACCAGAGTGGTTTGTCATTTCCTTCTCCAGCTCATTTTAAAGATGAAGAAACTGAGGCAAACAGGGTTAAGTACCTTGCCCAGGTTCACAAGCTAATAAGTGTTTGAGGCCGATTTGAACTCAGGAAGATGAGTCTTCCTGACTCCAGCCCAACACTCTATCCACCACACCGCCTAACTGCCCAGAAAATTAGAGGAGTAGTTTTAAATATGTCAAATTTCAGCTTGTCAATTATCCAAAAGGACAAATGTTGAGCTAAGGAATATTTACTAACTGTATGCATAGGAAAATGAGGTAAATACTTAAACAACTGTATGCACAAGAAAGTAAGAAGTAAAAGCAATAGAATTATTGTGAGAATAGGAATTAGCTAACAACAGTATCTGTTGTTGAAACCTAAATTTTTTTTGCTTGCTCTGAACCTCAAAATTCCTCACAGCACTATTAGTTAATGCCACAGTTTCTAGGGCAGGAGTTCTTACCTTTAACTTTGAACTTTTTAAAGAAAATAAATAAATGTATTCAATATAATTGGCTTCCTTGGTAATCCTACATATTTTTATTTTATGTTCTGAGAAGGCCCATAATTAAAGGAGGATCATAATTAAAAATTTAAAGTAAATTAATTTTTTTTAAAAAAAGTCCCATAGACTTCACCAGACTGCAAAAAGAGTCAATCCATGACACACAAAAAAGTTCGGACTCCCTGGCCTGAGGAACTACAGAAGCTAAAAGAGAAGCCCCGTGACTGGGTTAACAAAGGGATGCATTTCCCCAGCTGACTGGAGATGGGCTTAGATTAAGGGGGCCAAATTCATTGCCAAGTCTCCCTCTGAAATTTAGTTCCAGACAATGTGGCTGGGAGGAAAGGAGGCTTGCATGTTAGCTCCTCACTCTAGCTTGTGTGTGTTTTCATCTGATGAATTTTCATGTAACCCTAAAAAGAATCTCTCTAAATGTTCTGAAAGGAATGTCATGCAGCACTTATTAGAGCCACTACAACAGTGACTCCTCAAACTTGCTTTGATTTAGTGACATTACTTTTGGTTAAAAGCTTTAGGTAAGGCCACACACAATGACTGGTGGTTTGGATAATTAGTAGGAATGGCAGAGGCCTGTCTCTTTACAAAGGAGTTAGTGATGGCATGCAATTAAAACAAACCATGAGGGTGAAATCATGTAGATATAAGGAATATAATGGACTGGGTCAAGTCAGACAATATTTACCCCCAACCCCTTCCTCTCCACATAGGGAATATATTTGCTTATTTCTGGTAAATTGTTCTTAAGAATGCAATTTTTCTAAATACAGCATTTGTGCCTATAATAAACATTTACTAGGTACTACAAGTCACTAGGGATTCAAAGCTGAATAACCACACAGTTCCTACTCTCAAGGAGCTTACAATCTACAGAGAATGAGCATGGGGTGGGAAAGGGTGATGGAGAATAGGACTTGTAGACAAAGAAGTGGACTATGAAGAGATATAATAGAAGAATGACAGAACTCTGTCACTTTGTTGTTGTTCTGTTGTGTCCAACTCTTTGTGACCCCATTTGGGGTTTTCTTGGCAAAGAAAATGCAAAGTTTGCCATTCCCTCCTCCAGTTTATTTTACAAATGAGGAAACTGAGGCAAACAGAGTTAAGTGACTTATGCAAGGTCACACATCTAGGAAGTGTCAGAGGCCAGATTTGAACTCAGGAAGATGTCTTCCTGACTCAGGACCAACACTCTATCTACTGAGTCACCTAGCTGAGCTCTTCTGTCACTTAACTCATAATTTTTCGAACCATATGCCAGTGACCAAAGCTACTTCTCATGACAATCATAGTGATGTAACTCTTGGCTCATCTCTCTGCATACTTTGCCTCCTTCGCCTCAGTTTCCTTCTTTGCAAAAGAAGAGGGCTCAGCTAGGTGACCTCCAAGGTCCCTTCCAGCTCTAAAGAAGTCTCTTGTATTTGACCCCCTTCTCTTTACACCCACAGATACCACCTTCATTCAAATCTTCAACACCTTTGATCTAGATTATTGCAGCAACGTCCTCAAGGGTCTCCCTGCCTCATCACTTCCCATTCCAGTCCATCCTTATAAGCTGCTGCCAAAGATGTTTTCCTTAAACACAGATCCTACCATGCCACTCTCCCACTGGTTAAGCTCCAGCAGCTCCCTATTGCCTCTAGAGTCAAATATGAATTCATCTATTTAAAATTCATCTATTTTAAAATCTCCCTTTAGAAATTTAGAATCTCCCTCTAAAAGCCTATACAGCATTGCCCTAACCTGGTTTTCCAGTTATGCTAAACATTATTCCCCATTCTAAAATCTGCAGTCCAGCCAAACTGAACTTCTCTCTGTTCTCTATATAGCACACGCCATCTCCTTCTCTTTGCCATGGTCATTCTCCATGCCTAGAATACCTGTCAGCCAATTAGCAATTACAAAATACTTATTACGTGCTAGGCACCCTGCTAAGCATTGGAAGATAGGAAGAAAGATAAAAGACAGTCCCTGCTCTCAAGAATCTCACACTCTATCCCCAACTGACAAATGGTCAAAGGATATGAACAGGCAATTTTCAGAGGAAGAAATTAAAGCTATCTATAATCATATGAAAAAATGCTCTAAATCACTATTGGTTAGAGAGATGCAAATCAAAACAACTCTGAGGTACCACATCACACCTATAAGATTGGCAAACATGACAGAACAAGAAAATGATAAATGCTGGAGAGGATGTGGGAAAGTTGGAACACTAATTCATTGTTGGTGGAGCTGCGAGCGCATCCAACCATTCTGGAGAGCAATTTGGAACTATGCCCAAAGGGCTACAAAAATGTGCATACCTGCCAAGCCTAGAGGCCTGTATTGGGCTACCCGAGTCTTTCTTACCTGTCCAGGTCTTCGGCTGGCCACGCCGGATGCACGTATGAGAGAAAGGACGTTCCAGAGTCAAACAGGGGTTGAGCTTTATTACAGGGTTTCGGTTACAAGTGCAGGGGGTCTTCTTTCTTAGGACGAAGAGGGGGAGATTTCCTAAGAAGGCTAAGCTTAAGGGATTGGAAGTAGAAGTACAAGCGGGGAGAGAGGGGGAGGGGAGAGAGAAAAGAAAAGAAGCAGAGCCCTACTTTTCTCTTTGGCTCCACACGTGCTAAGAGAGCTTTTAGGCTTCCTCAATCCTACTTAATCTTCAGCCACACAGTTTGCATCTCAATACCGTGCTGTTAGGTAACTAGGTGTGCTCCAATCCGGGACGACCTCGAGGGCAGGGAGACTCCACCCATCAGGTATCATGGAGGGCCTCGTAAGACTCTAAGATTTAGAAGTCCCACTTTTACCTGCCCGAGACTGTCCACACGGAATTGAGCTTCCAGTCCCAACACATACCCTTTGACCCAGCAATATCGCTACTAGGACTATATCCCCAAGAGATCATAAAAATGGGAAAGGGTCCCACATGTACAAAAATATTTATAGCAGCACTCTATGTAGTTGCCAAAAACTGGAAGTCAAGGGGATGTCCATCAATTGGGGAATGGCTGAATAAATTATGGTATATGAATGTAATGGAGTACTATTGTGCCATAAGAAATGATGAACAAGAAGACTTCAGAGAGGCCTGGAAGGACTTATATGACCTGATGCTGAGTGAAAGGAGCAGAACCAGGAGAACTTTATGCACAGCAACAACCACAGTGTGTGAGAGTTTCTTCTGGTAGACTTAGATTTTTGTAATAACACAAGAACTTCTTACCAAAAAAAAAAAAAAAATCCCAATGGAGGATCTCAAGGCAAAATGCCTGCCACACTCAGAGAGAGAAATATGGAAGTCACTCACATATTGTAGCAGATCATGTTTGTGTATGTGTATGTGTTTGTGTATCATGTTCTGATTTGTTATACGATTTCTTTCATTTATCTTAGTCTGACTACATAGCATGACTATAGTGAAAATATACTCAATAGGAAAGTATATGTAGAATCTATACAGAATTGTATGCAGTCATGGGGAGGGAGGGGGGTAGTGGGGGGTAGGTAGGGGGGGATAAAATCTCAATTGTATGGCAGTGATTGTTAAACATTACAAAATAAAAAAAAAACATTTTTACAAACAAAAAAAAAATAAAATAATAATAAAAAAAAAAGAATCTCACAGTCTAAATAAGGGAGACAACTTCAAACAAATATGTACAAATGAGCTAGGTATAGGATAAATTAGAAGTAATCAACAGAGGGAAGGCACTAGAAATAATGAACTCTCCTCCCCTTTGCCTCATTGGATCTCTCTGTCCCTTCAAGACCTAAGACAAGCGCCACCTTCTACACAAAGCTTATTTATGTGATTAAGGTTTTGTGAATTAAACTGATGTGAAATATTTTTTGCCTCTAAATCCCACCAATGGTAATTTAACAAGACAAAATTGTTCCCTAGAGGCTGTTACGTGGTGCAGTGGAGAGGGCGCTGGGCTCAAGCCAGGAAGATTACCTTCAAATACAGTTTCAGAAACTTATTCGATGTGTGGCCCTGGGCAAACCACTGAATCTCTGTTTGCCTCAGTTTCTTCATCTGTAAAATAAGGATAATAACAGTACCTGCCTCACAAGGTGGTAGTGAAATCAAAAGAGATAATCTCTATATGAAGTATTTAATACAGTGCTTAGCACATAGTAGGTGCTTCATAGATGCTAATTCTCTTCCTTTTAGCTGTGTGGAGTCAGAATCTCTTGTTCCCTGTTCAATTTTGTGTGTGTGTGTGTGTGTGTGTGTGTGTGTGTGTGTGTGTGTGAATCCAGTTTCATTTTCCTGTGATAGTGATGGACTCTACTTGTGAAGATTCTGTGGTATCTTTTGAGTAGAGAGAATTATAGGATTGGAAGATATGTGCATTCTCTCTCCATTAGGTAAGACAATATCTACACCATCCAAGAATCTCTCTCTCTCTCTCTCTTTCTCTCTCTCTATGAAGTTGATTCTTTCATTTTCTGACGAAACCCACACCAATTTTGGCCATGTTATCAGGAAATTCTTCCTCATCTGTGAATGAGAACCCCTTTTTTGTGGCGCAGGCTTAATTCCTATTGTGAAAATGCAGAATGACCTTCCACACATCCCAATAATCAGGCCTTAGTGGCAGTAGTATGAAAGCAGCTGTTTTGCTCGTTCTTAAGACAAGCTCACTTTCTCTGGCTGTCAAAAACAAACTGCTGAGTTTATGCTTCCTTAATATCTAAGATATCCTCCATACTGTAACTCTCAGACCATACAAAGTCAAGAAGACCAGAAGAGGAAGAGGAGAAATTGCAACGATGTTCTAAAATTTGAATATGAGCAGCTCTTTTCTAGGGCCATATTTGGTTATATAACTTTTTAAAACAAGAATTACTTTTGTAATTATGTTCTAGGAGGCTAATGCTAATACTAAAATTTCCATTCATTACCTGAATATATAATTAACTTCCTAAAAATAAAATTTCATCCTAAATAATTCACAAATGGTTGATCAAAAGATGAAACGACTAAGATTTGACCATTTGATTTCAAAACACTCCAGAAACAAGAACCATCCATCACCTAGCTTCCTGTTCTTGCTTCTGCTACAAAATTCTGAAGATACCCTTGGCCAGGGGTGGGGAATCTGCAGCCTCAAAGCCATTTGTAGCTCTCTAGGTCCTTAAGTGCAGTCTTTTGACTGAATCCAAACTTTACCACATTTTAGGACCTAGAGGGTGACATTGTGGCCACAGGTTCCTCACCCCTGCCCTTGACTTTTCAATTTACCCAGAATTCATAGTAAAGCCCTTTAAGAGCCTCCCCCTCCCAACTCCAAGATAATTTACCCGCTGATAGTAAAAGAAGGGACTTGTACATGAACCTGATTCCATGCAATCCAGGCTCTGTTGGTCTCCATTCTGGTTTCTGATGGGAGAGGAAAACAATGAGAGGGTTTCTGTAGCTTCTCTCAAAGAGAGGAGTTGTGGCCTCTGTTCAGAATTAAAAGCAGACCCACAGCATGTAAGGTTCATTTGAGAGCTCTGATAGGCAGCAGGAAGGTGGGTTATTTATTGCTTATTTGTCTTAGATAAAGCTATAAGCCTCCAAAATATTCTTAAATATAGGAAGAACAGAGACATCTACCTGGTATAGTGTCAGGAACTTAGGGAAGACCACTTTTATCTGCCCCAAAGTAGCCCCCTCTGTATTCGAATAGTAGTTCTCTCATAGAGCACAAAGATTTTTCATTTCACAATTAGAGAGGAGGCTTCAGATGTAATAACTGTATTCCTAGGAAAAGGTAGTAATATATTAGCTTAAATTCAACCTAAGTTGTAAACTAATATTATCAAAGCCAAATTTCTCAGGACAGGCTTTAATAGAGGGTAGGAGGAAAGAGACCTAAAGAAGGAATCCAAGGGAACAGTCTCAAAGGTATACCCAAATAGGGTATATAGTTGAAGGGATTGGAATAATTGTAGATAAATTGGTCTCCCCATTTGTGTCTACGGTCAATCTTGCTTTTGTTCGGTTGTTTCAACTGTTTCTGATTTTCATGACCCCATTTTGGTCTTTCTTGGTAAAGATACTAGAAAGATTTGCAGTTGCCTTCTCCAGTTCATTTTACAGATGAGAAAACTGAGGCAAATAGGGTTAAGTGACTTGCTCAGGGTCACACAGTTAGTAAGCGTCTGAGGTCAGATTTGAATTATGGAAGATGAGCTTTCCTGACTCCAGGCCTGGCACTCTCTCCATTGCACCACCTAGCTGCCTGATGGTTCATTTTGGCAAATTTCATACATACATACATACATACATACATACATATATATATATATATATATATATATATATATATATATATATATATATATATATATATATATATATATGTATACGTATATGTAGTTATAAGCCTCTCTCACTTTGGGTTACACCTTGCTCCTTTGTATCATGTTGTTCTGAATCCAGTGCTGTATCTGGAGTTGCTACAACTTTGGTGCAATCCCACCTCTGACATATGGCATTTGTTAGGTGGCCTTCAGCAAGTCATGATATCACTGAGCCTTGGTTTCCTCATCAGCAAAATGAGGATAATGATACCCATAATAACTATTTCACAGTATTGTAGTGAGGCTGGGTGACATGGTGGAGAGAGTGCTGAGCCTGAAGTCAGGAAGATAAGTCTTCCTGAGTTCAAATCTGATCTTAGTAGTCATGTGACCCTGGGTATGTCACTTAACCCTACTTGACTCAGTTTCCTCACCTGTAAAATGAGCTGAAGAAGGAAATGACAAACCACTCCAGTATCTCCACCAAGAAAATGCCAAATGAGGTTGTGGAGATTCAGACACAACTGGAAACAACTGAACAATAAAACAGTGAGGCTAGAGTGAAATAGTGTCAGTAAGGTAATTTACAATTTTTTATGTGCTACTTAAGTTCAGTTATTAGGATGTTTCCACTCTGTTTTTTTGTTTTCTTGATCCAATCATCTCAAAATACTTTGCAGAACTGGTGGGTATGAAATGTCGCATATATTGTCAGACATAGTTTATGTGCTGGTTTTGGAGTTTGGGTTTTTTTTTTTAAAGGGATAGGTCCCCAGGTAGTGGAAGGGAAAAAGACCTACTTGGAAATGAAAATTATATAAAAAATCAAAGATATTTTGAAAACAATACCATTCTAAGGCTAAAGTGTGGGTGGTTTTGAACTCTTCTCAAGCTTTAACATTGCTTTTGGGTTATTTCTTATACTGTTCCCCTGCATTGCTTTGTGTAATTCTGAGTTAACTATACCTCAAAGATTCAGTCCTAGGAGTATGGAGGTGATATGGGATTTGTTAGGTAACAACAGTCTAGGGGAGAGGAGAGGGAAAATAAAATCTTATACATATAAGGTTACTTTCCCTGCAAAACTTGGAATGGGTCTTTGATTACTGCAGTAGTCTGCCGGCTCATCTCCCTGCCACAAGTCTTTCCCTACTCCAGACCATCCTTCGCTCAGCTATCACAGTGATTTTCCTAAAGCTGCCATCTGGCTATGTCATCCCTTACTTGATAAGTTAAATTAGCTCTCTATCACCTCCAGGATCAAATATAAAACCCTTCAGTTGTCAATAAAATCTCTGAATAATCTGCCTTCTTTACCTTTCAGTCTTCTTATGCCTTACTGCTATCTCTATCCCACCTCCTTCCATAACCCCCAGTGATTCAGTGACACTGGCCTCCTTGCTGTTCCTAGAACATCTCCCACCTCCCACCACTTCTTTGACTGTCTCCCATGCCTGGAATGCTCTCTCTCCTTATCTCCATTCCCTAGTTTCTCTGGCTTCAAATCTAAGTCTAAAATCCCATTTTCTATAGGAAGCCTTTCCAACTCCCCCTTGATTCTAGTGTCTCTCCCCTACTGTTAATTTCAAATTTATTCTGTATATAGATTATTTGTACATAGACTATTTTTTGTCTTTCTTTATATCCCTAATGTATAGCACAAGGCTTGGCCTATTTGTGTTGTTCAATCATTTCAGTCATGTCCAACTCTTCATGACGTCATTTGGGATTTTCTTGGCAAAGAGATGGGAGCGATTTGTCATTTCCTCCTCTAGTTCATTTCACAGATGAGGAAATCAAGGCAAACAGGGTTCAGTGACTTGTCCAGGGTCACATAGCTGTAAATGCCTGAGGCTAGATTTGAACTCAGGTATTGCTGACTCCAGGTTCAGTGCTTTAAGAAGCTCTTACCAACTCCTAGTAAGACCATCTCCTATGTGAGATCTGTGTTGAGGCCCACGTACTAGTGCCCTCTCCCATGGAGAGATTCCTATCTCACACACTTACTAGGTATATGATCCTGGGCAAGTCACGTAGCCTGTAAGGCTTCAGTTTCCTCATATGTAATATCAGGAGAAGATCATGTACCTCGCAGAGTTTTGGTGAGATCACATGAGACAACATATGTGTAGCACTTGGCAAACATTCAGGTGCTATTAAAATGCTGATTATTAATATTATACAGGAATTTACTTTGAATGTTCTTTGTGTAGGTACACACACATACATACATGTATATATTTATATCTCTCTATATATGCACATATAACTATATATACATATGTATAATATAATATATGTTACATAATATATGATATGTATTTATGTGTATTACACATATATGAATATAAACACCTTTGTGTGTATATATACATATATATTTATATGTATATAATTTTATTAGCCTTGCATATGTTCTTCTCATCTTCCCCTCCTCAATAGAGTTGTAAAGTCTATGAGGGCAGGGACAGTGTTTGTTTATCTCCAGTATATACCACATTGTCTGACCCATAATAGGCATTTAATAAATGCTTATTGAATGAATTTGTGTGTATATTCAGTCACTTTGTGTATATATATATATATATACATATATAATATATATATACACACACACACACACAGAAAGAGAGAGAGGGAAGGAGAGAGGGAGGCAGTATGGTGCAGTATTTATAGAACCATCCTCAAAGCCAGAAAGACCTGGATTAAATTCTGCTTCTGGTACATTCTGACTGTGTGACTCTGGCCAAGTCACTTAATCTCTAGGCAGTCGTCTTAAATTATAAATCATGAAGGAGATGCTCACCTACATTGGTAGAGGGAATTTCTTCACCTGGAGACTGAGAAGGTACCCTATATCAATTAAAGCATAGGTCTAGTACATATGTGTGTATATACATATATATAACACATATGTGTATCTATATATGTGTGTGTGTACACACACATACACATGCACACACAAAGAGAGACAGAGGCAACATGTCAGAGTAGTTATTAAGCTGGCTTTGAAGATAGGAAAACCTGGGTCCAAGCGCTGTCTCTGTTGAACACTGATTATGTGACCCTGGGCAAAGGAACTATTTTCTCAGGGCTCCATGCAACTTTAAGACTATAACTGGTAGAGGAGATGACTTCCTACATTTGTAGAAGATATTCCTTACCAGGAATTCTCTACACTGATAAACTCACAGATTTGATATATCTACGTCTATGACTATGTCTACGTCTGTGTCTGTATCTATGTCTTTCTATATGAATAAGGACTGCATCCATAATTTCATTGATATAGAGAATTTCCAGGTGAAGAAGCTCCCTCTACCAATTCATATTGGCGTCTTCTCTGCCAGTTATAGTCTTAGAGAGATGCCTGGAGTTGTGAAACATTAAGTGACTTTCTTACAGTCATACATCTAGTGAGTATAAAAAGGTAGGTTTGGGACCTAGGTCTTCCTGGCTTCAAGGTCAGCCTATATCTACTATGCATCACCAACTACATGCATACACAGACACACATGTACACATATATATGTATCTATGTGTATATATGTATAGACACACAAACACATACATACATATCTAACACTTGAGTAACTTAGCTCGTCCTCTCCCTCTCCCTCTCCTCTCCAAAGGAAGTTTATGTTCAACATTAGTCAGAAGGGTTGTCTAATGTTCAATGTAAGACAAAGCACAAAATTCCGTCCCTCTCCTTCCCCCTTACCTATCTAGTATGAAGATAAGTAAGACAGAAAAGTAAAATTTTAAAGGATACTCAATGTTCAAATAGACATTTTCTGGTGTTTCATTTTTCACTGAACATAAGTAGATTATTGTGTGGGTCATCTTTGGTTAATGTTGGACATTAGCCTTTCATTGAACATTAAATATAGATATATAATTTACACATACCCATACATATGTATTCTCAGATAGGAAGGAAGAAAGGAAGGAAGGAAGGAAGGAAGGAAGGAAGGAAGGAAGGAAGGAAGGAAGGAAGGAAGGAAGGAAGAAATTGTCAAAAAATATAGATGAGAGTAGAATAAAGGAAGATCAATTTAATAGCGTTCATTTTAAACAGCGAAAGACCTGGGAAGGAGTAAGAATGGCTATTTAATGGCTATTTCAAAGTGCTGTTGGTTCATACCCTTGTTGGTGATGCTGATTTTAGAGAAAATGGGGGGGGGGGGTGACAGGAATGTTTTCTAAAGTGAGACACTAAGGCTTGCCTCAGGCTTTTGAGCTTTGTTGTGTTTGTTCAGGAGGTGGGTGAGTCCCCAGATTTTACAACTTTGCTTAAAAAAAGTCTGGCATCCTTTTTAGATCCATTCAGCTGATACCATTTTTTTTTTTGATGACTTCTCTGGTAACCCTGCTGCTGAGAATTGATATAGCCATGAATTTTAACTAGGTCTCATTCAGACTGGACTTGTGTATCTAACATTTTTCTTCAAAATTTCTTGGAAGCCCTTCCTGTTTTATAGAGAGAATAACTAATAAGTGACCCATGTGGGTATCACCCCTGTGACACCAGCAGAACTAATTTGCATCTTTCATTCATTTCAGATTGTCCATCCTTGAGCTTGGCTGCACTTGCTTCTCTTTAAATGGATGGCACTAGAGGAGACGTGCACATATCCCTGTTTGTTTAACTTGGTTTGGTCTCTTTGATCTCATGTTAACATACCTTAATGGCAGGTAATGATTGATAATGGTGTATTGTAAAGTTCAGGTAATAAATACTGCTTAACTCATAATAATGCTGAATAATGTACTTTTTATGACTTGGTTTGATGGAAAATTTCCTTGTCAGCTCTGCCTAATTGTCCAAACAAAACCACCCATTACTTGAAGAAATACATGTCCAACCCAGACACATTAATCAGGGTCATGACTGGACTACACAAAGGAATATGGTTAACACTTCAGTTATCTTTTAACATAATCTTTGGACAACCGTCCTAATGTTAGACCAAGGTTTAATGAGAAACTGTTGTTTACACTCTCCCTTTGTGGCTCATGGGCTAAGGTTGAAATCTATCTGTGGGGGCTACAGGATACCAAAAAATGCTCTTTCCTTTGAGGTCCGTGGAGGTCATCTATGCTAGTGGTTTGAACATCAAAAGTCAGAACATTAAGCCAGCTTGCTGGGGGATCCTAGCAAAGGGAAAGGATAATCTTTTCAATTTTTTATTAGTCAGTGTCTAAAGACAGTAAATATCCCATGGCAGGGAGATTAGTTATAAAGGTCTTGGGTGCCCAAATGTTGACAGCCTTGAATACTGTACATCAAAGTGTTTAGAGTACTGGCATTTCATAATGACTTCTTTGAAGTCAAGGGACTGTAACAGAGAATATGATATAGAATTGATCCGGGGCAAGACCACGGGTTCTTTGAGCAAAACGATCAGTGGTAAAAAAAAAAAAAAAAAAAAAGTAACAATAAGGAGCAAACAACAAAAATACACACTTTGCCTTGAGAACACAACTGTTGTACCAGAGGTAGTATAATATCCCAACTTCTGGACTTCAGAGTCAAGAATAGGTGAATTCAAGTGCAGCCTCAGAACATTTATTATGCTACTAGCTTCGTAATTATGGGCGAGTCACTTAACCATAATCTCTCTGGGCCTCAGTTTCCTCATCTGTTAAGTGAGGATAATAACAATAGCATTTGCTAGCATTTACATAATATTCTAAGGTTTGCAAAGCACTTTGCAGATATCTCACTTCATCCAGGCAATAAGCCTGGGAGGTAGGTGCAATTATTATCCCCATTTACAGATGAGGAGACTTAAGCAGAGGTTAAGTGACTTGACCAGGATCACTGTACTAGTAAGGGGCAAAGACTGGATTTGAACTGAGATCTTCCTGACTGCCTCACCTAGCTGCTACCCATCTCATGCCAGCTGTTACTAACCAATAATCAGTTCCCTGGACATTTTTGGTTTGCTTTTAAAAACATAGAGACTAGTCAATTCGTGTCTCTAAATGAGAGGATGACTGGATCTGATGCCGAGGTTTGTTCAGCATCCTTGGAGAAGGAGAAAATGTATGAATAATGCTACAGATTCCAGTTTAATTGTCATCTCATCTGGGTTTATTTTAACTCATTTAAAACATGAATTTCCCATAGTCAATGAAAAATACCAGGTCTTGTTCACTGCAATCATTCCATTTTCTTTCATGACTAATCTCTAGAAATGACTTATTCCTCCAGCAGTTATACCTTTATGACTTCCTCAGGCATAATGCACTTAGGCTTGCTCATTAGGTTGAATAACACACTCCTCCCATTGCCTGCCCCCTGCCTTGAGTCCTTTTTTTCCCCCAAGTATCAAATTTTTCAAGGTGACTTTCCAGTTAACAATATCTGTTTGTCCCCAACACTATTTCTCCTTACAGTCCAATGATTCATTCCATGTACTGGTTCTGTCTATTTTTGCAGAGCTTGTTGGAGGATTGCAAAATTAAAAGCATCTCCTTTTAGGAATTTGGCTTATTCAATTTGTATGCCTCCTGATGTCTCAAGAAGATTGATCTGCTTGTTTCTTGGAATTCTGAAAAATGTATTTTTTTCATTGTTAAACACAGAAGAACATAGCTAAAAATCACATCACCGTAAACACCCCCTGGGCCCAGACAATAACCTGAGCTAAGCTCCACATGCATCAAACAGTAGTGGTGCCACAAACAGAAAGAATCCAGCTGCCATCCCTTCACTGCTTAAATCACATAGCTGTTTCACTAGACTCCCCTATACACAGTTCTCAGATGGAGATCTACGTCAGAATAATGCCGTGATCATAGGAATGGGAACACTTGGTCACTTCAGGCTTTGGGGGAAAATCTCTTCTTTTAAAAAATAGTTTTTAGATCAATCAATAAACTAACATTTATTGAGCACTTATAGAAAGGATAATAATAGCTCACACTGATTAATAGTATTCTCAAGTTTGCAAAGCATATTATCTCATTTGATCTGCTCAATAATCCTGTGAGGTAGACAATGTTAGCACCCCCTTTTTACAGCTGGGGAAAATGAGGCTAGGAAAAGTTAAGTGATTTGTCCAAGGTTACATAGCTAGTAAATGTCTGGGAAGGGATTTCAACCCAAGTCTTTCTGACTCCAAACACTGGCCCAACCAAAAATGAAACCATTCTTTACCTTGAGGATATTATATTCTTTCAGGGAAAGGGAGACTAAACCAAGTCCTTTGTTCTTTTATTTCTTGTGTTTTTATATTTCAAAGCCAAAATCTTACAGAAAGATTACACCAGCAGACAGATATAGATAGATGATAGATAGATAGATAGATAGATAGATAGATAGACAGACAGACAGACAGACAGACAGACAGACAGACAGACAGACAGATAGATAGATAGATAGATAGATAGATAGATAGATAGATAGATAGATTTACACTCATTTTAAGCAAACAAAACCTGAGGTTGCTGACTTTATGCAGCACCTCACTTAAATCCAATTTATGTACAAGTCAAGACATCACCCTTATGATGTCATTATTACTCTCCAAGAAAGAACAAACAACTAGATAGATAGATAAATAGATAGAAAAATAGATGGATGGATGAATATGTGCCCAAAACTGGGTTAAGTATGAAGAATGCAACTATACACAAACAAGACAGTAACTCTCCTCAACGAACTTGTTGAGGGAAGACAACACATAAAAAGGAATTTGAAAATGGAGAGTAAGGTAGAAGGACAAGACCATTGTTGAAGAGGTAGACAAGACCAGAGAGCACCTTGGGCATGGCTGGAGCTCCTCAGGAAGAGGTTGTCTGGGATAGGGACTTACCAATCAGAAGAACTGACCCTAGGCCAGAGACATCTAGGTGGTACAGTAAATAGAGCCCTGGTCTTGAAGCCAGGAAGACTGAGTTCAAGTCCAGCCTCAGACACTTGCCAGCTGTGTGACTCTGGGCAAGTCACTTAAACTCTATTTGCCTTAGTTCCCTCAGCTATAAAATGGGGATAATAATAGCACCTGCTTCCCAGGGTTGTCATGAAGATCAAATGATATATGTAGAATGTGCTTTTCATAGTGCCTGGCACATTGCAGTTGCTTAAAAATGTTTATTTCTTTCCTTTCTCTCCCTTAGGATGGAAGCATCTCAAGGTAGGCAAGGCTGTTAGTGATAAGGTGAAATGCAGAGAATGTTCAGTCCTTCGAGGATCTGAGATTCCATGGATGTGGAAGGTTAGTCCCTCCTGACATGGATGAAAGCCCTTCATGGCCATGGTAGGTGGTCCTTGTGACCATCATAACCCAACTTCTGTTGCTGTATCTCTTCTAACTTAGCTAGGCTGCTCCTCAGACCTCAATTACATGCACCATCATTGTCCCTTCCCAGCTTAGTAGGGCCTGCCATAGCTTGCATACTGCTGACATGGCTTTCAAGAACCCAGGACCACCTCTACTCTAGAAGTAGAACATTAGAGTAGGACTATAGGGGAGGATATGTATTCTGATGGATTTAAATAAACAAAGCCTGTCAGAGTCAGGGCGGACATAAGCTATGTCCAGGCTGAGGATGAGTGAGAGGATGACTTAGAGCAATTTACTCTGGACAGAGTTTGGAGGGTTTATGAGAATGTCATTGCTATAAGTCATCACCTTCTGGTCTAAACTCATGAATTCCTGAAAGACACCAGGAGTATTATGCATGCAGACTGCAGGTCTGGAAGGTCCATATATTACCCCTTTGTATGGACCTGTGATTTCAGTGGAGGAGGGAACCACTGTGGTCCAATTTATTAAATGATATGGCCTCTTAGTCCATGGAGAATCCCTAGGGAATTGAGTTCATGAACAATTTTCATTGGACTCATGACCCTGGTTGTGCTAGAGAGAGAGAGAGAGAGAGAGAGAGAGAGAGAGAGAGAGAGAGAGAGAGAGAGAGAACTCTGGATTTAGGACTTTTCACCTCCACTGTTACTCATATTACTACTTTGCTTTCCTCAGAGCAAGAAATATGCCTTGCAAGAAGGAAATCTAGACCAACTTTTACTGTAGGCCCATAATCTTCAAAGCCCACTGTCAGGAGTCGGACAACACTGGCAAAGCCTGTTCAGGGAAATATCTATCTCTACCAGTGAGGAAGTAAGCCCCAGGCCAAGGGAAAGGCCTTCTTCTCTTGAAGTAGGGTCCAAATTGGGTCAAAACCAAATAGCTTCTGGTGGGTTAAAATATGTGGGATGGAAATGGCAGCAAGGGGAGGAACTGGTTTTATAGGGTTGGAGGTGGAATACATACTAAATCAGGAGATAAAATACAGACAGTACTTGGGAATTGACTGTGTACCTCAACTGGTGTCCCTCAAAGATTCTATCCTTTATGGTAACTGTTTACCTTCCCCACCCTGAGCTATGTGCCCATAGGGTTATGGGCTGGGCCCAAAGTGCTTCCTCCCAATTCCACCCCACTAGTAAAGCTGTGGACTTGGTCATCCAAACCTGATATCACTTCTTTCATGAAACTTTCTCTGTCCCCTCATTCCCATGTGAAACTGGTATCTCTCTCCTCAGATTTCTCCTGGCAATTTGGTCCTCTCCTTTGCTCTTGTCTCATTCTCCCTCCTGTTTTGGTCATTTGTGCACTTATCCTTCCACTATTTGACTGGCAGCTACTTGAGGGCAGGGCTTTGGTCTTTTACTTTTGTAACCTCAGTATAATGCTTTGCAAACTTAATTATTTTGCTTTCTAGATCTCTTTTTTCCCCCCAGTGTGTGGGGAAGGGAGAGCGGGGGAGGAGGAAACCAATATTTGATCATTAATACCAATAATAATTTAAAAACTTATAGTACTAGATAAACATGTGCTATGAGTAATTTTTCCACTAAATTCTGCTCCAAGGCCACATTGCAGCGTACTGATAACTCTAAATTCTTAAAGGCATTGCTTTTGAGGGCTTATGTTCTGTCAAGCCCTACAAAGCTGGGAAGATTCCAATGTGGGCCCAGCAATGTGACTTTAATTCTGTTGTCTGAAGGGCATTATGGCTAAATTTGGAAAGACTTGTCACAGGGTTGGCCAAAGAATGATGAATTTTTCAATCTTGACAATTCTCAAGGACCATCTACTAAGATAAAGATGGACTGCATTACACTTTGATAGAAATGGTACCCACACCCACAAAATCATGAACCCTTAAGCTATTGAATCATTGTTATAGCATCATTCTTTAATACAGGATTTAATCGGTACTTATAAATATTCACTTTTATAATATTATTTTTAGGTACTGCTTAGAATATAGCCATGAAACAGTTCATAGATTATGGAAATTTACCAGTTTATTACCAAAATACTATTAAATGAAAGTTTTACAGTGACTGGCCCTTAGTAAGCTTTTAGTACGTTTGTTGACTGAACATCTGACTTTCAGAGAACAATTTTTTTGTTGTTTTTTATAAGAAGATAGAAGGGGTTGGCATATATGACTGGTGGTTGTGGGAGAAAGGGAAGGAGGAAGGGAAGATGGATGATACAATTCAATTTGATTTCTAGCCCTGTCTGACTGACTTCAATCGATTCATATCCTTTCCTTTCATAAGAAGTATGAGAAGCAAACGCTGAGCCTACCTGAAAACAAGGACTTCTCTTTGCACTTGTTTACTCCTTGCTTAAGTCATAAAAGAAGTGGAAATGATTTGAGGGAACAAACCAACTAGTCTCTGTCTTCTTATCGAGGTAAGACTAGTAAAGGCTGGTTTTGGTGTACACACCGAAGGGTACTAACAAAGTCAGTTTCCATTTTTGGATTATTTGGAGTTCTACTCCAAAGTTAAACTCCACAGTCATTCTGTTTCAGATTTTTAACTCATTCCATAAATAGGAAGTGGGACAAAAGGTAAAGGAGTTAACAGAAACTCATAGAGTAGCTAGTTCTACCCTAAATGAGAACAAGAGACTTTTTGCTGGAGTTCTGTGAACTTGAATGGGAAAAATTACATCTTTCCCCCTCTAATTTCGAACTGAAATTTAGTATTTAATGATAATTTTGTTAATAATAATATCAATAATAGTAGCTAACAATTATATAGTACTTCCTATGTCCCAGACACTGTGCTAGGGCTTTGCAAATATTATCTCATTTGATCTTCACAATAACCTAGGAGGTAGGTACTATTGTTCAGCTCCATTTCCTTCAGTTTATTAAAGACATTATTTTGAGAAAGGATCCATAATTTCAACAGACAGACAAAGGAATCCATGACCCCCCCCCAAAAAAAAAGTTTAAGGACCCCTGCTTTATAGGCAGGATAAAGGAAGGACAAGATTATACACTTTTAAGTCTTTACCTCTCCTCCCCCTGACTTTAGAAGATCTGGTTCCATCCCTAACATGGAAAGACAGAAGTAGGCATGACCATCTGGTGTGCTTGAGATAAGTGGGGATAAAGAAGAAACAGACCCAGTTGTTATAAGATCAAAAATGGTGCTGTGTAATCCTGGTCCTAAGAGAATAAGCAGAAGCAGCAGAAACAGTGGAAGTCATTCCTGCAGGTAAAGCAGAAATGAAAGGAAGTGAGTAGGAATTTTTGTGTTCTATATTCTAGAGCTGCATGAACTGTGGGTTTACCATTCTCTTTGATCTTGTGACATGTATCACCATTGGTCTGATTGAACAACCCCATCAAATGTCACGTAACTATATTAAAGAAATAAAAATCAGTTGTGCTTTTTTTTTTTTGAGGTAATACACAGCCAGCAAGTGTGTGAAACCAGATTAGAACTCGGGTCTTCACGACTCCAGGGACAATGTTCTGTCCACTGAGACACCCAGCTGCCCCTCAATTATGCTTTGATGATTTCAAGATTACTGGAGGCTGCAATGGGATGCAGCAGAAAGAACATAGTGGATGTCAGGTGAAGGGTTGGCCTGGGAATCAGTTTCTGCTTTTTACTCCCTTGTGACCTTGAACAAATTGATTTCCTTCTCCTCATCTGTAAAACAAAGAGGGTTGGATTAGAGATTCCTTAAGGTCCTGCAGTACTATAGGTCTGTGAATCACTCCTCTGAAAGGTGACCTGGTGAAACCCAGGTGGCTGTCCATAGTCTGAATTAAAGATCAAAGATGGGGCTAATATTTGTGTATGAAGGGGTATGTAAGGCCAGACCTAGACAGATCTATGACAAAATCTAAATCTGTTTTTACCCATTGGACAAAGATCAAGTTTATTCTCTTGTACTGCAACCCTCAACTCCAACCCCACCATGTGAACCAAGTGATTTTGTTTTGCATGTGTTGAGGTTTGGGGTGCTGGGAACCCCAAAATACCAACACATCAGGTCCTACTCAAATGAATTCGACACAAGCCTTCCTAAAGCCAAAGAAAAGCAAAATTTATTAAAGATTCAACATACTGGGTTGACTATTAAGGAGCCTGAGCATTTGTAAAGCTTGTTTTAACAAGTGGACCAGATACAATTTTAGCTAGACAGAGTATGAACTGGATTGAATCTGAGTGCCTTCATGGAGGCCAGATGGAACTTAAATACAGAAAAGATTGCAGGAAGGATCTGGGGGTAAACTGGTAGTAGGAGGAGGAGTTTAGGAAGGGTCTTGAGGAGAAATCCAAGGAGGACCTTAATGGGATTGGGATGACTGGTCAAGGATTGGAAACAGCTGGAGGAAATCAGGAGCTATCAGAAAATGGAGGGCTTGGGTGTGAAGCAGATGGGGCAATCCAGAGATAACAGAAAATGGAGAGCCAAGTTAGGTTAAGGGTAACAGATTAGAGTATAAATGTCCAAACTAAATGGGAAGATTCAAGGGGAGTTCTGGGAGGTTCCCAGAGTCTGCACCCCATCACATGGATGGTCTTCTACCCTTCCCCAAAGCTTTCCTGAGCTTATGGGCCTGGCTCTCTCCAATTTGTCTGCACCATAAACCTTCACAGTAGGCCCCTATTGGCTACTCTAATAAACCAATTTGAGGAAAGGTGTTAACATTTGATAATGACTTGAGGATTACCCCTGTTAAATAACATTTCTGTTTTAGCAGAGCCCTTTAGTATCTTAACAAACCCAAACGATCGATCGCCCTGCCTAGGAGAAATGATCTCAAGCATAGGTACCTCCATTTACTAGGCTTTCACTGAGCATGCTCCATAGGATGAACCTATAGCTAGCTGGATGAGAGAGACAGAGAGAGAGAGAGAGAGAGAGAGAGAGAGAGATGGATGAATGGATGGGTGAATGGATGGATGGAGGGAGGGAGGGCGAGAGGGAGGGATAGACAGACAAATAGATAGATAGATAGATAGATAGATAGATAGACAGACAGACAGATAGAAATAGATGATAGATGGACAGATGATAGAGACAGAGCATAGAGACAGAGTTTGCTAGATGTTAAGTGCTAGATACACAAAAACAAGACAACAAACGTGTCTCACATTCTAATAGCTAGCTGCTATGTGAAACAGTGCATAGAGTGCTGGGCCTAGAGTCAGGAAGTTCTGAATTCAGATTCTGCTTCAGATCCTTACTAACTGTGTGACCCTGGGCAAGTCATTTAACCTCTGGTTGCCCCAATTTCCTCATCTGTAGAGATAGGGATAATAAATAGCACCTCCCTTCCAGGTTTGTTGTGAGGACAAAATGAAATTAAATTTGAAAAGCTCTTGTCTAACCTTAAAGTGCTATGTAAATGCTAGCTATTATTTTAATGTGAGAAGACAAAAAATAAAGGTTGGAAAGTAGGAGGGGTCCTCCCTCTGCCCGTAACCCACCACCCTGCTTATGGCTAGGGATTCTCATGATATGGAGGTTCCAGGCAAGGACTCCTTAAATCTAGGAGGTCTCAGGGAGTGCAAAACCACCAATGTGGAAGGGAAGCAGAGATTCTACTCTACTGAGGCTAAAGGATTGCTGGTTGTGCTACTGTATTGATTACTGCTCAGAGAAAAACTGGGCTAGATAATCTTTGAGATTCCTTCCAAATTCAAATTCTAGAAATTTCAGCCATTAGCAGCAGGGTCTTCCTACCTGGGAAAGGTTTCTCTCCTTCTTCTTCTTCCTCTCCCTTTCTCTCCTTCCCTTTCTTCCTTTCTCCCTCTCCCCTGCTTCTCTCTCTCTCTGTCTCTCTGTCTCTGTCTCTCTCTCTGTCTGTCCTGTCTCTGTCTCTCTGTCTCTGTCTCTGTCTCTTCTCCTTCCCTCTCTGTCTCCCTCTCCCTCTCCTTCCCTTTCCTTTTCTCCCTCCCTGCTCTGCTCCTCCCACTCTTCCTCCCTTCCACACCTTCATCATATAACAACTTTCTAGTTTAACTAATGCCTAAGTATGACTGGGGAGGATGGAGATTGTGCGGTGGAAATGGGGAAGTGAGAATATATCCGTAGGGAAAAGATGGAAAAAGACTTAAGTCCAGGGTGCATGAGTTAGAATCACAGATTTAGAATTGAAAAGGACTTCATGGGCCAACTAGTCCAATCCTTTCTGAGGAAACCAAGGACAAACTTTCTGTAACGTCTATACCCTAAGAACATGATGATCTACCCAAGTTTATGTAGAGAACATGTAGCAAAGCAGTGAATTGAATGCAAGTCCCTGACTCCAGTCCTACACACTCCACTCCATCATGTTGCAGGCTGTTCTCTGGTCAACTGAGTGATTCATTCATTCTTCTTTTTTATATGAGGGGCTTTGTTAGAAACTCAGGTTTCAAATGAGTTATAAAACAAACCCAAATGAGGTAGCAATTTAACTGGAAACTGCAATATTCTACATACATTTTCTTCACAGTGTGAACCGAATAAACCTCTCTGTCTGCATTGTATGTAGAAACACTCATCTCATTTGCAGCCATGGGATGAATAGTCATCCTATTTAAAAGAACAAACACAAATTTCCCAGGAAATAATTTTTAATGTACTACGGTCAATTCTTAGACTAAATTTCCGAGTTGGCTATTTGGTATTTTCCTAAGAGCCCACATGGAATTCTCGTTGTCTTCATTACAGTTTCTTCTCTGTCAAATTCCCATGACTTCAAAGAAGCTAATGGTATGCAAATACCCTCTTCTCCCTGGGAGAAAACCACAGTGGAGAAAGCTCAAGTCCTAACTTGCTTTGGATCTGGTTGTGTCCCTGGAACTGTACCCAGTATGTTCTTTGGGGCAAGGCCTGAGTCACCTCAGAATGAGTCCAGAGGCCCTAGAGTATGAAGCATCGGGGTGATTGTCCCCAGCTCTCCCACTGTAACCAGACAGTCGGAGTTTTGAAAGAAGACTGAGGGAGAAAGGGATGACATGAAGAAGCAGTGTAACATCTACGGCTGGTGACTGCCAACCATGGTGCCGTCTCCCCATCCCCTCTCCCACACAATTCTCTGGCCGCGCATTGGGTTTTTGTTAATATTGTTGTTATTTCAGATTTTTTGTTTGCTTTTTATTCCATTTTTATCCTCCTATCAAAGGATTATAGATTTAGATGGCATCTGCTCCAATCCCTCTTAGTTTATAGATAAGGAAACAGGCCTAGAGAGGGTCAGTGACTTGCCCAAGGTCTCTTCTTTCTCCTGTCAAGACTGCCCTTGGCATTCATTTCAAACAGATTTCACCTGTATAAAATGTTGGAAGGTGGGCAAGACGTCTTGTCGGCATCACTCTATACAGAGTCCTTGGGGAGGGGAAAGCTGGGACACACAAAAGAGGGGAAAAATGGGTTGCTTTTATATGGGCTAGTGTGGATATGTATTTCCTCTTTTTTTTCTACATAGAGTGAAATAAAACTTTCTTCTACTGGGGCAAGGGAGAGAGGCAGACAGGAAAGGTCATCTAAAGATCCTAAGAGATAATTTTCACCTTATGGCTATCACTAAGATTTTATGGGATGAGAACCATGATGGGTCTATGACTCTGGGAGTTTTTACTTCATTTGAAAGGAACACAATATATAAAGGGATGTGTGTGTGTATGTTTGTGTGTGTGTGTGTGTGTGTGTGTGTATGTGTGTTGGAGGCAGGGAGAGGAGAACAGCATTATGTATTAAGAAGACATAATTAGGTGAGATTCATATAAGGGACTAGTGATGCTTAACCTGGAGAAGAAAAGACATGAATACTGTTGACAAGTATTTGAAAAATAAAAGTTATTCACATTTACCTAGTACTTCAAGATTTAGACAGCACTCTTTCACAACAAACTTGCAGGGAATTAAAATATTATTATCCCCCATTTTACAGATGGGTTAATTGAAGAATTGAAAATTAAGTGACTTGACCAAGGTCATATAATTAGGAAGTATCAGAAACTGTATTTGAACCCATGACTTCCAAATCCATAGTTCTTTCTTTTATACCACTAGGTAGTTAGTGAGAAGAGACTGGTTTTCCTTGTTACCAGAGGTCAGAACAAACAAGGAAAAACTTGGATTTTATAATTAACACTGTCTCAAAGTAGAATTGATTGATTTAGATTTTCATAGGCCCCTCAGCAACTCTGATATTCTGTGATTCTATGATGAATTTCACATTGTCAGCCCAGAACAAGACTTGCCCATACAAGGTTGAATTTAAAGAATTTTATTGTTTGCTATTGGGAGTCATGATTGAAGCCATGATGTCATGAATCCTTGCAATGGTTAGCCATGTTAAGAACAGGATAATTCCATATTTTTACCTATATTTACTAAATGTGTTGTTGATTTGTCTCATTCATGTTCAACTCTGTGAACCCATTTGTGGTTGTCTTGGCAAAGACAGCAGAGTTGGTTTGCCATTTCCTTCTCTAGCTCATGAGGAAACTAAGGCAAAGAGAGATAAATGACTTGCCCAGGTTCACATAGCTAGTAAATATCTGAGATTAGATTTGAACTCTAGAAAATGAGTCTTCCTATTCCTAGACCAGTTCATCATCTATTGTGCCACTTAACTGCCCTAATAAATGTGTACAGATATCCAAAAAAATACACCTATATATAGATATACAGATATATCAGTATAGATAGATATACATCTACATATCTACTGATATACATACATATATATGTGTGTATATATGTAGATATAGATATATACTGAAATGCTTGTTCCTGCTTCTGTTTCTACTAGCATGGTAGAGTGAAAGAAGCAACAGATTTGGAATCAGAATGCCCAGGTTCAGAGTCCTACCTGTACTACTTGATACCTGAGCAACCTTGGGCAAGGAACAACCTCTCTAAATTGAAATGGCTGTTGAGATTCCTTTCATCTCTAAATCTATGGACCTATCCCTTTCTATAGGTAGGACCTATAGTCCTGCCTTCCTTGCAGCCATCATCTCCGCCTCCCTCCCTATTCCCATAAGAACACTGGAACAAGAACTGTCCTGAGAAGTGAGCCCTTTTCTTGCCAGTTACTAGGCTGCCATCTTACTTCTTGCCAGTTCCAATCATGCTGGGAATATATAGATCACTCTACCTGCTCCCCCTAAGAATGTAAGCTTCTTGAGGGCTGGGACTATTGTGCTTGCTTATATTTGATCCTATGTTGCTTAGCATACTACCTGACATATAGTAAATGATTAATGAGTACTCCATCCATCCATTCATCCATCCATCCATCCATCCATCCATCCATCCATCCATCCATCCATCCATCTATCATCTCCATCTATCCATTTGTTATTTATGCTATAAGCTTGCCTCTTAGATGGTTAAATTTAGGATAGATAACCAGTCCAATTGAGAGGCAATGAATATAATGGTGAGAGTCCTGGATTTGCAGTCCTGGATCAGATCTTACATCTCTCATCTACCTCATAAAGCTTTTGTGAGAATCAAATGAGATAATGTGTGTAAAGCCTTCTGAAGACTTTAAGGTGCTATCTACACACTAGCTATTACTGGTGCTATTATTACTGTTACAGTACTATTACTATTACCTTAGGTAAGTCACTTCAACTCTGAGGCTCAGTTTCCTTAACTTACATTGGACTAATGGATTGTTAAGATCCCCTCTACCTTTTAATTACATGATCCTATGAAATTATGTTGAATTAGGCTTGGTGGATTTTTTTTTTTATCCGGGGAGAAGTAGGGAGTAGGGAAAGCTGCAGCTGTATGTTCATACATTTGTCACATAAGTGTACATCATGGGATACTGTCAGTTTAAGAGAATTTGTATTCAACAAGTCCTAGGCAAAATATCTCTGCCTGACAACCTCAAAAGTCCAAGGCCCAGCTTTAGATTGATTGGACCAACATGATTGGAATAAACCAAGAGTGTCTCAATGTCTTCACCCACCCCCAATCCTACCTCCACCCCATCTAGCCAACTCAAAGCTGTGTCTGCTGGATGACACCTTTTGCAGCCAGATTTGTTTCTCTGACATGGAGAGGGGACATGCAGTCTCTTGCCAAAAGGGATTTGTCCTTTTTATCTAGTCAGAAGAGTGCTTTTTTTTTTTTTTTGCAATTTGCATTTCTGAATTGCTTAGCTGCCCAAGCATGCTTTATGCGTGCTGCTTGAAATGTGTCACCAAGTCACGTGACTGCTGTTCTCAAGCTGATGTTGGACTTTCTCCAACAAATATGGATTATGTTAAAGTCGGTTCTGAATTGACGAGGATATGTTAATAACTCCCAGATGGGCATCCCTGTGCTCTCCAGCAGGGAAATGTGAGCAGTGGAGGGCAGGATCTAGTATTTGGCAGGTCTATCATTCCGTCATTAAAGGCCACATTATTACTTACAACCATGCTTGCATGACAATGGTTGGGATAAGCCCAGTTTCACAGTAATGAACACTCAGAATTGGCTTTTAGGTAGATTTTTTTTCTAGCTTGTAGAAGACATTTCATTGAAGGGGGGAAGGGAAGTATTCCTCCCCTGAAATTAGATTAGGATAATTATGCAACATGCAGAACAGAATGCCCTCCCAGGGAGACACAAGAGACAGAAGAAGAATGGACTGTGCCTGGTGAAACCTCACTCAAAGTTGGGCTCATTCAATGCTTGCAGCAGCTTGTCACCCAATGCCTTTGTCTCTCACTTCAATTATACTTGATTCCAAATTAGTGATCAAGGAGAATTCCAGTTATAACAAATGCATCCAATTTGCCCCAATTTTTCCTTAGATTTTTATTGGAGTATATGTTTTCTTCATGTCTTGTGCTTAAACTGCCAATAAGGCTGGTCATGAAACTCATCAAAAATGCTTCTACGATGGTTGTATTGAACAGAGAAAGGTTGCGTCCCTAGTGAAAAACACTGATCCCATACCCAACTGGACACAAAGATTAGCTCAGTGACCATGCTGTATTGATTCCATGAACAATCTAATGGATTATTTATTTTAATTGACCAAAAAAAATTAAGTGAAACTCTTTGAGAATAGGAAATATCTCTTTTTCTTAACCTCTCTATTTATCCCAGTGTATTTCATAATTTGTTTGGGGTGGTAGGGATGGGGTGTTTGGGTCACAACTAATGAATTCGTTAGTAGAGAGAACTCTTGGGATAGGATTTCCCTCCTCTGATTTCTCTAACTTCTCTTTGAATTATGTAAGGGCAAGGAGAAGTTAAGTGATGAACCCAGGATCATACAGCAAGTGTGTCAGAGACAGGACCCAGAAAGAACCCAGGTCTTTCTGACTCCAAAGCTGATATTCCATCCACTATGCCATTCAATCTCTTATTTTTAAAAATCATATAAAAATAGGATTATAAAGTTTTCATCTTAATAGTAATGTTTATATTAGTGTTAATGTTCTCCTAGATGTTAAGAATAGATATGCTTTTGAAAGCAAAACAGACCCAGATTCTCAGAATGTTTTGACTTCCTAAGTAGCCTGACGTTCCTGGATGACACTCACTCCTCTCTGAAGTTGTTAGTAACTCAGAATGACTATAAAACAGGCCTGAGCTGCCACTGATTGTGCTCACTATGGAATTTTTCACCAAAATTTCTCAAAAAGCCTGATAAACTCCCTCATTTCAAAATATGTACAGCAGGTAGATCATTGGCTTAGCAAGTAAGAGTGGTGATGCAGTGGACAGAGAACTGGACTTGCCATCAGGAAAGTCTGAGTTCAAATCCTGCCTTAGAAACTTGCTAGCTGTGTGACCCTGAGTCAGTCACTTCATCTCTGTCCGCTTCAATTTCCCCTTCTGTAAAATGAAGGGATGGAATTCAATGGCATTGAAGGACCTTTCCAGCTCTACATAGGTGATCCTGTGAAGTCAGACTCTTTTATAATAAATTGTGAAAGATGAGGAAACTGTGAGGCCCAGGGGATAAGTGACTTTCTGAAGGATGAGTTAATGACTGTCTGGTCTGAGACTAAAACGACTTCCCCCATTCCTGAGAGAGGAGAACTTGACAGCATATCTATACATGGGCCCTGAATCCACTATTTTTCATTTATTTATCAATTCATTCAGGAAGCATTTCTTAATCACCTACTGTGTGCAACACAAGAGCATTGTGTCTAGTAGACCAGCTTTGGAATTAGGAAGACTTTTGTTGAAGCCTGGTCTCTTACTCATGCTAGTTGTCTGGTTGTAGACAAGTCCCTGAGCTCCTTGCATCCCCAGTGAATGTCTAAGATTAAAAGAGGAGGATCTGATTTTCATTTTGATCACAATTACAACTGCTCTCTCCAAAGTCATCAGTGGTCTCTTAACTGCCAGTTCTGATCACCTCTTTTCTCAATCTTCATCATTTGGGTTTTTTAAACTTCTCTTCAGCACTTGACACTATTAAACCCCTTCTCCTGAAACTCTTTCCTGTCTGGATATTTATTTTGGTGACCTCTCTCTGTCTCTGTCTCTTTCTGTTTTTCTCTCTGTCTCCCTCTTTCTCTCTCCACCTCTGCCCTGTGTATCTCTCTGCTCTGCCCCTCTCAGTTCTTCTTCTACCTGTATGACTAGTCCTTCTCCATCTCCCTTCCTGAAGCATCATCCATGTCATGCCAGCTACCTATGGTTGTACCATATATGGGACCATCTTCTTTCAATGCTGTTTCGCTATGTAACTCCCAGAGGTTTAACTCTCATCCTTATACAAGTATTTCCCAGATCAATATATTTTAGCTCTAGTTTTCTTTCTGAATGATAGTCTCACATCATCAACTGCTTTCTGGACATTTCAAATTGGATGTCCAGTCAACATCTCAAACTCAATTAGTCCAAAGCAGAGCTCGTTACCTTTTCTCCCAAACCTTCTCCTCCGCAACTTCCCTGTTTCTATTTGGGGTACCACCATATTTCTAACACTTGACTTCTCATACCTATTCACCCCACATATACAGTTGACAAATTTTGAAGTATCTACTTCTGTGATATCTCTCCTATACATGTCCTTTTCTCTACTCACACAGATACCATCCTGATTCAGACCCTTACATCTCTCCCTAGAACAATTACTGCCTTCTAATTATCTAATTGGTCTCCCTGCCTCTTCTCTCTCAATCTCTCTCTCCCCTCCTTCTCTTCCTTCTCCTCCTTCTCCCTCTTCCAATGTATTTGTCATATATTAACAAAAGTGATTCCCCAAAGCATAGGTTTCTCCATGTCACCCTACCTACTTAAAAAAAAATACTAGTGGCTTTCTGTTACGTTTAGAAACAAATACTCAAATACAAAGGCCTCTGTTGAGTATTAAGGCTCTTCATAGCCTGACCCCATCCTACCTTTATCATTTTATTATACATAAAATCCTCTGCACACCTTTGAGTCCTTCCAGACTGACTTGTGGTTTCCACACATATTCCATTGCCCTGCCTTTGTACTGGCTATCTCCCATGCCTGGAGTGTGCTCCTCCATCACCTAGGCCTCTTGGAATTTCTGGTTTCCTTCGAGACTAACCACAAGCCCTATCTTTTACATTACTGGTCCTCCTTCCCCATACCTCCACCCCCATTTCCCTTCATGTTCAACCCCCCACTCCCACATAGCACTTAGGAGATGCTTAAAATAAGTACTTGCTCACTGATTAAGTGCATGGGGTTTTCCCCACTAAGAATTCCCTCTACTGATAAACTCCCAAGTTTGGACCATTTTTTAAAAAAATAAGACAAAGACACCTTTATACTTCTGGTTCTTAGCAAACTACAGGAATATAATGAAAAGAACAGTTCTGATTTCCGTTCTGATGCTATTTAGTTAAGTAACTTTGAATAAGTCCCTTCCCTTCTCTGGCTTTCAGTTCCCTTATGTGTGAAATAAGAACATTGGATTAGATCATAATAGAGGTCCTTTCTGAATTAAACAATGAGAGAGCTATGCAGGGATGTGGGGTGGCAGGGGGGAAAGCACTGACTCTAGAATCAGATCTGGATTCAAATCCTGCCTCTGATGTTTACCATTTGTCTAACCTTGGACAGATTGCTTAACTTCCTTGGAACCCAGTTTTTTTTCTACAAAATGGAGGGGGCATTGAACTAGACAAGTGTCTGAGGACCTTTCAAGCTCTATGCTAGATCTGAGGATATTCGCAAATAGTTCATTTGAAAACACTTTAAGATTGGCAAAAGATTGCGTAGGGACTTCCATTCAGGTCAGCTAAAAAAAAAAAGCTGTCCTCACACCAAACCATGATGGCCATCTGTTTGGGCCTGTGCCAGAGCCTTTCACAGAAGGCCATTCCAAATTCAACTTATTTGTTTAAAGTAAAGGATTATTAAAAAAAGCCCACTGCTACATCTCACAGGTCACTGTACTCTCTGAAGGAGGAAGGACCTCTGTAGTAACCTGAAAATAAAACATTTGAAGTTTCCTACATAGAAGTTATATAACTTTGATGAGTTTGTGCACATCTTTTGTGCACAGATAGTTTACATACAACTAAGAAAACTGTAGTATCTACATTCCTTCATTAAATATTTACCAAGTACCCATTGTGTGCACAGCATTAAATTAGATACTATAAGAGACTAAGAAAGCCCCATGTGGGACTCAAATCTCCTAGTCCAAAATTATGAAGCTCAGACTCTCATGTTTTAGCTAACCATGCAGGTAAAGCAAGGTTCTTTCCCAAGGCAAACATTCTTTGTCTGTTGACTCTGGATATTCCCTATATCTTCTGCATTTACTTTTGTCCCTATAATGTACCATTAATGGAACTCCAGTAATGAATTTCTTTGTTAAAGGGCTATGGGAGTTTGTAGGTATCATCGAATTAGAAGCTACTGTTTTTTAAATGGTCATTAAGCTTAAACATTCTGAGATATTGCAATGCCCCAATCAATTAGCTGAAGATCATCAGTGGTTTGTCATTGTCATTAGGTATTAATTAGGCAGCTATAATATGCTAGGCACGCTACAAAAACCACAGAAGCAGCAGGCCCTGGCCTTTGGGAGCTTGTACTTTTCGGAGTGGGGATTCTTTCTTTTGCTATAATATTATCACTGATGATGGACATCTGGGGAATGATCATTTGGCAAGTTGGAAGAGTTTACCGTTGTTAATTATGGTCTTGCTTTCTTACAGTATGTCACACTATGTTTTGGGGAGGGAGAACGGGTACATGTAGTGGTGCCAAATCTTTTTCAAGACTCCAGAATTGTTCAGAGATTGAGTTGGCATTACATTCAACCTATTCTCTTTGAATTCTGTTCTATAAATCCAGTTCTCCATGGTAGAACATTCCCAGTGATGGCAATATAAGTGCCTAAAACTAGAATAGTAGAGAAGAAGGCCTCAATAGGTCTTTGAGTTACTAATTCCAAAGGCTGGGTTTTTTTTTTCCATCTTGCCCATCCAATCTATTTGTACGAGTGACATTGTCATCTCAAAATGGCACTCAATGTCCTTGATTTGTAAGAAGAGCCTTCTAAGAGCAATTGAATGTAATGTGGGCATTTTAATATTGTGACTCTTAATGCTACATAAAACCTTTGTTTCCTACAGGTTTATTGAGCTGGTGTATTAGATTTCCTGCTGTATGAGCAGGAAGATTATGGTGGCTTAGGTCTAAGTATACTTTGGGGAGGCATTTTGTATTTTCTCTATAAATAGTCTTTCTAAAACAACACAATTGTGTAACTATTAATGTTTATATTGCATTATACATCTTCTGAAGTTTACAATGTGGAATGTACAGGGTGGTAAGCAGAGGAAATGTTTTTGTCTATGAAACATTGTAAGAATTGTCATTATTGAAGAGCTACTAAAGAATCCATTTTATTTATGCCTTCATCAGTGGAATTTCCACACCCTGTTGGAATGTTGCCATGCTTATGTGCATTTAATGGAGAAAACATATATGTTATGCATTGGCGTGAAATCTTCCCTAGAATCAAGACACTGGTTCTTTAATGGAGAAAATGAATTTTTGCAATTTCTGAACATGTGGGAAATTTGAAAAATGTTAGTTATTAGTATGTTTTTAATAAATGAAAAATTTGGTTGAGGATTGCTGACCAGAACATATATCAGACTTTCAAATAATTTCTCAACCTTAATGGAATGAACAAAATGAATCATTAGTTCTCTTATTAAATATACATTTTAAAATGGTAAAAGTGAGATCCCCAAGCTGAAGGCAAAAGTTATGTGGACCCTGACAAAAGGTCATGGATTTCCAATGAGGTTACAATTCAGTTCTTGCATTTATGTTTATGTGTGTGTGTGTGTCTGTATCTGTGTATGTGAGCATGTGTGTGTGAGATGGAGCCTGTGTTGAAGTTGTATTTCTTTGTGTGAGTAATTTAATGAGCAATTTTTTTAGAATTTATAAGGAAAAGCCACAGACCTAGCACTAGGAGCCCCCCAGAGCCATTTATTCTTCCATCCATGAATAGCCAGTTTCATTACGCTCAAAAATATAACATGAGTGAAACAAATGGTGAGGGCCGCTCCCTCCAATGAAATGAAAGATCATCTTTCCCAAACAGCAGAAATTAGATGTATAGGGCCTACCTCGGAATCACTCTCAGCTCCAGATAGAACATGACGTATGGGTAATCTGCAATTTGCTAGGGGCATTGTTAGCATGCTTTGCCTCCAGGGTAGGATTTTAACCAGGCCTCCAGCAGATGTGTGCTCAGCTCTACAGACACATTAGATATACAGAACACCCCTGCTATTACCCTGGTGAAACCCGTGCCAAAGCCCCTGGTGACACAGAGGAGGTATTAGGTCAGATGAGTTACATTAAGTGGCAAGTGATAAATTCAAGATGACAATTCAAAACAGCAGTGTTTCTTCTAGTAATTAATTCCAGGGGTGCCTAAGGCAGCGCTTAGTTACGGCGACTAGTGTGGCCAATGCTGAGCGGCTAATGAGGAAACATTACAGTGAGGATTAGGGGCCTGTACATTCTGGCAGGCTGAGGTCACTATGATTAGGAAATATTAACACAGACTTACTATGATAAACTAAATACGCCCAGGAAACTTAATTTTTATTTTATTAATGTAAAAACTGTCGAATAGTTTACAATGTGGGGATGCTGGGAGTGGTGCTGGGGAGAGGGCTGAGGCATTCCACCCTGGGTCTGAGGCAAGGCTGTGGAGACCTTAGACTCTTTCACGACTGGTATTACATTCATCAGCACAGTGTAGGTTGGGTAAAGTTTTTCAGATTGTTTTCCCCTTACCCCAGAGTGATTTAATTAAATGTTCTCATTATACAGATTATCCTCCATCACTCATCAGCTTATGAATGGGTTGCATGATTATGGGATCACAAATATAGAGATGGAAGAAATAATAGAGGTCATCTAGTCCTACCCTCTTATTTTACAGGGGAAGAAACTGAGATCCAGAGAGGTCAAGTGATTGACCTAAGGTCACCAGAGGGTCAAGTGTAGAGCCAAGATTCACACTTAGGACCTGTGACTACAAGTTCAAAGGTCTTTCCATTTTACTGTGCTTCCAACACTAGACCACCATCCAATCCAAGGCAAATTTTTATGTATAAGCAAACCTTTTATCACCAATTGTCTTTATTTCTTACCCTGATTTTTAATTTGCATCAATATCTTTTGTTTTTATGCCACCCTCTCTTCTGAATATATTCCCCTTCTTTCCCCATTCAATGAACTATCCTTTCAACATAAAATAAAAAAGGAGGGAAAAAAACAATATAGTAAAATTAATATATCAGCTGAGTCTGACCACGTTGGAGACATTCCTCACCCCCAGTTGTATGAGTTTGTCCTTCGTTGCCAGAGAAGACCATACCATCAGAGAAATGATGACATGACTTGCACTTGACTTTGTTTTGAGTGAGGGAGGGCTGTGCAGGTCACTACCTCAATTCTCCTCCAGAGCCATCTGAATCCAGTGACCAGACATTCATCAGGATGACTGGAGATGACCCAGGATGAGGCAACTGGGGTTAAGTGACTTGACCAAGGTCACACAGCTAGTGAGTGTCGAGTATCTGAGGTGAGATTTGAACTCAGGTCTTCCTGACTCCTACACTAGTGCTCTAACCACTGCACCACTTATCTGCCCTCTCCTACAGTCATTCACTTCTTCAAAGAAAGGGGAGAGGTGCATTTTTTCAGTTCTTCGTTAGGACCAAATTTGGTAATTTTAATTACACAGGGTTTAGTGGATTTGTCATTTTTGTTTGCTGTTGTTATTTTTTTCTGTTTATATTGTAACCCTGGTGTATTTTCCTTATTCAGTTAGCCCTTGAGTAGCTCTTGTGTCTTCTCTGGCTTCTCTGAATTCTTCAAATTCAGTCTTTTACAGCACAATAGTATTCCTTTTCTTTCATATACAATGACTCATTTATCTGTTTCCCTAATCAATCTACTTTATTCTAGTTCCTTGCTACCTCAAAAAGTGCCAAAATGACTATATGTGAGACTTTTTTTTTCCTTTCACCTCCTTAGAGTATATATGTAGCAGGTGGACCTCCAGGTCAGATGTTAAGGACATTTTATTCACTTTCTAAAAAGCAAAATTTCAAAAAACTTGCAAAAATGTTTACAGAATGGTCCAATTTCCAATTCCACCAGCAATGTATTCATGTGCCTGCTTTCTTTTAACCCAAGAATTCTCAGAATTGCCATTTTTTTCATATTTTGTCATCTTTGCCATTTGCTGAATGTGAAGTGAAACCTCAAAGCTGTATTTACATTTCTCTTATTAATAGTAATCTGTGGTGATCTTGCACACAGTTGTTAATAGTTTGCAATGATGCTTTTGAAAACTGGTTTCTCATTTCCTTTGACCATTTATGCCTCAGAGAATGACTCTTGGTCTTATATAACTCTGTTTCTTCCCTGTATTATCTTGGATATCAGACCACTATCAAAGATTGTTTATGCAAAGATTTTCCCCCAAAATTAATAGCTTCCTTTTTGTCCTAGTGAGTTTTATTTCTTCAAACCTATACATTTAAAACATATTCATTTTTCTCTTCCTTTTTATTGTATTTTAAGGTTTTCCACCGCATCCAGGGCCATTGCTGTTCGTCCTGACCTACAACTCTGGAGGAGAAAGTGAGGCTGATTACTTTATACAGCTTTGCTTCACTTACATCCAATTCCCTTATAAGTCAAGACATCACCCTCCTGGTGTCACTGGTCCTCTTCAAGATTGAAGGATGAACGACAATGTTGTTCTAATGTTCTTCTCAGCATGGATTCCATTCTCTGGTTCTTGAGCTACTGATCTCTCACTGAGGAGGCTATGGTGGGAAGACTGGTTAATAGTAATGGACTTCATCTGCAAGTTCCCAATGAAGTTTGCCTTGAGTGACAATATTAAATTAACAAAGTACCAATTAATCTCCTATCATGTGTCAGGCATTGGGTGTTGCACTAGGGATGTACATTCAAAGAATGAAAAAATATATATCCTTGAGGAGCTGCTACAACGACACAAATGAGGGAAGGAGTGGTCACTATCATTTACTAAGCATGTCCTCAGAGGGAAAAATATTATTTTTAAAATAAATTTTCATTGAATTTTTTTACATATGGGACCTATATTTCCCAATGTACACTTCTCCGTGCCCCTTTCAGAGAATCATTCTTTATAACAAAGAGTGAAAAAGTTCACTAAAATGTGCCACACTAGCCTGGCATTATGCATAGTGTTGCATACCCATAGAGTCTCTCTCCATTCTCCCCTTCTTCACTGCTACAAAGAGGGAAGGGAGAGGCAGAGAAAATAATTATAATCTCTTGCATTTGCATAGCATTGTCTACTTTTCAAAGAACTTTAACTCTTTAATTTGTATTTTGTGCTAGTGATTAAGTTGGGACCAGAAGACAATTCTAATTCATTTGCTTTACTTCTCCATATTCTCCCACAGAAAAAGATACAGAGCTAATATTTAAACACTTTATTCTACAATCACCTGGGCAAATCTGCCTAAAACATTATGTGCACTTGGTTTCCTCACTTAAAGTGGAAAGACTGTGTCAGCACTTATTAAGTGCTTATTATGTGCAAAAAGATAGTCCCTGTTTTCAAGGAACTCACAATCTAATGAGAGAGACAGCATGCAAATAATTATGTATAAACAAGCTATATACAGGAAAAATTGGAAATAATCAACAGAAGGTAGACCCTAGAATTATAACTTGTAACATTCCTGCTAAACAGTTGTTCAATTGGTAGTCAAGAATAAACAAGAAGAATGGTATGCATTTAATTTTATTTTAATTTCATTTCATTTATATGGCAGCTAAGTGGTACAATAGATAGTGTTGTCCCTGAAGTCTGAAAGATTTGAAATCCAACCTCTGATCCCAGGCAAGGCACTTAATCCTATTTGCCTCAGTTTCCTCATCTGTAAAATGAGCTGGGAAAGGAAATGGTAAACTACTCTGGTATATTTGCCAAGAAAATCCCAAATGGGGTCACCAAGAGTCAACCATGACTAAATCAACTAACTGAAGACTTACAAAACATTTTACATATGATATCACATTGGAATGATCATGAAATTATAGCACCTGAAGACTTACAAAACATTTTACATATGATATCACATTGGAATGATCATGAAATTATACCTAGAGAGTTGGAAGGGACCTCAGAAAACATCCAACCCAACCCCCTTACTTTATGGATAAGGACCTAAGACCCAGAGAGGTTAATGGCCTTTCCTGTGTCACAAAAGTAGGTCATCAGTGGAATTTGAACCTAAGTATTCTGAATTCCTCCCTCCCCCACCATTTTACCTGTCCCCTCTGTTTTTTATGGATAAAATTGCTTTCTTTTTAAAAATTTAATATTTCATTTCTCTCCCCAATCATATGTAAAACAATTTTTAACATTCATTTCTTAAAACTCTGAGTTCCAAATCCTCTCCCTCCCTCCCTGCCCTCTCTGCTCATTGAGAAGGCAGGCAATTTGACACAGGTTATGCATGTGCAGTCATGCAAAGCATATTTCCATATTAGTTATGTTGTGAAAGCAAACAGACAAAAAAAACAATAAGGACAAAGAAAGTGGAAAAAATGATCTGTATTCATACTCCATCAGTTCTTTTTCTGGAGGCAGAAAGCATTTTTCATCATAAGTCCTTAGGAATTATCTTGGATCATTGTATAACTGAAAATAGCTAAATCATTCATAGTTCTTCATCAAACAATTTTGTTGTTACAGTGCTCTCCTGGTTCTTCTGTTCACTTCACTATGCATCAGTTCATGTAAAACTTTCCAGGTTTTTCTGAAGGCATCCTGCTTTTCAATTCTTACAGCACAGTAGTATTCCATCACAATCACATACTACAACATGGTCAGTCATTCCCCAATTGATGGACATCCTCTCAATTTCCACTTCTTTGCCACCACTAAAAGAGCTAATATGAATTTTTTTTCATATAGGTCCTTTCCCCTGTTGTTTTTTATCTCTTTGGGATGCAGACCTAATAGTAGTATTGTTGGGCCAAAGGATATGCGTGGTTTCAAAGCTCTTTGGGCATAAATCCAAATTGCTCTACAGAATGGTTAAATCAGTTCACAACTCCACCAAGAGAGCATTAGTGTCTCAATTTCTCCATATCCTCTCCAACATTTGTCATTTTCCTTTTCTATCATATTAGCTAATTTTATAAGTGCGGGGCAGTACCTCAGAGTTGCTTTAATTTGTCCTTCTCAAATCAATAATGATTTATAGCCTTTTTCATATAACTACAGATAGCTTTGATTACTTTATCTGAAAACTACCAATTCATATCCTTTGACCATTTATCAGTTGGGGATTGGTTCTTATCATTACAAATTTGACTCAGTTCTCTACATATTTGAGAAAAGAAGCCTTTATCAGAGATACTTGCTGTAAATTTTTTTACAGTTATGATTACTCACTCTTTAGTTCCCTTCATCCTATTTTCCCTATTTACACTGCTCTGCCTCTCCTTTTACCCTGTCCATCCTCAAAAGTGTTTCACTTCTAACTACCATCTCCCCCAATCTTCCCTTCCTTCTATAAGATCCCTCTTCTCTTATTCCCTTCTCTTCCTACTTTCCTGTAGGGTTAGATAGATTTCTATATCCAACTGAGTATGCTATTTCCTCTTTGAGCCAATTCCTATGAGTTTAAGGTTTAAGTGTTCCTGCCTATTTTCCCCATCCTTCCCTCCACTGTGAAAGGTCTTTCATGCCTCCTTTATGGGAAATAATTTATCCCATTCTACCTCTCTCCTCCCCCTTCTCCCAGGACATTGCTTTATATCACCCCTTAATATTATTGGTTAGATGTCATCTAATATTCAATTCACACCTGCGCCTGCTGTCTATATTTACTCCTTCTAACTGACCTAATAATGAGAAAGTTCTTTAGAGTTCTAGGCATCATCTTCCCAGGTAGGAATGTAATCAGTTTAACCTTATTAAATTTCTTATGTTTATCTTTTATGCTTCTCTTGAGTATTGTATTTGAAAGTCAAATTTGCTATTCACTTCTGGTCTTTTCATCAGGAATGCTTGAAAGTTCTTTGTTTCATTAAATATCCATTTTCCACTTGAAAGATTATATTTAGTTTTGCTGGGTAGGTGATTCTTGGTTATAATTCTAACTCCTTTGCCCTTTGGAATACCTTATTCCAAGCCTTCTGATCCCTTAATGTAGAAGCTTCTAAATTTTGTATTATCTTCACTGGCTCCACAATATTTGAATTTTTTCTTTCTCACTGCTTGCAATATTTACTCCTTGATCTGGAAATTCTGGAATTTGGCCATATTACTTCTGGGAGTTTTCATTTGGGGATCTCTTTTAGGAAGTGATCAGTGGATTCTTTCCATTTCTATTTTACCCTCTGATTCTAGAATATCAGAGAACTTTTCCTTGATAATTTCTTGAAAGATGATGTCTAGACTCTTTTTTTAAAATCACGGTTTTCAAGTAGTCCAATAATTCTTAAATTATCTTCCCTTGATCTATTTTCCAGGTCAGTTGTTTTTACAATGAGAATTTTCATATTTTTTTCTATTTTTTTCATTCTTTTTATTGTGTTTTATTACTTCCTGATGTCTCATGGAGTCGTTAGCTTCTACTTCCAAAATAAATAACTTCTTCATGGAGCTTTTTGCATCTTTTTCCATTTGGCCAATTCTACTTTTTAAGGAGTTTGTCCCTTTGGTGAATTTTTGTGCCTCTTTTAGCATTTGTTCTATTCTGTTTTTTAGGGTGTTATGTTCTTCAATACTTTTTGTGCTCACTTTACCAAGTTTGACTCCTTTTTCATGATTTTCTTGCATCACTATCATTACTTTTCCCAATATTTGCTCTACCTCTCTTATTTGATTTATAAAATCCTTTTTGAGCTCTTCCAGGATTCTTTTTGGGCCCAAGAACAATTTGCATTCTTCTTTGAGGCTTTGGTTGTAATAGTTTTGACTTTGTTTTCTTCTTTTGAATTTGTATTTTGATTTTCCCTGTCACCATATTAACTTTCTATGGTCAGGACTTTACTGTTGTTGGTACTTGCTCATTTTTCCAGGACATTTCTTGACTTTTAGCTTTATATTAAAGTTGGGTGGGGCACTGTCCCAAGCATTAGGTTTTTTGTGTAGTTGTTCTCAAGTTAGTTCTGGGGGTCTGTAAACTTTCACTTCTTCCATGGTGGCATGATTTAAGGTGAGGAGTGTTCACTACTCTCTTGACCTATGCTCTGGTCTCTGAGTGACCACAAGCATTCTATTCTCTTTTGGAACTGTGACCAGAGTCCCTACTCCCCTGTGGCCACAAGCTCTGGTGCCCTAGAGATGCTCTTTGCCCTGGGACTGTGAACCAGGACTGTGATTTTGTAGCACCAATGCAGTAGGTATGAATATCCTGGCACAGTTCTGAATCATAAAATACCATAGACACTCCACATGGAAGTCAGAACCAAAACATTTATTCAGTCACCAGAAAGCTGAATCCATCACAGTAACAAAAATCTACAAACAATAACAACACAGAGGACAACACCATCCCCAAACCTTCCCCTTGCTAAGTTTCCCCAAAATCAATTGCATTAAACAAATCAGAAGTGGGCTCTCAAACAAAATCACAAACAAACTCTTTCACTCACACTAGCCAGATGCCTGCAGCCTTCCTAGATATGACTAGCTTCTGTCCAATTTTCTCTCAGATCTGCTCTAGTTCCGCCTCTTCCTGTTCCACCCCCTCCCATTCCCTGTGACTTAGACTCATGTGATTCAGGTTTCCATGTGATCCTGGCACATGGGCCTATTAATGAATGGGAAAGATCTTCCCTTAAAATTACCATTACAGACCTGGAACCAAGTATGAGCAATGAGGTATAGTCCTGTCCTCCAATGCCAGCAAGGAGATGCCCATAATCTCCTTCTGGTCATTGTCTGATCCTCTTGCTGTCTATGGGTTGACAGCTCCAGAAGCAGCTGCTGCCAGTGCTGACTCAGTTACTACCAAGGTCCACTGCTGGTTTCCTGTGGCATGGCTTCTACTGGCACAGTTCAACTCTCACCCTGATGCAGCAGACTTTTCTTGCCAACCTTCTAAGTTGTCTTGGGCTGGAAAATTATCCTTTTGCATCTTGTCCTTTTATGGTATCTGCTGCTCCAAAATTTGTTTTCAGGAGTTATTTAAAATTGTTTGGAGGGGAATTGGGAGAGCACAAGGCAATCTCTACCTGTTCTCTGCCTTCTTGGCTCTGTCCCCATAAGATTGATTTCTAATTACATTGGCTTTAGTGTTTGATACCCAAGTTCACCACCCCCTAATGATAAAAAAATGTCTATGTGAGTAAAAGCACATAATCTAGAAGAGTATTAGCATGATCTCTTTGGGGTTGTTGGGATTTTTACCAAATGTTCATTATATTTTTATCATTATTTTCTAACTTTTTCAATTCACTAAGTAGTCACATACATTTCAGGGGGAATTAAGGAAACTATCAGTACATTGTGCTTTTTGTTTTAAAAAAATGGTATTGATCTTACATTAGTAACCAAGAGGATCAGTAAGCCTCAGCATCTAAAAGAGTACAAATGAATAATGGAGAACACTCATTCCTTATCTCAGCTGAGGAAAGAATCTGTCTTTGGGGGTCCTAAAAATTCTCCAATATTAATCAAAACAGGGATTTTAAAACCATTTGTAAATAAATGCTTGTAGGAATCTCTTCTAGGAGACATCCAGTGGTATCATACCTGATAAAGAAACTCAGAAAGGGAAGCAAGAAGTCAACAGGGAGCCTAGAAGCACCAGTTTTCCTAAAGTAATGTTTCAAGAGAGAAAATGTACCAGAGCTATACTACAAGATTTCAGCTATGTGACACATGGGGTCAAGAAGACCTTAGGTCAAATCCTACCTCAGACTCATTCTAGCTGTGTGCCCCTAGGCAAGACATTTATCCTTTGTTTGCCTCAGTTTACTCATTTGTAAATCAGGGAAAATAATGGTACCTATCATGCAGGATTGTTGTGATAAAATCAGAGAATATTTATAGTCTTTTGCAAACCTTAAAGCTTTATATAAATGCCAGGTGTTATTGTCATTAGTGGCAATAGCAGTAGTAGTAGTAGAAGTAGTAGTAGTGGTGGTAGTAGTAGTAGTATAGTAGTAGTAGTAGTATCTCAGACTCAAAATGAATTTGGCAAACTCTGCTTAAATGAAAAATATCTGCACATGTGATGAGTAGGGAGTTTCAGTTTTCTCGTCCATAAAATGACATAGTTGGACTTTGGAGTGCCTTCCAGCTCAAAAATACCAATTTTTCTATTTTAAATATGAGGTATGTTAGCCACACAACCAGTAGGATTCTACATTGATTTAAACTATCTCTTGGTAAATAAAATTTAAAAAAATACTTAAATCATTTTGAATTTCTTCTGCATAATTGACCTCTAAAGGAGGCATGATCTTATACCTCCTTATCTCTCCGTTCTTATAGAAGATAGGATTTTAATTATCTTCTTCTAGGAAACAAAGGTTTACAGACACTTCTCTGTGGTGAGGGCAACACTGAACAACATCATAGATTCCTAGGGCAGATAGAGCTGTCTTGTCATTGTTGTTTGAAAGTCCTTCCCTCCTCTCCCCTCCCCCTCCCTTTCCCTTCCCTTCCCTTACATTGTTCAATCCCCATCATCCAGTATCCATGTCAAATGGTCACCATTTGCATTTATATTGAAGAGATCCAGACTTTCCCTCCACACATAAGAACCTAATTTTTGGTTAGGGTAAAGGGCCCTGGACCTCAGTACTTGGCTAAAGGTTCTTTTATTTGATAAATAAGAATGACAGTGAAGGAGGGCTTCTGGCAGTTTCCCAAATATCCATGTCATTTAACACAAAGCAGTATCTCAAGTAGCTTAAGGTCAGAAGCAGAGTTTCAAGTGTCTCTTGATGTTAACCTGAATGTTTGCTCTGCCTGGAGTCAGGTGGTCAACAAACATTTATGAAGTGCCTACTATGTGCCAGGCACTCTCCTATTTCCATTTAGCTAGAGGACATCTTAATTTGTACTTCTCACACAAACCTGCAAGTTAGCAAAGCAAAAAAAAAAAAAAAAGTTAATCTTTCCAGCTTCCTCCACTGAAAGTACTTCTTTCTAATTCCCCCTGTTACCATAGAAGCCCCAGAGGTCAGGCTCTTGGTTGCCCAGGTTCTTGGGCTTGTAGTTATATTTAGATTTCTTCTGTCCATCATCCTCCACAATATCTGGTTCATGGTCGTGCCTTGCTGATTCTTCCTCTGTAAAAAATCTTACCATTTCTCTAGCTACTAAACTAAAATACTTTCATTTCCTGCTAGGTTTGCAGTCTAAAAAGAGAATTTATTCTCCTCTTTTCCCACCCTTCTCTTTCCCACTCCCACCCATCCTACACACAAGTATTAAATTAATTTTCTACAAACACTATTTTTTTTGCCACCCACAGCTTTACCATCCATTTGTCTATTACCTGGGGTGGTGATGGTGGTGATAGGGTTGCCAAGGAGGGGAAAGACTTCTGGAGGAAGTCAGGAACTCAGCAGGAGCAGGTACCACAGGGGGCCTTTCCCTTCCCTCTCCTTATCCCTGCCCAGTTCCCAACAGGTGCTGGAATCTACACCCTGCTCCCCATCCCCAACGTTGGGGAAGAAATTCCCCACTTCCCTCTCAACCTCAGGTTCACTCTCCACTTCTTAATAATAATGGCCCCTCTAGACTACATGGATAGTCATATCATTTAAATGAGTAAGAAGTTAATAACTTTAATCCTTCTGAGGAAGATTTGGCTTACTCTGCCATAGCTGCTTATTAATAGACCTTCTAGTTCTTGCAGGCTTTCATGTCCAAAGACCTCCAGGTCTTTCCATCATCCCTGTAGCTAAATTCTTTTAGATAGATAGATAGATAGATAGATAGATAGATAGATAGATAGATAGATAAATAGATACATACATACATACATACATACATAGATATAGATACATATATACATAGATAGATAGATATAGATATAGATATGTTGTTTCTCCTCATTAAAATATGAGGTCTTTGAAGACGTGGGCTGTCTTGCTTATTTCTTTGAATCCCCAGTGTTTAGCACATAGTAAGCATTTAATAAACACTTTTCATTCATTCAGTTCCCAAATTTCAGTGTGAAAATCATAGATAAATGAGATGAGACATAATGAGCCTTTCATTTGAAAGAAACATTTTCCACTTTTTGCTATTCAATAGAGCCAGCTTTCACTGCTGACCCACTTAAGGGGAGGATTATGGTACCCATGGAACAATTACAGGAAAATGATCACCTATACTTTCGTTTTTTAAAGGCTTGTTCTCTTGTCAATATGGATCTGTAACTCTCATTAACAATGACGGCAGCGGTACATGTTCAACGACTGTAAAATATATACCTCTTCCCTCCCCAATCCTCCCTCCCCCAAGCCTCCCTAAATGGAAAAATTAGAAATGGGAATGAAGGAGGAATATTTCTGCAACCTAATTTCAGCTTTTCTATCATAGTTATTGTAGTCCTAGGACTGAACGGGAACCTCCGATTTTTTAGTTATCTGGTTGACCCCCAAGACCTTTATAACTGCTGTATCCTGGGATTATAGGATTTTAAATGCTGCTCCAATAACTTCAGTAAGGATGTCCTTTGTCACTGTAACTTTTTCTCCCTCACCGTCTCTTCCTTATCGCTCAATGAACTTCAATGCAGGCCAGAATTTTTAATCCCGATGCCAAATGCCAGAATCAAAATATGACAGACTTATATGATCCCTCCGCAAAATACCCAAGAGATCTGGTTGCAAAACACAGCAACCCACCCACCTGTGTTTGTGTAATACATGAGCAGGACGGTTTTCACGTTAAGTAACAATGGTGTGTGTGTGTGTGTGTGTGTATGCACACATGTATATGGATATGTGTAGAATAGCACTTAGGAAAGACATTTTTTCAAGATGCCTGAATTCTCCTTCACGCAATCTATTTAACATTTATGTAATGCCACTGATGCCATGCTGGCCCTGGCCACAATACGGACATTCTTATATACATATATGCCCATGCATATTTGCATTATATTGTATACAACCGGTATACAAATACATGTATGCATGTGTGTACGAATACACAAATGCAAGCACACATACACATGTTCATGTTTATTATGTACACATTTTATATGCATATATGTGTATATTTCTTTCTGTGGATGCCATCTCCTTGGATATTTTACATATCCAAATATGTCAGATATACATCCATGCATTTCTGGGATGTGATACTTCCCCGTGAAGATCGAAATTTAAAGGTTCTTTGGGGAAGGGCTGTTGACAGGGGAGGAGCGTATCTTAGGAAACCTTTTTATTTTCCATATCGGGCTAGGCTGTTAAAACCATAAAAAGATACGTATTGTTCTCACATTCCATTCAGTTTTCCACTAGCCGCTCTCTGCTTTTGCATACATCAGGCTTGGAATTCTCAGTGAGAGAAGGAGGCTGGTGAGCATATAAACACTGAGAAATGACAGGTTTTTGCAGCCCTCGGAAACTGGGGAATATATAATTACCTCATTGTCTCTCATTCTGTTCCCACGTGGATCTTTGCTTAAATGTCATTTTCCAACTGCGGGTTCTCACTCTTTCCTTTCTTGGGAACCTTCTTCAGCCTGCACTCAGACATCATGATAGCGGGGCCTAGCCGCGCCTTAGCCCAGAGCGTCCCGCGGGCCCGCAGGGGAATTCATATTCAGGCATCACCGATCGTTGACCTGGCTATCGTTGTTTGTGATACTTACTGGTAAACTTTCTCAATCAATACGACATCAGCCTGCGTAGCTCCTGGGAACAGGAGGCTGAAACAACGCACTTAATCTTGAAGCCAGTCTGTGCTCCCTGCTCTGCTGCTAAAGTGGGTAGTTGGCCTATTTGATGCGGAATTATTGCTGCAGAGGTCAGATGTGAGCTGGCTTGGCAAGGGCTGATGAATGGCTCTCTGTGATGAAGCACCTCTGCCGTCCAACAAGAGACATTTAATAATGATAGACCATAACTGCGCACACACAAAAACACCTTGTAGCTTGTTTGTGAGCCTTCCTAGCAGGAGGTAGAGAAGGATAGAAGCTATGAGAGGAGGGAGCTCTGAATGTTGGTTTTGGTTTCAAAAGGAGAAAGGGACAGAGAGAGAGAGAGAGAGAGAGAGAGAGAGAGAGAGAGAGAGAGAGAGAGAGAGAGAGAGAGAGAGAGAGAGAGACAGAGAGACAGAGAGACAGAGAGACAGAGAGACAGAGAGACAGAGAGACAGAGACAGAGAGACAGAGACAGAGAGACAGAGAGACAGAGACAGAGAGAGAGAGACAGAGAGAGGGAGGGAGAGAGAGAGAGTAGACAGAGAGAGAGACAGAGAGAGAGAGAGAGGGAGGGAGAGGGAGAGAGAGGGAGAGAGAGAGAAATTGATAATGACAAACACAGACAGAAAGGGAGAGAAAGATATTAACAATGACAGACAGAGAAGAAGGAGGCAAAAGAGAGAAAGATTAACAATGGCAGAAAGAGAAAAATAGGAAGAGAAAGAGTTAAAAATGGTCAAGTTTTCTGTTCCTGCACAAACAGAAGGCTAAGCTATTATGCACAATTACCTTTATTCTTAGTCTTCTTCCTCATCAAGCCCACCCTTGGCCCCAGCATGCTTTGCAGCCTCTATGTCAAAATGGGAAATAATTTTAATTTTGTTGAAATGGACCATTAACAGAGTCTTTGTCATTTAAGAGGTAATCACTCAGGATGTTAAACATGGATTTTACTATGAAATATCCACAAACATTAAAAAGAAATATATATTTAAATAATGGGGGAACATAACAGGGTAAGCTCTACCTGCAGTTGTTTGGAAAATAGTTCTAAGGAGACAGACTGTGATGGTTCTAAAAATGTAAGTCTTGCAAGAGGCTTTGATGCGTCATTTATCTAGCTATTTCCTGTTCCATCCGATAGCCTTCTTAGTGATCAGACAAAGAAAAAAATGAAAATTCTTGGCATGACCTAAATATTCTGTCTGTTATAAATGAAGGCAGGTCTCTCTGTAAATAAATGTACCATATTGTGTTGTCAAGAAAATCATCAAAATTGTACGTATTCAATTCTAGGCAGGATCTACGCCATTTTAATTACCTCTACAACATTGCTGTTATTTAATGACGACAGAAAGGTGAATGCTTGGTTTACTGGGTGTTGGGGTGAGCTGTTAGTGCCACCAAGCAGTTTGATTCTGCATATAGGAAAGGAAGAAGGATCAGAGTTGGACACTTGGTTGGGTAGAATAAATAGTATAGAATGAAGAGCAGGTGATTTTGATATAGTCCTCCTCCAGCCAGAGCAATTGGTGATATGATCTCTCCAGGTTCCTTAAGGTTGTTTAATTTTATGTTGCCAGATTTTTGCAGTCTTTGAGATCATGTGATCCAGGTGACCTGAGACCCAAGTAAATCATGGCCTTGGTGCTTCAGAATAGTTGCTTCCAATGAAGACGGGAAGTTTAGCTTGATTTCCAAATTCTCATGAAGTTTTTAGGACTTATTGTTCATGAGTCAGTGCAATATAGTGGAGAAAGCACTGACTTTGATGTCAAAAGACCTGGATTCAAGTCCTGGTTTTGAGGTTACCTAATTCTTGGACAAGGACAGCTTGGTGGTGCAGTGGATATAGTCTCTGGACTGAAGTAAGGATGACTGAGTTCAAATCTAGTTTCAGACACTTATTAGTTGTGTAACCCTGGACAAATCATTCAACTCTGCTTGCCTCAGTTTTCTCATCTGTAAAATGAGTTGAAGAAGGATATGGCAAATTACTCCAATATCTCTTCCAAGAAAACCTCATATAGGTGACAAACAAAGAAAAGGAAGAGAAAGAAAGAGGAGAGACAGATATAGCAAGAGTCAAAGAGAGAGGGAAAGATTGAAAGGAGAGAAAGATAAACTGAGAGAGAAAAAGAGAAAGGTAAGGAAGGAGAGAGAGAAAGTGAAAGAGAAAGAATCAGAGAGAAAGATTAAGAGGGGAGAAAGAGAAGTTGAAAGAGAGAGAGAGAGAGAGAGAGAGAGACTTCTGTCACCTATAGAAGAGACAGGTTATAGTGGGGAAAGCTGGAGTGGCATAAATACTTATTCTCAAGATAAGTATAGAGATAGTAAAGGGTACAAGTAGTTGCACTTGAGGAATTCACATCATCAGACTCAGAGTAGTTGGAGTAACATTTTTATAGAGCTTTACAGCTATTATCTCATTTGATCCTCACAACATCCTTGTGAAGCAAGTACTATTTTTATCCCCTTTTTACAGAGGAAGAGGCTGAGAGACATTGAACAACTTGTCCAAGGTCATTCCAGGTACTAAGAAGTGGCAGATAGCCTTGTTTAGCTACTGCCTATGATCTTTGAACAATTATGTAAAAAAGGATTGTAAAATGTGGTAATATATTTCTTTTCCCTTTTTAAAATCAGCATTTCCTTTCAACACATTTTTTAATGATATCTTTTGTTGTTACATTACTTTTATTTCCAAACACATTTCTCTCCTCTGCTCTCCCTATCATCATCAAGAGAAAAAAATATACAGTTCAACAAAATTGACCAAGTCAATGGAAGTTGTCGTACATGTGATTTTCCATATCCATAATCCTCCCACCTCTAAAAAGAAGAGAGAGACATGTATTTTCTGCTCTCTCGAAAACCAAACTTGAATCCTTATAATGACCCAGCATTCAGTGGAATTCTTTTTGTTCTGTTTATTACATTACAATCATGGTCTATATTGCATTCTTGGTTCTACTTACTTAATCCATGCATCAGTTTCACATACATGTTTCTGTGCTTTACTGATTTTCCAGAAAAAAGGAAAAGAGTACAATCTGCAACCCTAGTGCAATGAGCTTGATGTGATTCCTGACAAAGTTTTAGAATGTATAGATTTTTTAATTTTATTTTTAATTTATGGAATAAAACAAGCATTTCCATAACACAGTACAATTTAAAAAAAGATGATTGTCCATGAAATTGCAAATCTACTATGCCCAACTTGCCATTCTTTTCAAGTGTGTTCATCCTTCGTTGCCAAAGAAGACCATGCCATCAGAGAAATAATGACATGACTTGCACTTGACTTTGTTTTGAGTGAGGGAGGGCTGTGCAAGTCACCAGCCTCACTTCTCCTCCAGAGCCATCTGAATCCAGTGACCAGATATTCATCAGGATGACAGGAGATGACCCAGGATGAAGCAGTTGGGGTAAAGTGAGTTGCCCAAGGTCACACAGCTAGTGAGTGCAAGTGTCTGAGGTGAGATCTGAACTCAGGTCCTCCTGACTCCTGCACTGATGCTTTATCCACTGCGCCACCTAGCTGCCCCAAAGTTTAGTGAGTTGCCCACTGTCACACAGCTAGTAAATGTCTGAGGTCAAATTTGAACTCAGGTCTTTCTGACTCCAGACCTGGTACTCTAACCACTGAGCCACAAGCTCCCCATTCTTTTCAAGTAAATATCAAGAAAAAAAAGCAGTGTTCACAGAGCTAGCATGGATTTCATACTTACCTCATGCTCTTATTTTAATAGCACTAGCGGGGATGCTGGACATATAGGTGGACTTTTGACTGTCTTTCTATTCTCATACATGTAATGGAAATGTAGACTAGACCATAGTGATGTGAATTTGGAACTATTCAACTGCAAGAGTAGTCGATAATAGTTCAAGGTCAGTTTGGAGAGAGGATTTCAGCACAATACCCTAGGGGGTCTTCCTTAGTCCTTTGTTTAATATCTTTATCAATAACTTTGATAAAGGAATAGATTGCTAGCTTATCAAATCTGTAGGCAACATGAGCAAAAAGGGAGAGCCAAGACACTGGATAACAGAATCATTATAAAAAAATATGTAAAGAGAAAATCAATATATGAAGAAATAACCTAAATAGTTTCATACAGTGCAATCAAACTCAAATAGAAATAGGTTCCATTAACTTATACATAAGAATCCTTACTTGCTATATTGACTTAGAAAAATATATATTGACATTGTCTATACTCTATTACATTTTTATTTATTTTGTTAAATATTTCCCAATTACAATTTTGCCTGTTCTAGCCACACTGGAAGTGGTGAGGCTTTCAGCTGCAGGTTTGACATTATTGGTCTAAAACACTGGGTGAATCTAATCAGAAATGTAAAGTTCTCTAGTTGGGTTCAAAAAATCAATTTCATAAATACATGATGAGCAGTCTAAGTCTTTTGCAAAAAGTGAGTTAGGAGTGTGATGTGGGAACTAAAACACTAACATGATGCTTGTCGTTTTGTCATTTTTCAGTCATGAAAAGTGGTTTGCCATTTCGTTCTCCAGCTCATTCTACAGATGAGGAAACTGAGGCAAACAGGACTAAGTGACTTGTGCAGGATCTCACAACTAGTAAGTGTCTGAGGCTGGATTTGAACTCAGAAGGATTAGTCTTTCTGACTCCTGGCCAGGCACTGGGCCACCCAGCTGCACTGCATTAAAAGATGCATAGCTACTATCAAAGTTAATTTACAGTTTTTTTAATGCTATAGTAATCAAAATTCCAAAAGGAATTTTTACAAAGTTAGATAAAATAGTAGTGAAATTCCTTTAGAGGAATAAAGGATCTAGAAAATCAAGAAGGGTAATAAAAAAAAGTAGGAATAAAGGAAAAATGGCACTTCCAGATCTCAGAACTATACAGCAGTCACCAAAACCATTGGCATTGATTAAAAAATAGAAAATTAGCTCAATGGAACAGACTAGATATTTATGAGGATCAGAAATAATGGAACTTGGCAACCTAGTGTTTAATAAATCTCCAAACATAAATATGTAGGAAAGAATTCTTTATTTGAAAAAAAATTAAGAAAACAGAAAAATCTGTCTGGCAGAAATTCAGCTTAGGACAACATCTTAAATCATTTCCCAGTAAATTCAAAATTTATACATAACCTAAATATGAAAGATCATACCACAAAAAGAAGCAGATCACACATTTTCCACAGATATGAGGTAAATTCTCAACCAAAAAGATGATTACAAGATATACAAGAGCAATTCTGATTACAAGTTGAAAAGACATTGTGTGAATAGTATATCTAGGAAAAGAAATGATGCAAATGATTGGAGGAAAAATCTTGTCATCTAATTTCTTGGATAAGGTATCATATACTACAAATTGCATATATGCAAAAATAAATAAAATAACAATATATAGTTGAATATTATACATATATATTCCTTAGATATATACACATGTTGGTATTTATATGTGCTTGTGTGTGTATTTATGTGTCTCTATATAATTCTGTTAACAGAACTACATAACTAACTATACATGTATAATTATATAACTAACTTTGAATATTGACTAGCTTTCCTCATCTCCCTTTCCCTATACTGTAATAATTATAATTATACTATACAACTGATACAACTATATGAGTTCCAAAACCATTTCCAATAGCTAAGTGGTCAAAAAATATTAACAGTTATCAGAAAAAGAATTCTCAATTATCTCAACTATATTAAAGAATGTTCCAAATCACTAATAAGAGAAATACACATCAAAACAAACCTGAGGTTTCACCTCACAACCAGCAAATTGGCAAAGAAAGCAAAAGACAGGAACAGTTGATATTTACTATGAGACTAGGGGAAGACAGGTGTACTAACACATTTTTAGTGGAGCTTTGAATTGATAGAAAATTGTAGAAAACACTTACGCAAAGGAAGACACTTAAATGCCCATGCCTTCTGACCCAGAGATTCTATTATTCAACAGGTACCTCAGGGATGTCATTGAAAAAAAAATAGGATCCACACATATCAAAATATTTTTTTTTGTGGTACCAAGGACACTTTCGTGGTAGCAAAGAGCTAAAAACAAAGAAATTGCCCATCAACTGAAAAATATCTAAACAAATGTATGTGAACATGACAGAACATTACTGTGTTTTAAGAAACAACAAATATGATGAATACAGAGAAGACTACAGATGAACTGAATCAAAATGCCAGGAAAGCAATATACACAATGACTACAATGACAGAAGTGGAAAGGAAAAAATAACAGCATAGCAAAAATGAATATTGTGAAATTGTAAAGAATAATCTTGGTCTCATCGAAGAGATAAGAGAATGTACTCTCCAGAGAGATGAGTTGTACTTTAATTTATCATATCACTTCAGATTTTTTTTCAATGTATTGATTGGTTTTGTTCAATGATTAGTCGTCTTTCTTTTTTATTTTTCTTCAGATTTCTTGTTATAAAGGATAACTGTCTGTAAGGAGAAAGGAAAGATATATAGGGAGAAAATAATCAATGAAAATAACAATAATAAAAATAATAATACTAGTATTTCTATAGTGCCTACAACCTACCAAGCACTGTGCTAAGTGCTTTACAAATAGCACTTCATTTGATCCTCATGATAATCCACCAAGATAAGTGCTGCTATTATCCCCATCTTACAGTTGAGGAAACTGAGGCAGGCGGAGAGGAAGTAATTTGCCATGGGTCACATGATAAGTATCTTAGGTTGGATTTAAACCCAGGTCTTACAGACTCCAGGTTTATGCTCTATTGCACAAAAGACATTGAGAAGAATCCATTTAAAAAGAAGCATGGTGCTTGGGGACTAGGAAAGTGATACTCTAGCTACATTCTGTCCTGGTCATACCTGGGCACATCTGAAGTTCTGTGCAGAGCTAATAGAATGTTTCACCAGGGGATCAAGTGAGTTAGAAGAGACAGTCATCACAGCTACCTTTTGGTGGAAAGGTTCATCATATTTACCAACACCGCTACACTAATGGATAAAGCATAAGATGGTAGCAGGGTTGGGGAGATTGCTGAAATCTTCCCTGCTACTCGTTGCATTTTTGCATCACTGTGGAAACAGTACTCTGGCTTATGTCAAGCTCACTTGATGATTTAGCCATAACGAATATTATCTGAACATTGAAATGCTCATCAATAATAATGAGTTATGTTTATATATGTGTTATTATTTCCACACAATAAGCCCAGGTGAAAAATAGCATTGCTATATGTATAGATGAAGAAATTGAAACTCCAAGAAGTGAAATAACTTGGCTACAGTCACAAAGCTAATAACTGTTGAAACCAGGACTCAGTTCAATTTAACATACATTTATTAATCAAAACGTTGTACTGGTCACTTGAGATACAAAAATAAAATATGGAAAATTCTCTGGCCTTTAGGAAGTCACATTATATAATAAGAAGGATCAACATATACAGGTTATATTTTACAATAAGGAAAATAAAAGGGGAGTAGGATAAGCAAAGAAAAGATGAAGACAAAATGTCCCAAGAAGATGTGAGGAATGACAGGATACTTTTATCTAGGAGGCTCAAGGAAGGTTTGCTGGAGGAAGCAGCATCCAAGCCTTGACTGAAGAAAAGGTATTGGAAAGGTGAAGGTCAAAGGAAAAGGGGTCACAGAGTGCTAAGAATCACAACTTCTAGACAAAAAACAAACTTCTATTTGACTGTCGATACCATAAATGTGAGTTCCTTGTCCACTGAACAAGGAATGGACATTATTGCTGGAGAAATTTAATTTTGACATTCTTACTATAAATGAAACCAGAAGAGGGAAATTTCAGGAAGAAGTGGTTAACAGGTTAACATGGAGAGGCAAAGAAAGGATTTCGGAAGTCCATTTTGTTAGATACCCCCAAACTGCAAGAAATATATTTTTCCTTGGACACTGGGTCATCACATATTATAGTATTAATGATAAATATCTGTGAAAAACTACTATTCAAGATTCCTTGGAAGATGTAACAACAAAAATAAATTGCATCATATGTGCTAACAGGTTACTGATGATGAAGTAGTAGAGAAATTATATGAAAGACTGCATAGAACTGTCCAAAACAAATCAACATACACTGTAATACTTGATGACTTCAATGGAAAAAGTGGGAAAAGGTGAGGATGGAGAGAAATAGACAGGAAAATTTATCTGAAGAGAAAGAAATGAGAGAGACAAAAGTTGCAGATTATAAAGAACCCCATGCCTTTTCCTCATGAGCATTTTCTTCCAAAAAAAAAGGAAGAGGAAGGTCCTGATCAGAGGAAACACTGAACAACATTACAAAGAATAAAACTACATTTTAATAGGCAATAAGAGACTTCATTATGGACTTGGGAGTTATCTCTGGGATAGCTATCTGTGAACAGACAGACTACAGACTTGGCAGAGTGAAGATCAGAATGAATAAAAAACAAGAAGAAAGAATAACAATGAGAGAAAAAGATATAGTCTACAATTAAGAAGACAACTCTGAGTTAAGTGAAATACTGAGAATTAAAAATAGGAAATGGACAGTGGAATAATATTGACTATAATGATTTCATCTAGAAATTGAACCAATGCATATCAAATGCTTCCACAGGAAGACCATTAAAGCACAGAAAGTGCCTTGTCAGCAAGCATTTGGCTTCCTTGCCAACTAGAGAAAGTCGACTGCCAAAGGCAGCCATGGATTATAATATAAAATCATTTTCAAAATTTCACAAAGAAGCATGATGCACAATAAGCAGTATGGCATCATAAAGCAGAAAGAAGCAATGGAGGGTAAAACTAGCCTGAAGAAAACTTGGCAAGATAGATATCTAACTAAGCAAAGTCATCCCAAAGACATTTGAGGAAGAAAACAGAAAGCAGATTACAAATAGAAGAAAAATGAAATAGATCTGCAAAAATCACTACAATATACTGTTTCCCCATCCAGGGTAAAGGGACCACCACATTCAGATCCTAATGTCCTAGTCCCTGAGGTGCTGACAGAGGAAGCAGGAACAGTACTAAAGAAGGAAGAGCAACCCAATGGGATTAAGCCAATATAGAGGAGCTCCATGCTCCACACAGTTGGGAGGGCATTGAGGGAGTGATTTAGAAATCTACAGAAGGAGGAGATAACAAAGACATAAAACAAAATCTCACTTTTTATTGATTCTCTCCAGCCCCCAACTCCTAAAAAGATGACGATGAAAGCTTCACCAATTATCAAACAGTATACCTACTCACTCATCCATACAAAATCAATATGAAAGTCTATTGTTGCCATTGAGTATTTTTTCAGTCATGTCCAACTCTTCATGACTCCATTGGGGTTTTCTTGGCAAAGATTGCCATTCCCTTCTATAGTACATTTTCAGATGAGGAAACTGAGGCAAAAGGGTTCAGTGACTTGCCCAAGGTCACAAAAATTTGAATTCAGGAAGATGAGTCTTCCTGACTCAAGGCCTGGCACTCTATCCATTTGGCCACCTAGCCACCCTACATAAAGAGAGGACATCCTCAGTGATGTCATTAATAGAGAGTAGCAGGATTTTGCAAATGCAAATTCAGCAATGACCACATATTTACCATCTCACAGTTGACTGCAAGTTCTAGAAAATATCAGATGCCAGTATTTTTATTGTTTGTCACTTATTTAAAAAAGTATTTGATCCAGTGGAACAAAACACTACTTTTATAATAAGGTCTCTCCACTCCACAAAGCAAGATCATTCAAGATTCCTTAGAAGATGTAACAAAAATAACTTTGTTTCACAACTTACTGATAATAAACATCAGGTAAGACAAATTGAGAGATGTCGGATTGCCTACAGTATTTGTTACTGAGAAGAGGTGGTACAGAGGATAGAGCACAGGCCGTGAAGTCCCAAGGACCTGAATTCAAATCCAGTCTCAGGCATTTAATAGCTATATGACCCTGGGCAAGTCACAACCCTATTTGCCTCAGATTCCTCACTTGCAAAATGAGTTGGAAAAGGAAATGGCAATCCACTCCGGTATCATTGCCAAGAAAACCCCAAATGAGGTCATGAAAAGTCAGACATGACTAAAACGACACAGTAGTAACCAAATGAAGAAATCTAGAGGAGGGTCTAAGTTTCCCTGTGATGGATGAGATCAGTCAGATGCTATTGTTTGAGAATAATATGGTATAGATTATCTCAAGGCCCAGGATATTGCACAGTCTCTTGCAATAGAGCCTTGCTAACTCAAAGAAGTTTGATCTGTCCAACCACACAGGAAATACAGAATGGATAAAGAATGTCTACTGCCCAAATTTCAACATGCATCTGAATGGACACCCTACACAGTATTCTGACAGTAGGTGCATCTGGGAAAGAGAGTAAAGATGAGGAATGGAAATAATCTAGAACTGAAAATGAAGAGGAAAGTAGGGTAGATTGGTGGCATGGGTTTGAATTCTGGCACTGGTACAATTTCCTCTCTGGGGCTGTGGGGGAGGGAGGTGAAGTTTGGACTTCTGAGGTCACTTCCCTCTCTAAACCTGTGATACTCAGGCAGCAGTAAGTAATTCTTCTCTACACTTGGCTCTCATGCTCTTCTGACACTTATCACCCCAGATTTTGATTTGGTTGTTCTTTGTGCTATTGGGATACCACAGAAAGTAAGGTAAATAGGGCTCATTTCTAACTGGATGAGCGCTATCAAACTCAGTATTTCCAAAATGGAACTCAACATATTTCCCCAAACTCATCCCTTCTCCAAACCTAAGAGCACCATCATCTTTCTAGGTATCCACATTTTCAGTCTCAGAGTCAACTTAGATACCCAGCCTAGCATTTAAAGCTTTTTACCATCTGGATCCAAATCACCTTTCTAGGTTTATTGTACATTAGTCTTCTTCATATTTATGTTTCAGTCAAACTAACCTACTTGCTCTTTCCTGAATTCAGCATTCCATTTCTAGCCTCCCTGCATTTGCCCAGGCTATCCTCCTTACCTGAAATTCCAACTCTCACCCGTGCCTCTTAGAATCCCTCACTTCCTTCAAGGATTAGCTCATATGCCATCCCCTACACTGTGATGTTGAACTAGAAAGAGATCATTGTGAACCGCAGGAAACCTTTCGTTTCTTTCTGAGAGGCAATCAGGTTTGAGTGACTTACCCAGAGTCACACAGCTAGCAAGTATCTGAGATGGGATTATGGACTCAGGTTCTCCTGACTCCAGAGCTGGTGCTCTATCCACTGTGCCACCTCGCTGCCCCAAACCTTTCTTGATCTATGTTCAGTTCATGCTTCTGTCTACCTTCTCCCTAAGCTATCATATACTTGCATATTGGTGCTCTTTACAGTGTCTGGCATGCATTAAATAATAAATAAATGCCTATACATTACATGGGACAATGAACATAAAATTCATTACTCTTATAATCTTATGATGTTTTGTATGCCTTTTTTCCCTCTTTCACAGTTCTTCCAGGCTTTATTAAGTGATTTTGCTAAGTTAGATCCAACTTACTTCTAAAATAATATTGTTCCATTATTTTCTTTGGTCTGAGTCTGAGCAATATCTACCTAAGAGCTTTTCTATTTATCTTATAACCTTTTTTAAAAATTATTTTTACAGATTATACAAATTTCATACGGATGTGGATTTTATAATCAGCATCTATTTCCTCCCCCAAATACTGACTTTCATATAAATCATCTTTTATCTGGGGCAAAGGCTGCATAGAGGAAGGGGAAGGTCAATACTTAGTCCACTGCAAGAGAGATAGCATGGAAAAGTGGAGAGAACGTGAGACATGGACCTTGGATTTGAAGCCCAATGAAGATGCTTACTGACTGTGAGACTCTGGTCAAGTCACTTTACCTTTTGAACCTCAATTCCTCTTTCTGTAAAATGGGGATAATAAAATGACTAACCCATGGTTGTGAGACTTAGATCAGATAATGTACAAAAGTGTTTTGCAAACATAAACAAACCATTTAAATGCCAGGTTTTTTTTTAACTCCCCCACTGCATGTGATTACTATGTATAAAATATACCTAGTATATGCCACTTTTCATTGTCTTCTATCTGCCTCCATCCTTTCAAGATAGAGACTCTGTACCCTGGTGTGATATCCTATCATTATAGCGAGTGGGAAAGACAATATCGGATGGTGACAGAGGCCAGAAACAGTTTCTGATACCAATACTGCAGTAGTTTAGATATCCTGATTTTCCACAATAATTCTAATTAAACTGAAGAGTAACAGTCCCAGATTTCACACACACACACACACACACACACACACACACACACACACACACACACATACACACACATACACACACAAACACACACACACACACACCACCACCACCACCACCACCAATAGAGACACCTCGTAATGGGTTAAAAATAAACACAAACCCTCCAAAGAAAAACAGAAATCGTAATGACAGTTTTGAAGTATCCAGTACCTGTTGTGACAGGAATAACAAATTAATTGGGACTATAACGGATTCTTTGTAAAGGTGAAGTAAACACACTTGACTGTATATTTTTCACCATCAGTTAAGTCTCAATTGGTTCTAAAAATAAACAGAAGACATTGAACAGTTTTAATGGATTTTGACACCTAGGTATTATGCTGTCACTCCAGTATAAATGAATCATAACTTTGGACTGCACCAAGGAATTACTGCACATTTGGAGAAAATTTATGGTGCACCGAGCTTTGAATCATGATGTGATATCACAACTAAAGTCAAAAAGAGGAAAAAAGCCTGGCATAAATTATTATTTTCTATCCCATAAGTAACCACCAGTGCAACAGGTAAAGGTTTGGGGATTTAAGAATGCTGCCAATAATTATTATCAGGACTGAAATGAATTTATCCTTCTGAGAACACTCTTGAGAAAGAAATGCAAGTGAGAGTCACTTTTGTATAAAGTGGTAAAGGTCCTTTCCTTTCTCCTTGGTATGTCCCTCTCAATGGGTTGCCTAGATTTGGGAAAGAAACTATACAGTTATTTGAATGACTCAGAGTTTCTCCCTGAAGGAAATGTCAGTATTTTTAATGACCCAAATTCTTCTAATGATTTTGTTTGACCCTGAGTCATAGAGTAATACAAGCCTCCAAAGATTAGAAATTAGAAATTAGCAAAAAGACAATGGAGACACTCCCATAGGCACAAGCAGGCTGCGTCATAGACAAAGCAAGAACTTATTGAGGAATTATGATAGAAAGAAAGTCACCAAACAAATGAATCACTCTAAACAAAGTGGGCTAGTCTCATAGTAAGAATGAGTAACTTGGAAAGCAGACATGCTCTTTTGGTAACCTTGTCATATAGAAAAGATACAAGTAAAGCACCCAACACACTTGGTAAACCCTCCCCACTCTCACACATGGCAAATTTATGAGAAAACATAGACAAGAGTGGCACAGGATGGACAGGCACAGATTGGTTGATACCTGGTTGTTGTAGGGTTTGGGCAGTTAGATGGTCCTGAGGATAAAGCACCTGGCCTGAAAGCAGCCAGATTCATCTTCCTGAGTTCACATCTGACTTCAGACACTAAGTAGCTGTGATCCTAGGCAAGTCATTTAACCCTGTTTGTCTCAGCTGCCTCATTTGTAAAGCTGGGGAAGGAAATAGCAAACTATTCCAGTATCTTTGCCAAGAAAACCCCAAATGACATCTTGAAGATGAAACTACTGAAGAACAAAGAAATACCAAGATTGTTGAGATTGCAGATGCATTAAAGTGTTGTGTTGTCCTTCTCTGTCTCCATTTGAGCTTTGCAGCTCTTGAGCGTTGTACTACTAAGCAGGATCAAAGTATTTAGATCAGGTTTGGGAAACTTGGGGCCTCAAAGCCACATGTGACTCTCTAGTTCTTCAAGTGCAGCCCTCTGACTGAGTCCAGAATTCACAGAATAAATTGAGGACCTAGAGGACCACATTGTGGCCTTGAGTCTACAGATTCCCCACCCCTGTTTTAGATTCTATCTACAAAATAAGAAGGTAGTAGGTTACTTTTAGTCAGTGACTTTATCTATTCAGTCAATATAGTCAAATAAATTATTTGAAAAGTGGAAGACAAAAACAAATCTTGTTTGTTTGTTTCAACTAGTGTTTTGAAATGACCTTTACTTTCGATTGATAGGAAAAATTCAACTAACATTCTAAGTTCCCGCAATGAGTAAATAGTTAAAAAAAAAAAAAAGTAAAAATAGTGGTAAATGGGCAAAAAGATAAAACTAGATATAGTCCCTTCAAAGAACTTCCTATCTAATAAATTAGTCTTAAGCAAATATATATTTATCAATAACATTTTTAATGACTCCAAATTTGTACATTAAGAGGATTTAACTAAGACAACTTTAAAAGACCCAATTCATATACTTTTTAAAAATTAAATGTTATTTTTTTAATGAACAAAAATCTATTTTTCCTTCCTCCTACCACCCATCCCATTAGGGGGAGGGGAAATAAAATTTTAAAGTTAATAAGTTTATTCAATAAGTTTAAAATTTTAAGATTACTTCTTCCCAAAATCCATAAAAAAGTGATGTTTTATGTTTGTATGGCTCTCATACTGTTGTATGCTTTTTCCTTTGTTAAGGCAGCTGGTGGCTGAATGGATACAATACTAGGCCAGGGAGTCAGGAAGTCTTCAGTTAACAAATCTGACCTCAGACACTTGCTAGGTGTGTGATCTTGGGCAAATTATTTCACCTCTGTTTGCCTCAGTTTCCTCAACTGTAAAATGGGGATAATAGTGGTACCTACCTTCCAGGGTTGTTATGAGGATCAGATGAGATGGTATGTATTAAGCACTTAGTACACTACCTGGCACTAATTGTGTGTGTTCATCCTTCGCTGCCAAAGAAGACCATGCCATCAGAGAAATAATGACATGACTTTGCACTTGACTTTGTTTTGAGTTAGGGAGGGCTGTACAGATCACCAACCTCACTTCTCCTCCAGAGTCATCTGAATCCAGTGACCAGATGTTCATCAGAATGACTGGAGATGACCCAAGATGAAGCAATTGGGGTTAAGTGACTTGCCCAAGGTCACACAGCTAGTGCGTGTCAAGTGTCTAAGATGAGATTTGAACTCAGGTCCTCCTGACTTCTGCACTGGTGCTCCATCCACTGCACCACCTAGCTGTCCCCTGGCACTAATTAAATGCTGTTTTGTTGTCATCGTTGTTGTTACACTTCACAATAAGATTTTGAGGGAGGTGAAGCTGATATCTTTACCCGTCTGAAAAACAGGGAGAGTAAACAATATATCATATAGTTATCTCCAAGGATACAAAGTAGATGGGATGGAGGGAGAGGGGTGGAATAAGAACAGATGAACAGATAACAATATCCTATTGTTCTACCTGGTGTTCTTTCCTGGAATATAATGAACTACTATCTTAGGAAGAGATTTTTTTTGACCAGAAAAAAACAAACAGGCAAGTTCAAGCATGTTAATAGGGTTGGATTTTCCTCCAAGAAGAATCAGTAAATTCCCTTTATTTCAGTAAAGCTCTTAACATGGATTAATTTTCTATTTCTTCTGGGAGTTGGAGCTTCTGGGCCCTCAGGAACAACAATAAATCGATCATTAGCCTTTAAGGACCCTCCTTTTTGCACCTTTTAAAGTTGTCATTTTGTTCCAGCTGCTAAGTTGGTTGAGGGGGACCTTGGAAGAGCTTCTCTGAGCTCTGATCTCCACAGACTCTTCCGAGTATGAACTTCCTTCCTTGGGTAAACTGGTGTCTTTCTGATTCATAACCCCTGGAAAACTCATCCCGACTTCCCCATTCATTAGTAGAGCTTAACTGACTGGGATACTTAAGATACCTGTCCTTGGTCTTAGCCATAAGTTCTGACGCCTTTCTTTACCTTGCAGTGACACACTGAGACTTCTCTTCCTATGTGCAAGTGTAAACCCAAAAAACACATCGTTATAAATTAACATAGCAATCACAAAATATTCTCAAGTCAGCCTACGCTATTAATTAGGTAGGCAGGGTCATATTGACACAGATGGTCTGAAGCAAGACTAAGGAAATGGATACTCACTCTGACACCCTGGAATGGATTTGATAAGATTCTTTTTGATTTCCAGCTGTCAAGCTATCATACCTGCTAGCGGTTCCTGTACTATGCTTTCCTACCTCTATGCTTTGGCAAAGGGCTGCCTCCATGTTAAAAAAATACTCCTCTCTTATTTATTATAAAAACAAATATATCATAAATACTCTGTTGAAATTGTTCTCATTCTTCCAAGTCTAGCTTAGGTACCACAAAGTCTTCTCTGATCTAAATTAAAAGTGATCCCCAACTAAAAGTTTTGTCTCCGTTCTGAAATTTTCTCTCAGCACTTTGTCCTTATCTTTTCCATTATCTCAGATTACCTCGTGTGTATTGTATTCCACTTTCTATGGGACCTTAAGCTCCTTCACATCTGATTCCGTGCTTTTTGTCTTTGTAATTCAAATCCCTAGCATGATGTCTTGGACGTAGGCAGTTCATAAATAGTTCTTGGACTTGTATTGAAAAGTTGAATAGCAGGAAAAGAAATAACCTTATGTAACTGTACTTAATGAAAAAGGGAGGGGAGGTGGGTTGGATTAGTGACAGAGAGAGATGTAATGGATGTTACTTAGGTCTCAGGTATTTCAGTAGAGAATGCCATCCAGACTATCTGAATTTCTCCTGCTCTCCCCCTGGGGCTATCTAGGCATAACGCTTTTCCTTTCTTCCCCGGCTGCCATTTTGGCCCTTTTCCTTTCTTCCCAAGCTGCCATTTTGATGCAAGTCCCATGATTCTATGCAATTGCAATTGTATGTCATGATGTTCATTTTAGCCTCTTCTCAGCTTAATCCATCCCTGGTGGCTACTTTTGCGGTTTCAGATCTGATGCAAAGCTTTCTGCATTGACCTTGTACAGTTATAAATGTTTTAACGTCCATAAAAAAAAGTACACTCACATAAAGGGTAACAGAAAACATCAAACACAAGGAAGTCGAAGCAAGATCTGATGCTATGCAAAATGAGTTTGCCTGTCTAGCCTCTTATCCCTTGCCTCCTTTGGATTTAATGGTAGTGGGCACAATTATTGCCTCTTTTTTAGAGGGCATTACATTATTGTAACCACCAGTAAGTTTTAGCATAACATTTTTATTTCTGTTTCAAATGAGGTCGTTTTCTAGACTCCTTCAGAGAGGGGAAATAGGCCTTTGCAAATTTTTTAAAACCCCTGAAAAGAGACTATGTATCCCACCATTCACTGACAGACCATGCATGGAGGGCAGAATAGCTATGAGCATCTGGATCTTTATTTTTGTTAGGAAAATGTGGAACTTAACTTCATGTGGAAATTTCCTGGTGTTTTTGTTTTTAAGATAAAAAAAACAATAAAAAATGAAACTTTAAAAGCTTCATTAAAGGTTGTAAGTTCACTCATTCCTGCTTCTCAGGGTTATAAACACAGATTTTGAAAGGGCAACCAAGTGGAGCTGAGAGAAGCAACTAAACATTTAAAGGAATAGCACCTTAACTTGTCAATTGGGTAGAAAATGAATGAGATCTTAGATTGTTTGAAGTTGTCAGGGTTTTGTTTGTTTCTTTGTGGGTTTGAAAAAACTCTTAAATATTTATTTTTTAGCACTCTACAGTCTACCTGATAGGTTTCATATTGATTCTTTTTTATCATTATTTATTTTAAAATTTTTGTTTTCCATTCTGAATTCTCTCCCTCTTCTGTCCCTCCCACAATACTCTTATATAACACTGCTGTTCTGATTTTGAAGCTATGCAATATAAGGATATTTCTTTCCTTCCTCCCTCCCTCTCTTTCTTTCTCTTCCTTCCTTCCTTCTTCCTTTTCTTTCTTTTTCTTTCTCTTCCTTTCTTCTTCCTTTTCTTTCTTCTTCTTTCATAACCTAAAAGTGAGACTTTAACTGCAGGCTATGCAGGGAGGAAATTAGACAGGATCACACAAAATCTCTCTATTGGTGCCTTATGTTGGTGAGGATAGAAAAAAAAGCCAGAAGAAGTTCCACTTTTAATTGAGGAAAAGGAGGATCAGGCACCATTACCTTCTGGAGGAAGTTAATGACTTGGGGTAGGGAAGGAAGGACTTTCTACACTCCAGTTTTTATAACTAAAAATCAAAATACTTGGGAATGTACTTTAAATAATAGTAACTCCTTTCCCCTTAAATACTCCCCAATCAATAATCAATAACAATGACACATCAGTCATTTGTCAATAAGCATTCATTAAGCACCTACTATGTACCAGACATTGAAAGAAAGGCAAAAGATAGTTCCTGCTCTTGAGGAGCTCATGACCTAAGAGATCACACCATAAATCATTTCATGTCATAAATATGATCTTGGATAGTGTATAAGGATTCATACATCCTGGCTACTTATAGATCCATACATATCTATGTACTAGATACATAGTCTGTGAACATATGCAGAAAGATAGGGTATAACTGTATCCTTCTCGAAGAGGGTTCAGTGATTAGTGAAAGCTATGGACAGGGCTATATCAACTGACCTGGAATTGACAACCTCCTCTTTATATATTAGTTGCATGCTGTCTCTGTCCTCTGTTTTCGGGATGTAGAGTATTTAACTCTATTGACCCTGATCTCAAATCATCACCCATTTCTGTTTACTGTATAGTACATTGGTCTGCTCCTGTTTTTAAACTCTTAGGATTATAGATACTGAACTGAAGGGGACTTTATGAGTTATCTAATCTAATTCCTTCATTTTACAGATAAGACTAAAGCAGAGAGACAGAGAGAGAGAGAGAGAGAGAGAGAGAGAGAGAGAGAGAGAGAGAGAGAGAGAGAGAGAGGAATTAACTTGCCTAAGGTCGCACCTGTAGTAAGCAGCAGAGGGGATTTGAAACCAATGTTCTTCCTCCAAATGCAGTGTCTCTGTTGTCCATTGGAAGTCCCCAACTAGTCCTATTGTTTCAAAATCATAGATTTAGAGTTGGAAAAGACTTCAGGGATTGGGATTATTGATTTAGATGGGACCTCAGAGGCAGCATTTTATCTAGCAATGTGCCAGACATTGTTCTAACCATGGTGCTTACAAAGAAAAAAAAAAAGTAGCCCAATCCCTGCCCTCATAAAGTTCACCTTCTAATGGAGGAGATTGTGTGGAAATAAATGGATATGTACAAGATATAATACAAACAGAGTAGGTGGAAGGTAACCTGAGAGGTGAAAGCTCTCACAGCTGCAGGGGAAGGAGGGGGGAAGGGGAGACCCAGAATTCTACAGGAGAGAGTGTTTGAGTTAAAAAATCTAAGATATAAGGTAAGGAGGGAGATCACTCTAGACCTGGGTGACAGCCAGTGCAAAGCACAGAGACAGAAGTTAGACTACCCTGTGCGAGCATCAGCAAGAAAGCTAGTCTGACTGGATTGTAGAGTATGTGGGTTAAATAAAATAAAATAGTGTATGGGGGTTAAAATATAAGATGACCAGAAATGTCAGCTGGGTCCAGGTTGTGAAGTACATTTAATGCTATAAAAAAAAAGCATTTTCTATTTTGTCCTAGAGGTAATAGGGAGTCATTGTTACTCATTGAGTTGTGGATGGCAATGATATGGATGTACCCGCCCTTCAGGAAAATCACTTTAGCAGTTTTGCAAGGGATAGACTGGAATGGGGGAAGATTTGAGGCAGGGAAACCAACTATTGCAAAGAGGATATATAATGTGTCAAAGAAACAAAGAAACAAGAAACAAGAAGACTTGAAAATAGTTTGGATATGTAGGGTGAATAAGAATGAGGAATTTATATCTCATTTGCAAGGTTGTGAACTTGGATGACTGGGAGGATATTGGGGTGCTTGACAGTAATAGAGGAATCTAGAACAGGACAAGAGTTGGATCAATGACTTCTGTCATTGTGAGGATTGAATATTGAGATGCCTATGAGATATCAAGTTTTAAGTGGAAAATAGATAAGTAATGATACTTGAGAGAGAAATTAGGACTGGATTTATAGATATAGAGATAATTGAACATGTAGAAGCTGATGAGGTTACCAGATTAGAAAGCACAGAGAGAAAAGAACAGAGGAACATGAACATTAGGTGATATTCTCAGTTAGCAGTCATGATATGGAAGAATATCCATGAAAGAAGACCAAGAAGTGATTAGATAGGTAGGAGGGGACCCAAGGGAGATTGATATCATGAAAACCCAGAAAGGAGAGACTATCTAGGAGGAGATGGCCAGCCATGACAAGTGCTGAAGAGCACTTAAAATGATTGAGGATCAAGAAGAGGTCATCAGATTCTGTAATTAAGAGGTCATTAGCAACTTTGAGGAGCAGGATTCTAACCCCCTCATTTTATAGAGGAGGCACCTGATATGGGATTTGCCCAAGGGATGATGTGAATTATCTAGGTTACACAGACAGTAGGTGGCAAAATTGGCATTCAAACTAAGTTGCTTTGAACCCAAATAATTTATCTTTTCAATGTTTATGAAAAATCTTGCTTTTCTGAAAGTACAATGCTTGGCACATGGTAAGTACTTGATAAGTGCCTGCCAACTGATTTTATGGACAAAATTTCTGGTATATTCTGGCGTGTATATTTCTGTAGAAGTATTCATATGAAGAACAAGCATCATAATAAAAGCTAATATTTAAGATTTGCAAAGTTCTTACAAATATTATCTTATTTGATCCTCACAGCAACCTTAGGAAGTAAGCACTGTTACTATCTATATTTACCAGACAAGGAAATTGAGATAAACAGAGATTAAGTGACTTACTCGGAGTCACATAGCTGCTGTCTGAGGTTGGATTTGAACTTTAATTTTCTTGACTCCAAGTCTAGCACTCAAGATTAATAAGATTTATGTGCCAGGAATCATGCTATATGCTGGAAACACAAACATAAGCAAACGAGACAGTCCCTAAAGGTATTAAGAAGCTTATATTTAATAGAGGAAGACAACACAAATGTGGGGATTCTGAAAAGTAGGAAGAGGGTGAGAAGAGTACGTACGGCCAAGTGTAATGAGGAGAAGACAATGAAGTAGCAAACTGTCTGAGACCTGGCTCCATCAGAGCTGGGGGATATAGTCCAAGTTTCAAGCTGAAAACGTGTTCCACTACACTGATTAAAAAAATCAAAACCAAAACCACAGAAAATCGCACTGGAGTCTGGCTATAACATGATCTTAACGCAGCCTGGAATGTGGTGTAAGATAATCTCTTTAGACACCAACACCAAGGAGTCTCCACTTATTATTGGAATAAGTGTGTTTTACCTATCACGCAGCCTTTGGTAAGGAGTCACAGGACACAATGTAAGGCCACTACAATTTGTTAACACTATACACTTATAGTGATTGTAATGAATTCTAAGACAGAGTTCCTTAGTCCTGGAAGACAATAGGAAAAAGAACTGGCTAAGTCTGGACATTATCTCAACAATACAAACAGGAATGTTGGTACGGAGTTCTGAGACAAGTTCACTAAAAGGCAGTAGGTCATAAGTTCCTTGGGAGTAAATGATTGCATCATTCCTGACACTTGTATTCCTAGGATGTAGCAAAATGGCATAAAGCACATAGTAGATGGACTGATGGATGTTTCTAAGCCTTGCATTAGAAATCAAGAGACTGAATATTAGTGTTACTGCTATTTCCATCAACTAATGGTGACCTCATCACTTCATCTCCAGACTGGGGGTGATAATAACTGTTCTGCCTATCTCAGAGGATGGTGGCTAGATTCTTGGAAAAATATTTTGTAAGCTGAAGAGTGCTATACAAACAAGGCCTCATCATTGTTGTTTCAGTTATTATTTTCATTATAGCACCTTGGCTCATCCTAACCCAGTCCCAGTATCAGAATCAACCTGAATTTTTGGAAGGTCATTTGCAGGCTCACTCCCTTGCAACCTTCTATCAGTTTACCAACTGACCACATTCACACACATACATTTAGATAATATGAAAACTGGCAGACCTCTTGGTAAACTGCCAATCAACTGAGTTGAGTAGCTTCTGGACATCTCTTGGCTGCCAAAAGCTCCCAGACCATACCATAAGCCAGTATCCCAAGGCAGTTCCCAAATCCTCTGAAGACATTACCCTCTGGAAGCCCATAACAACCCTGGAAGGTCTAGTCCATGACTGGATTAGCCCTGAATAAATGAGGTGTCCACTAAGACAAATCTGACTCCAGAATTCTCACCTTGGTAGCTGTGAACTTCTCTGCAATATGTACGGTAATCCAGAAACAATTATGTTGAGACTCTTCTGGAGCGTATCAGAACACTAGAAACAGAGTCGAAGCTTTGGGTGTGAGGGAGTTGGAACTGATCTGCCCATGAAGAGGCGAGTGTGTTGCTTCAGACTCCACAGGAGTCAGAGACCTTGGGTTTTAGTTCTACCTCTGCCGCTCTCTTCACCCCCTCAATTTCCCTTTCCTTATCTATAAAATGGGAATAATGATACTACCAGATGTCTACAAAAGCTTATGAAGACCAAATGAAATTATAAGATGTAATAATTCTTGGATATCTCTCAAATCTTGTACAAATGGAAAGTACTATCATCATTATTATGAGAATCAGACTGAACTGTGGAGGTTAGGCATACAAGTCTATGCTGGCAGTCATTCCAAAGGCATTTATTAAGCACTTACTATGTTATAGACATTGTGCAAAGTGCTGGACATACAAAGAAAGGCACAGCCCATGCACTCAAAAGTTTACATTTTCATGAAGGAGAAAACACGCAAACAACTGTGTATACGTAAGATATATGGAAAGGAAAGAAGGGAACAAGAATTTAATAAATAGCTAGTGTTCACTGCACTTTACAAACATTATGTCCTTTGATTCTCATGATAATCCTGTGAGGTAGATGCTATTATTATCCCCATTTTACAGATGAGGAAACTGAGGCAGACAGAGGTGAATTGAGTTGCCCAGGGTCACCTAGCTAGTATGTGTCTGAGGCCAAATTTGAACTCAGTGCTTCCTGATTCCAGGGCAAGCACTCTATCCACTGTGACATCTCTACCTCTAGAATAGAGATGGATTCTCAGAAGGAAGGCACTAACAGGGAGATGGGGGAAGGTGAGCTAGGAAAAACCTCCTGAAGAAAGTAGGTTTTAAGATGAGTCTTGAAGGAAGTCATAGAAACCAAGAAAGAGAAAGCATGCTGGGTATGGGAGAAGCTAGCAAAAATGCATAGACTTAGGAGATGGAACATCAAGTTCGAGGAGACCAGAGGCATTGCATTGCAGAAGGTAGGAAGGAGCCAGATAGTGATGAGCCAAACAGAGGAGATAGATAGATGGATGGGTGGATGGATGGATGGATGGATAAATAGCTAGATAGCTAGGTAGATAGATAGGCAGTCAGATAGATGTACATATATATACATACATTTGTATATACTTCCATATACATATTTTTGCTCTCTCCACCTGCCAGGAATATTCTTTCTTCCTTCTTTTGGTTGGTTTGGGTTCATAAGCTTATATTCTCATTCTGCTTCAACCAAACTCCAACTGCTTTGTCTCCTTGTGGCATGGAAGTGATGTGGGTTCTTGAAAGATATTCCAATGGAGCATGAGTCCTGTCAGGTTCTACCAGACTAGAAGGCTTTGAGTATGAAATTAGTCATCAACTAGGTGTCTCATGTCTAAGGATCAACCTAGTTTGGAGAGGCTTCTCACCAGATTGGTACAGGCTAATGAGATTTTCATCCACTGAGACTCTCAAGGGCTTTGTGATAGTGGATGGGATGATGGGCTTGGGGTCTAGATGATCTAGGTTCAAAGACCACCCCAGATACTTGGCAATTATGTAACTCTTGGTAAGACATTAACTTTCCTGTGCCTCAGTTTCCTCATCTATAAAATGAGGGGGTTGAAATCAATGACCTCTGAGGTCTATTTGCACTCTGAATCTATGATACATATGCTATCGTAGAAATATTATAATCTGTGTAGGTAGAAGGTATACACACACTGAAAAAATTAGTTTATTACAATATTTTCATCATTTTTCATTTTTTGGTTGTTGCTTTCATTTCTTTATGTTATCTCATGGAATATGTTCTACAATTTAAATCTCCTTTTTTCTCATGTCTTTATATTTTTGATGTCCTCAGTGTCTTAAACCTGATGTCAAAGTCTCATACATACAACAAGTAGACATAATTAGAATGGTTAGGGTGACACTTTCACCCTATAATATTCTTTTTTTCTGTCCCATCTACCAAAAGATGACCCATATTGTTGTGGATAAAAAAAATGCTTCAGCCCTGAAAATCTAAAGGATCCAATGATTGGACAGTGGGTGATAGAAGGCTTAGTCTAAGGCCATGTTAATGCTGAGAGCAGCATGGTGTAGTGTATAGAAAAGTGACCTAGCAGTCAAGGACACATAGATTCAATTTTCTTACTATACTGGCTATGTGACCTTGGGTAAATAACTTATGCTTTCCAGGACACTCTCCAAGACTGTAACTTATAAAGAATTACTATTCTTTATAATATAATATAATATAATAGCTAATTTCTATACAGCACTTTAAAATTACAAAACACTTTACAAATATTACCTCATTTAATTTTCACAGCAACTCTGGAAGACAGATGTTATTGTTATTTCCATTTTACAGATGAGAAAACTGAGACTGTGAGAGGTTAACTGACTTGCCCAGGGTCACACAGTTAGTAAGTGTCTGAGGCAGGATTCAAACTCAGGTGTTCCTGACTCCAAGTTCAACTCTCCATCCATTGAACTACCTAGCTGCCTTGGGTGAGCTTTCATAGAGATATCTTGGTTGCCAAAAGCTTCTGAACTATCCCACATCTTTGCATTCCAAGGCCATCCCACATCCTCTATCTACACCAGTGAAACCATAAGCTTCATCTGAATAAAAGGAATGAACATACTCTACATTATCTAGACCCAGCTATCTGTCATCTCCCCTGCTGCCATTTCATCCACTTGGTGATATTGAAGAAATTAGGCAGGGTGAGGGGAGGGGTGGGGGGAAGCAGGATGGAGAAGGAAGAGGTAAAATTGCTGTAGTTACAAAGGTAATAAGGCTAATAGAAAAACTCTGGATCTGAATGAAGCCAATATGGCACTACTCTCTTCATGAGGTGTATTTACCCCAGGCAAAGGTCATTCTGACAACATAGGTCTGTAACTTGCAGGTGTCTCTGAAGACTGATCACATGGATACTGGGGATTGATAAGGTAGTGTCTGCAAGGCTTACTCTGCTTTGTATATCTATCTCCAAAGAGTTTGATCTAGAAGAGACCATAGAGAAACATTTAGTCCAACCTCCTTGTTTGCAAATGTGGAAACTGAGGCTGAGTGAGGTTAAATAATTTGTTGAAGTTCACACAGATATCAAGAGTTGGAATTTGAATCCAAATCTCCAGACTCCAAATCAAAATTCCTATTACATATTCAATTTTAAGAGATCATTCTGCATTGTTTTTTTCAAACATCTTTGAAACCACAAGGATTTTATACACTAAATAGTCATACATCATCACGAAAACCCATATGTAAAATGAAGACACAAGGTCAACAAAAAGCTAGTACATAATAAAGCCTGGGTATACCACTATGCAATATTAAATACAGCCTCAGGAACTTACTAGTACTAGCTGAGTCATAACAGGTGAGTCATATAACCTCTCTTGGCTTCAGTTCCTCATATAAAGGGGGGTGATGACCTTCAAAGTCCTTTTCATATCTAAATCTAAAATACTAGGATCTAATAATAATATTGTTGTTGTTCAGTCATTTTCAGTTGTGTCTGACTCTCTGTGACCCCATTTTGGGTGTTCTTGGCAAAAATACTGGAAAGATTTACCATTTCCTTCTTGAGCTCATTTTACAGATGAAAGATATGAGGCAAACAGGGTTAAGTGACTTGTCCAGAGGTCACACAGGTAGTTAAGTGTCTGAGGCCAGATTTGAACTTATAAAGATGAGTCTCCCTGATTTCAATCCTGATGGTCTATCCACTGAAACACATAGCTACCCCATCTAATAATAATATTTATCATTTATGTAGTGTTTTAAGGCTTACAAAGCATTTTACAACTACTATCTCATTTTATCACTACAACACCTCTGGGAGGCAGGTGCTAATTTTTTCCTCATTTTGCAGATGAAGAAATTGAGGCAGACAAAGTTTGAGTCATTTATCCAAGGTCACTTGAGCGAGTAAGTGTTTGGTGTCAAATTTGAACTCGTATCTTCCTGGTTCCTGGTCCAGCTTTCTATCCAATGCACCACTTTGTTGAGTAGTCTCTCTCTCTATCTCTCTCTCTCTCTCTCTCTCTCTCTCTCTCTCTCTCTCTCTCTCTCTCTCTCTCTCTCTCTCTCTCGCCTGCTGGACAAAAGGTAAAATCCCATTGTGTGAAGTTCTAATGCTCATTTTGCATGCTTAGATGGAGACAAGAAAGGAGAGGGAAGCAATCTTTCTTGTCTTTTCTTTCATTACCTAGGATCTGAGAATCCTAACTGGGTAAGAGTATCCAAGAGGACTTGACTGCTCTCAAGTCACTTGCAGAAGTTCTCATGAATTCAAGAAGTTACTATTAGAGGACTACTTTGGACTCTGTCTCAATTGCCTTAAATTTAAAATTTATGTTGAGACATATTGAAATACCGAAATATACCGTGCTAAGGAAGCTCAAGATAAAACACGATTTTCAGAAAACTTGAAAATCCACTACCCTTTGTCAAAATCCAGTTATTGTATTTCTTAATTATAATTTTTTAAAATTTTCCTTTATGGGTAGCTCCAAAGGTATCATAGTTTAAATGAGTATTGCTGATAAAAATATTATCCTTCTGTCGGTTATATCTGTTTAAGAGGAATGTTTCATGCCCTTCTTCTTATGCTCTGAAAATCAAAACAAAAGAAAGACCCAGAAAAAACCCAACCCCCACAAATCCTGACTGCCACCTTCTGCCCATGTGTGACCCTGGTAACATTACTTAACTGCTCTAAATTTCAGTTTCCTTATTTGCAACAGGAGGGGCTTGGATTAGATGCTCGCAAAGATCCTCTTTCAGCTCTAAATCTGGGATCCTGTAAGTATAACTCTTGCTAGAGCTCTCGGGAGAAAATGCCCACATCAAGTTTTGATGACGATCAATTTAAGGACAAATCCAGTGGATTCAAATATAACAATTTCACAAGTGTCTCTTTATCCTGATCCTTCCAGTGGCATGCTTGATACACGTGAAAAAGTCCACAATGCTATACAGTTTACTGATGCTTTACCATGATTATTTACTATTCTAGGATGGACACACAGACACACACCCTTTGCCACATTTCAGTTACGTCTGTTCTACTGCTCCAGGCAACTGTAAACAGAGTTGGTTTCTTTATGAGCTAAGCTCGCTGATCGCATTTTTATTAAAACTACATATTTTAGCTATCCTGTTATGTTCTAGATGAAGATAGAGCCTTCAAGGGATAAATTGGTTAAACTTCTTTTTTGATGGATTAAAACTTTATAAAAATGGGTGTAATAATCAAGCAGTATCAGTGCATATATTCTGATTCATAAGGAAAAAATCATGTTTCCATATTATGGCAGTTACTGAGATTCCCAAAAAAAGCATATTCCTGGTTAAGATCCTTACATCTAGATTTGTGTCTTTGAAATTCTGGCCATATACATAGTTCTAACTTGGTTTATCATTGATTATTCTCAAAACCATGAGCTATGGAAACATTCATTTCTAAGGCAGAAAGATAACTGCTCAGAGAGACTCTTAAAATTACTCTGGTGTCCTACGAAGTTGGAGATCTTTTGTTTTCATAAATTATGAAAGGAAAATGTCACAAGCGATCATCGCTCCTGTGCTCTGGCTTTGCTGACAGCTGTATGATGCTCATTCAGTGCAGCAGATTGGGAGCTGAGAGTTTCATCAATAAATACGACTCTGATGGCTTCATGTCAATGGTCAAGGTAATGGCGTGTTATTACCCCGGAAACATGCACCACCACCAGTCAGTCACATGTGGACTTGGGAGTTGAAATCTCTGTGTAGAGCTTATCTCACTTGTCTCTGCTGCCAGAAACATTATCATACCCCCACCCATCTCCAACACTTCTTGACAATAATCTGTTTTTAATGCACTCATGTTTCTTCTTTTTTATTTAACTGTAGCATAAGATAGTACACATGATAGAATATGTGGAAATAAGGACTAAAACCAGAAGCATATATGAAACTAGACAGAATGCTTCAGCTCCAAACTAGTCCTAGCAAGGACACCACTGGACCATTGGTTCCCCAGAGAAAACTGACTGTCCACTGTAACGAGGAAGAAAAGTAGCAGCTACACAGCTAGGGAATCTAATATCAAACATAGGAAGAATCACATAAAAAATAGATTTCAGGGGAAATTTTCCTTTCAGTGTACTATGTAGAATATTTATCAATACTTTCATTATAGAAATGAACCATAACTATCTTTAGAGTGAAAGGTGACCTACTTTGTAATTTTTTAAACTTATCCTCCCATTAAAAAAATTACAATTATTTCCTTTTTATCTTAAAGGATCTTTTGCATTGATTCTTGACCCAATTATTATACATGGTTGACTATTCAATGACTATATTTTATAACTATTTCTTTCATGATATTTAATTTTATTTTTAACTGCTTTGAAAATTTGAAAATATCATGTTGCATAAACTTGAAGATTCAAAACTATATTTTAACAAAGTTTTATAGATTTTTTTAAAGGCATACAATAGACATTTTAACTCAACGTATAAAGTAGTATTGAGTGATTTTTTTTCACCTGATCTCCTTGTTAAAAAGCATATTTTTCTTTTTTTCCAGATCATTTTTGCCTACATGTGCTCTGGTTTGAAAAAGAAATTTCTCAAATGCCTAAAGTTAGTATCAGATAACATCCAGCACACACACCCCCCAAAATGCTATTTAACCTTGCCATTTCATCAAAAATTCCCAACACTGACTCACAGTATTTTCAAATATCCATACAGTCACCTTGACATGGTTCTTAGAGTCTGAAATATAGTGCCTTAATATGCATGTGAATGTTTCCTTAAAACGGATATGCCACAAAATATAGAAAGGCAGTAAATCTCTGTAAATCCCAGTATCTGGAAAAACTAACATTTATAAGTAGGTTAACATGTTAGTGAAACAAAGGGAAATACAATTTTTGGTCACACTAATGTTAAGAAGAAGGCCTTTTAGGCAGTTAAGTCATCATTTCTCCCATTTTGACTTATTTCCCCCACTGATCATAACTGAAATAATGGGAAAGCATATCCTAAAGAATTTTCAGCAAAAATATTGAAAGAAAACAATTTATGTACGTTAAGATCAAGGACGGCAGTCTAATTTTTTTAAAAAGCATTTTACTCCCAGCATTAATTCTCAGTCTGCAAAATTCATTTAATGCTCCTGATGGCCTGTTTTCTTCCTAACGAAAATGCTTCTTCGCCTCCCCTGGCCAGTCTCTGATGAGAAAACAAGGAAGGTAATGCAAATGAATTGTTGTTACATTTCTTCTGAAGACCCAGAAAAGAATTGGTTCCAATTAACATCAACTGTTTATTTGTGTAAAAATAGAACATAGTTAACACAACGTTAGGAAAAAAAGTGTAACTACAGAGAAATGCAAATCTGGGGGACTGTTAATGTGGAAATCCTGCCTACCTGTCTTGATTTCTGCATTGGTTAAAAAATGGATATAATGCACTTTGTCAATTTGATAACATCAGGATCTATTCTTTGAGAGATTTTAGAAGCTCCAGACTTCAAATTCCAGCCTCTGCACACAAACTGACTTTAAAAAGCAAGATTTGAAGCAGATAAAGAAACATTTTGCCTAAAGTTCATTCATCAAATGGCTGCATATTTTGAAAAGGGTAAAAAGTACTACTAAACCCATCAGGGATAAGTAAAGGCTATATACTATAGATTATTTTAATCCCCCAGCTAGATATAAAAGGGATAATTACATATTTGTGGTTGAAGCCATGTGGTGGAAAAATCAATACAACTTTTTTGTATGACACTTCATTAGTGTGAAAAATTTTAAAAGCTGAGAAGGACTGCCTTGCAATTAAATGCCTCTGCTACTCCAGCTCCAGTAATGGGTTTGTATTATTATCTAGTTTATTTGAAATAGTGGCTGCACTATAGCAGTAATTGGAAAACATTGATTATGCACTTGTATATGGAAAGCCTGGCAAATCATTACAGGGCACAGCAACAGTTAGTTAGCCTTACTAATGAAGCACTAATTGCTGTAAGTAGGTTAACATGTTAGTGAAACTATAGGGAGATAATAGTTTGGGAAAATTTTGAGCTGTTTGGCAACACAGATATTTTCTTTTAACATCCGAGTTTGGGGGGAAGCCCTTATGGTTTGGGGGAAGGTTATTTTTTGACACTCAATTAAAAATACACCAGAAATAAACCATTTGGCTTGAGATGATTCCACTAACATATATTCAGATGGGATTCCTATTAGCTCAATCACTTTCCACTAAATGGAAATAAACCACTTACTGCCTTTACCCTATTTTCAGTGGTTGGTCCTTCAAGCCAAGAACCTTAAGCCTTCCCTTCCCTAATGAGTCAACTGAGGTAAGTACTGTGTAAACCACAGAATTCTGGGCAACTTTATTTCTCATTTAAAGTATTTGTTAATAATAAAACTTTATTTTCTGCTAATTTTTAAATAATACTTTATAATTTTTTTCATAAAAGTAAGTGCTTTATGTCTTTTTATGCAATTTTCCATGATATCACATCATTTCAATATCCTAAGAATTTGATATCTTCCATCCTTTAGAGTGATTTAAAAATGAATTTCAACAAGACTTTGGCTTTTTTGATGTTGGAAATTTTTTTGTTAGTAGAGAAAGGGAAAGGTATTTTATTTTGTATGGGGTTTTTTCCCCTTCCATTCAAGGAATTTGTAAAAATGTAAATTTTCAATGTTACTGCCTCCTTCTTTTCAAAAAGTAAGTCATGAATTCTTTTGTAGTATACTGATCAAATCCATACCTTGAATTTTATAGGATAATTAAGGAATAAATATTCCCTTCTTTAAAAAACCAATTGGTTAGCACATTGGAACCATCAGAACAGGATTCTGAATGATCTAGAGTTTGTTCAAGCAGGCTTCTTTCACATTTTTTAATTTTATTCTCAGAATTTGGTAGATGAAATACGACTCATTCTTGAATTTCTATCACTAATTAAAAGTTCAAAGAACACATCTCTTTGCAAAACTTTTTTTTTTTTTCTGCAAAGGTGCTTGAAAGGTTTCCTTTGAGTAGCCGAGTTTTTCTTTGGGACCACAAAGGTACTAAGTGTCCAGTGGTGGGAAGGGTGAATGTTCATTGATACTCCATCACTAATATGATCAACATAAGGAAGAGACTGTGGATAATATGCTGTGTACTAACAGCTGTGTAATAACTTCTTTCTGCCTCAGTTTTCCTCAGCTTATGATTTCAGTCTGTCATCAAGAACTATAGTTTGTTTGATTGATTCTTAAGAAGACTTTAAAGTACTTAAAATATAGGAAAGTTGATTCAAATTCAAAGGTAATAAATAATTAGCAAATATTGTGAAAAGAGAAACATGGGAGAAATCTCCCCCTCCTCCATAACTTCCAAAATTCAATTGAAAAATGAATAAGAAAAGTATTAAATTGAAATAAAATGTGAACTAATGCTGCTTTTCTCTGAGCCTTTCCATATACTTCCAAATTGTGGTATGCTGGAATTATTTGGAGACATGCAGCTGCTATAAGAAAGGCCTACAAAACTTTTAAAGGGTCAAGGGTTCAAAATCTTTTCTTGACTTGTTGAAAAATGCATGGGGGTGGATTTCTTCTCAAATATCAAGCCATTCTCTTAAATGGATAGCATCTGGTCAACAACCTCTACTCTCTGGCTGAGTGGGGAAAATTGCCAAATTTTTCTTTTGACCACAAGCTCCTCTGAGAAGCATAACTCTGCACCAGCCTTGGAGGACTAATACTTGTAAATGGATCGATATTCGTGAGTGGGACATGGCCTGGCATCAGCATAAAACTCCACAGACAAATGGTGTCAGTTAATGGAGCTTGAAGAGTTTCTTGTTGGGGAAGGAGAAAAACATTCATTGGTAGTGGGGAGCTTGATTTCCAACCTCAAACCAAACCAGAGCCATCCTGCTTTGATTCTGCTTCCCAAGAACTGTATATGTTATATCCCTCTGTTCATAGTGAGCTGCTTTCTGAAAAGCAGCTCATTATTAAAAATGTGGGGCATGTTTTGACTACTAAGGCAGACCATCAAATTACCACCTCTCTTCCATCCCGCTTTGTCAATAAAAGATTTTCCTTGGGTCAGAAATGCTTTTGGACGGGTCCTGAATCTCCAGCCCCTGTACAAATCTCACCCAATGATTCTGGAATGGGGGAGAGTGGAGTTATAAAAGTATCCATGTGCCTGCCGAACATTATCTGCAAGGTCTTTTATGTTAAGGAAATCACGACACCTGCCAATCTTTCAAATTCCAAAGGGTGCAGAATGAGGTCTGGTAGGCTGTCATTGAACATGACAGGCTTAATGTCAAGTTTATAACAGAAAAAGGGCAATCTTATTGGGGTTTATTCAGTTTGATGTTGCTTGTTCAATAGGAAAGCTCATCTTTTATCTAATTTATAGCATTTGAAATACCAAACAGATTCTTTACATATCTCCTGAGCTCCCAGCTCCTCTTGACTACCCCTTAGCCTTTTCTTTAGGGAGCAGTCTTAAATCCTTCCAATTTAGCATCTATGTGAGACCAGACAAGTGTTTTGACTTGAGCATTTCCTTCCATTGTTATAGAGCTGTTTCTAACTCCAAACATTTTCCTTTAATTACTGCTTAGACTATTTGCTCTATTTTCATCTAACTTGCCTCTCGCCGGAGCCCATTGGGCTGAAGAAAGAATTACTCCCCTCGCTATTCCTTAGCCCTTCTTGTTCAGATCTGTAATTGGCCCTGTGTTTTTGACTTTTTTGCTAATAAGCAGCTTACTTTCTCTCCCCCTAGACTCAACCCACCACTTTTGTTTCATGAATTTTACAAAGGATTTTAATAGATGCTTTAGGCTATGCAAAATGTTATATGAAGGAAAGCATTAATGCGCCAGCCTTGACACAAAGGACGTGTGAATGGCTGCTTATCATTACCGTCAGGTCTCAAAATTTTCATTAGGAGTTCTGGAGGACAAAAGAGGGAGGGAAAGTCCAGCTATATGAGAGAATATTAACCTATACTGTGTAACCAACTGTAATTGCTTAGCATTTTACATTAACTCTCTTCAGACACTGCCTCTCATTATTTTTACACATACATAATAACTGCTTATTATAAGGGTACAGTTGATGCTGGTATACCGGAGATAAGGTCGCGTCAGCACTTCCATTATGAGCCCCACTTTCATGGGTTTAAAAACAGCTGTAAAAATTCAGACCAGATCAAAGATTTGTAATCAACTTTCTACCTTGAGAGGAATTTTGGATTACAAGAAGAAATCCCTTTCTCATTTTAAAGCACACACACACACATACACAGCAACAACAAAAAAGTTTGCTTGCTTTTACATTTATGGGAGTACCAAGATTGAGTCTTTTTGCCTTCCTAAAGCTGAAAGTTTGTTGACAGCAAAGCTTCTGCGAATAGATAGCCCAGTGCTGTGGCTAGCAGGCTCTTTCTAAAGGTAGGAAGATCTATGTTCAAATCCTGCCTTGGTCGGTATTTGCTAACAGTATGACCAGAGATAAGTCACTCACCTTCTCAGTAGTGCAGACAACTCTCTAAGACTCTAAGTTATAGATACATTTCCAGGGCCTTGTGTTCTCTCCATGGAAATGCCATCAGTCTTTTCATTTTTTTTAAGTTTCTGATAATTTTTCAGATTTAAAAAGCAAATACTAAATAGTAAAATTGTCACAACTATGTACATTCTCAATAGGATTGGGGCCAAAGGATTCTGTTTGATATGTTTGGGCATCATGGATGTATTGGGCAAAATGTCCAAACTATATTTTTTCCTTTGAAATCATGCAGTAAATTACTGGCACTGGAAATTGGTGAACAGCAGCAGTCATTTCCATGATCAAGTGCTTCGAGTTATAAAATGACTTTCGATTTAGGTGTTGAATTTTGAGGCAAAAGTCCTGGGTTCCATTCCTGACATTTCCAATTATTACGTGCAAAAACTTGGACAAATCACTGAGCCTTCTTTAGGACTCAGTTTCCTCACTGGTAAAATGAAAGCATAGGAGAAGGTGAATTGTAGGATCCTTTCCAGTCCCAAATCTATAATCCTATGATTCAATGACCTATCCAGCTTTGGGAAAGTAGTCTGGTTAATTACTTTGGGCCATAGTTTCCTTACCTATAAAATAAGAGGAGTTGTATTATATGGCCCAATCTAAAGACAAATTCATGATCCTTTATCAAATCATTTGGAAGTCATCTGTTTTGAAAGTCTCTAAACAAACTGTTTTTGACTAGACTAGGAAGAAGAATTGAATAGAAATACTAGTTTGGACCAGACCTCAAAGGAGAGAGTCTGCTTATAGAAATGTCCTATATGAACATGAGGCCATTTCTCCTCTACTCTGGTCTTCTGGTGCAAGTGATTCAAGAGATGGCATTTCCAATCATTAATTACCAAGTAACCTTGGAATATATTTCACTCTGCCCCATATTGCTAAGTGGCAGAAAATATTTGGAGATCACATTCCAGCACTAATGTCAAGATAAGCATGTATTGATATTAACCGGAACACAGGCTCCTTTCAGCTGTCAGGAGATATTTGCATTTCTTTCTAAAGGAAACTGAAGCTGTGGGACATCTTGGCATTTCTTGGCATGAGTCAAAAATTCCTTCCACTAGGGTGAATGATAACATAGTTGATAGAGCTTTCTTTACCTTAAATAAAATACTTAAGAAAATAGATTCTTCCTACTGACATCCTGGTTCTATAATAACTACCCCCAAATGCATATTTAAATAAATAATGCTTGTGACACAACCAGGTCAAATTCGGCAGAAACCAAAGATAAGGCTGACACCTTGTCCTTAATTCACATTACTGTGGCTTCCCCCTTGCCCCATTCCACTCTATTAGCTCAGGAGGGAGCATCAGTCTTAGCTACATTTCTGAGTCCTGCCTGACTTGTGTCGCAGCCTGAGCATTTCTTACTGGGGATGCAGGGGGTACAGAGAGAATAGTGAGGGCTGTTTAATTTAAAAGTACAAGCCCACTTAGAATAATATCAAATTGTCTAAAGCAGCTAATTTTCATACTATCTCTGGAAGTGACAGCTTACAGAAAGGAGAAACATGGATGAGAGGTGACTGAAAGTATGAAGATATTAACGTTTAATGATTTTAGTGGAATAAGAAAGCCATTACCCTGACCCTAGCCTGTAGGAATGAAGGGTGTCTGGGTGCAATCTGGCCACCATCTCCGCTTAGCTTTGCAGACCGGCGCAACTTGTTAGAACTCGTCCTAGTAAATGGGGCACCTGGCCTCCCAGTGCTAATTAGTTGTGGCCCACACCTTGCCTGGAGTACGTAATGACAGCCTAATCAGAGATGATTGTCATCGGTTCCCACTCGTTCCCCTCGCTTGCTCCTCCAGCTGGCCAGGTGCAGAGTTTTGTTGGTGAGGAGGGCACGAGGTGTCCTTCAGAGGCTGAGCGGCTCAGCTGCTAACTCGGAGCCCCAAGTCACTTCTGCCTGCTGATAGGAAGAGAGCGAGGTTATGTGAGTGCAGTGTCCATAATCACTTCTGTCGTCTTCCCAAGGCAGCAGCAGTGCCATAAGCTTCCAGGCAAGAGGGCAGGGGACAAAATCACGGAAGGGAATTTATTCAGGACTTTAGGAAATAGTGTGGACTTTCTAGGGGAGGAAAAAAACCCACCTCAAGACCTATTACCCTTTCCATCTTTCTTAATTTGTTACATACACTTGGATGGTGTGCTTGTAGAAGGCTAAAGTGCACTCTCTTAAAGATTTATAAGCTGCATTGAAAGGTGTGATAGGAAAAATTAAGGCAACAGGTCAGAGGGGTTTGACTTCAGCACTGAAGCAGGATTCCCATTACACATCAGCCCTGGGAAAACAAGTATTTCAGAGGTCCAGGGGAAAATATATATATATATTTTTAGTCAGTTTCTTCAGCAATGCATAAAGTTTTTGGCCTCCTTAGAGAGCATTAGTCCTGGCCCATAATTATTGCCATCATTGGGACCATGGGAGCTGGGACCTTGCGTTCTGGGATCTTGCCAGTGGTACAGTGTGGGGACTGGACTTTGCCACAGTGCTGATCTATACATAAAGTGCATTGAGATGATGCCATGTCTGTAACCAGTTTATTTAACTGCTTAGAGAGTCATGATCCTAAAGTCAACATTGTAGGTTCTGCCCCTTATGGGCCATTTGGTTTTACTCAGTTCCAAGGCCATAGGTTGCATCCCTCACCTTGGTAAGTTATCTTGAAAATACGTAAAACTGCATTAAATGCGAAAGGCCTGTGTTTTTCATTGAAAGCTGTGAAGGGCTTAGGCTCCAACTGCCATCTGCCTCCGACCTATCTTCCCAGATTGATTTCACATTATTCTACATCATGCGCTATATATTCTAGCCAAACTATACTACTTCATATTTCTCATACACAAAGAGGGAAAGGGGAAGAGAACGAACATTTATATAATACCTACTATGTGCCAGGCCCTGTGCCAGAGATTTTTACAAATATTGTTATCTCATTTGATCCTCACAACAACCCTGGGAGGTAGGTGCTATTATTATTCCCAGGAAACTGAGACAAACAGAGGTCAAATGACCAGCCTAAGGTTACACTGCTAAGAAGTATATGAGGCAGGATTTGAATATAGGTCTTCCTGATTCCAGGCCCAGCGCTCTATGCACTGCACCATCAGCTTCTTCCATATCACAACATCTCTTCTATCTCTGAACATTTGCACCCATGCCTGAAATTCTCTCTGTCCTCACCTCTGATTCTTGGAATTCTTAGCAAGGGACAGTTCAAGTGCCATCCCTTACAGGAGAACTTTGTTGATTCCGCCCCCTTAACCCCTCCCCCTTGTTAGTGTTCACCTTTTAAAATTTTCTTTGCATCTATTTGTATTTACTTAGCTGTATACATTGTGTGTCTTGTCAGCAGGATGTAAGCTCCTTAAGAGTAGACACTGTTTTATTTATGTATGTGAATCCTTAATATAATACCTGGCATTTTGTGAGCACTTATTAATTGCTTATTTAATTGAATTGAATTACATGTATTCAGTCATTGTGGGTGGGAATGGATAAAAGAACGTGCCTAGAACACCATAAGACCACCAATGAAATCAGAAAGCATGCTTGTAATGTCCACCTAATATAGACGATGGCAAACGTAATGAGACCTCTGCGCGAAGAAGATACCACAAATGATACCAAAACAAATGATTAAGAAAGTAAAACAAAATTCAGACAATCTGAGTGTTTTGTTGACTTGATACCAAATAACTGACTTTCTTTTCTTTTTCACCGAATTGATGGAATCGACTGCTCATTGTGATAACTTGTAGACTTTAAACAGTTAACGGAGTCCAAAAATAGGGCAGATGTATGAGTGAGTTGAATATGGAATTCCTTTTAAATAGAGCGGGAAAGCTATTTCCCCACACTTAATTGGATGGAATATGAAAGGTTCCTTTCTGTTATTCCCTTATTTTCAATCTGGTAGCTCCTTTGGAATGTGGAAGGAGTGTTGAAAAATGTCAGTAGCCCTTCCGTAGTGATGTGGACTCCCTTCTGATATTTACTAAATTTCTATTACCCAATTTAGATTTGACTTTGTCAAGTATCTAGGATTATGAGGAATGAAAAATTGTCTGGCAATTGAAATGGATGATTACTCATTTTAATTTGAACCATTTTACTTGACGAATTGAAAAACAACTCTATTCTTGAAAACTCATAATGTTTTTTTAAAGCATAGTAAAGACTATGGAGGAGCATTTAAGGTTTCTGTTGTGAATGTGAGTTCATAAGTTTAATCCATACGTAATCTGTTATTTTTACTAGACAGCATTTTTCTCCCATGTAGTTTACGTGCAAGAAAAATAAAAGCAAAGACTAACTGAAGAAATCAGAATAAGGAAATAGTCTTAACTAAATTCTCTTTATCTTATTCATTCAGAATTGTTTGTATATGTGCCTCTGCCTACACACCATACTCTAGAGTCCATATACATATTTAAAAGCAGAATGCCAAGTAGGTAGAATCAGAAACAAGAAAGAGCAATTCATCCATCCAGAATTGTACTTAAGCTTATATTTCTCTTCTCTAAGATAATAACTTATTTAAATAAAGCCCTCTACTTTTAGAACATGAAAGTGTTGACTGCGTCTTGCTCCTGCCTTGAAAAGGTAAGACTTTGAAATTCAAACATACTTTTGAAATGCAAGAATATTTTCACTGTTAATTGACTGTAAGCAAACAAAAGGAAAACATTTCTTTAAACAATTACTTTGAGAAGTGTAAACAATCATCAATTTGCCAATTTATTTGTTCATCATTTGGACTTCAATTGACTGGCTTTTGGAATGCATATATGTAGATTATAAGTATGTGAACATGCCCTTATGGTTGGTAAAACTGAGTTTTGAGTTCTTTGCTATAGCAAAATAATTCTGAATGGGGGAGGGGATACTTGAAATAAGAGAAAGAACAAGAAGAAATATTTTGAATTAAGGTCTTCTATCATTTTTATGCCTTCAGTCTGATGTTATACATGCCTTTTAAATCAATTTATTATACAAGGAATGAGAGCCTAGTGAAACCTGTCTATTTTCCTTTGAAATCAGTTTTAAAACATTTGCTGAGGTCAAAGCTATCTCAACAGGTGAGAGACTTTGCTACAGTCCCATCCCATGCACTCCCCCAAAATAGAAAAATAAAAACCACACACATAGAGAAGAGCCCAACTTCTCAGTTTGCTTTGGAAGTTTCAATCTGATTCCAACAGAGGGATCCACCTTAAGAGAAAGGTCCAAAGAGCTAGATGGAAAGCAAAAGGAAGTTGGGAATGTGGGTGTCAGGTTGTCAGTAATCTGACAGCTGTGGTAACTACCCTCTAATCCAGCTAGCTCCAGCCACGCTCTCAGCTGACACCGCCAGGACTGACTGACAGCTGAGGAGCGGGCACTTTTTACAGGCTGAAGTGACATCCAGTCTATTAAGGCTGACAAGCACAAAGCAGAGATTTGCCCTGAATGGTTTGGTACTGAAGCCTAGTAAAGGGGTTATTTGAAAGGTCTTAGAGAAAGTGTCAGACTCAAGCTCAGATGATAACAATATTGTAATGATAGCACTGGACAATGAAGTGGTATGATTGCCCATACAGGCCAGGAAGATTGCATGTGGATATAGAACGCTGAAGAACAGTATACAGTAGCAGATTCTCCACGGTAAACATGCAACAGTTCAAAGAATTTCCTTTTACATTGTTATGTGTGAGTGTGTGTGTTTTTCTTCTAGCTTGACTCCCCAATCTCGCATATTCGTTGCATTAAGTACAACTGACAGGAATCTCTGGTAGTCTCTACCGTCAGTAGCATATAAAGGAGAAAGCAAACCCCTGAAAAGGGCCATTGGATGGCCTTTGGATTGGTAACCCTCCAATCCCCCTGAGAGACACTGGAAATGTTTTCTCCAAACAAAATCAAAGCTAGCTTTCGGAACACGGATCTGATTGTGAGCAAATAGATTCTTAATTATTATCTTTTAACGTCAAGTTTACATCATTTGCTAGGGATGAATGAAACAATGCCACCAACATCCAATCTCACAACCCAGTTGCCTGAACTCTTGGATTTCCCTAAACTAACTAATGTGCAAAATTTTCTTAGAGTGTCTACTCTTCCCCATGGAAGTTGTATACATTGGTAGTGAAATGTGACTCAGGTTGATAGGTTGTTTGTCATACTTTGATTATTCTTTCTTTTTCTTTCTACTGAATGAATGTTATGATAATTTTAAAACTATAATTCAAAACATGTATTTCAATTCATTTACTAATCTGCCCCCCAAGAAAATCAAAGCCATTCATACTCTTTTCTTAATGGTTCCTTTCAGCATCCCTGTGAGTTAATAAAGGAACATATCCCAAAACTTTACCTTGTAGATGAGAATCTGGAACATTCCTGCTGTCAAAGGATATACTCTTCCCATTATTTTGGTTATGCGGCTATCTATTCATCCATTGACTTAGGCATTTAGGATTTTCTGAAATCATCTTTCTAAAACCCCTTTCAGATCGCAGCCAAGTATGATCTTTCAAAATTCTCCTCAAAATCATGATCCCTCCCTGCTCCTGACTGAAGCTTATCAGAAAGTCCCAAACTTATAAAAATAGATGGACCAAAGCTTAAAACTAGAAATGACCTACATAAATCATCAGCATTTCTATGTATTACCAACAAGTCCAGTAGCAAGAGATAGAAAGAGAAATTTCATTAAGAATAACTGTAGACAATATAAAATACTTAGAGAACTACCTGCCAAGACAAACCCAGAAGATATATAAATACAATTGCAAAATTTTTCACACAAATAAAGACAGGTCTAAAAAATGGAAAAATACTAATTGTTCATGGGTAGACCAAGCCAATGTAATAAAAATGACAATTCTACCTAAATTAATTTACTTATGCAGTGTCATACCAATCAAATTATCAAAAAATTTTATAGAGTTAGAAAAAATATTAACAAAATTCATCTGGAAGAATAAAAAGCCAAGAATGTTAAGGTAATTAATGAAAAAAAATGTGAAGGAAGGTGACTTGGCTGTACCAGATTTCAAACTATATTAGAAAGTAGTAATTATCAAAACAATCTGATACTGGTTAAAAGATAGAGTGGTGAATCAGTGGAATGGATTGGGTACACAATAAATTGTAAGTAATGACCATACATGTATTATTTGATAAAGACAAAGATCCCAACTTTGGGGACAAGAACTTACAATTTGACAAAACTTCTGGGATAATTGGAAAGCAGTTTGACAGAGATTAGGTATACACTAACATCTCACATCATATACAAAGACAAGGTCAAAATGAGAACACGCTTTAGACATAAAGGTATCATAAGCAAATTAGGATAGCATGGCATAGTTTACCTGTAAGATCTATGGATTAGTGAATAATTTAGGACACAACAAGATGTAGAGAGCATTATGGGATATAAAATAAACAACTATGATTACTTTGAATTAAGAAGGATTTGCACAAACAAAACTAGTACAGCCAAGATTAGAAGGAAAGCGCAAAATTGGGATGTAAATGGAATTTACATCAAGTTTCTCTGGTAGAGGCTTCATTTCTCAAATAAGTCATATTTTTTTCTGTCACAGACTTTTATTTGTACAGACACACAAGTTTACCCTTTGATTCAATACTGCAGAATCAAAACTTAAGGAGTGCCCTGAATGTTTATTAAGATTAGTTGCTTTTCCCAACTGACATTTTCTAGCACAATTCTCCAATGTGCATCAGTATTCATCACCTCCAAGGAGTTGGAAATGAGAGGTTATATAGCACTGAACATGTGAATTGGTTTAGCCAGAAGTAGTGTTAAGATTCCTAGAATTTGCAACCTAGACCATCCTTCTTGTTGCTCACTTGCCTTTGTGCTAGAAAAGGAATAACACTTTTGAGTTTCTCCTACTTCTATTCTCTTGCCTTGCTATTGGAAAATGAGTAAGAAAATGACAGCTCTTTTCTTGGCTACAGAAGAAGTAAAACCTCATCTCTTCATGTTTTGCTTTTTGACCTGGGTCTTTACTTAGAGATGAATCAAATCGCAGACATCTGGATTTGCAATCCCTCCCCATTTTATTCATTCATTCATTTGTTTGTTTATTTATTTTTAGTTTTCTGCACTCATTTTCACAAGATTTTGAGTTCCAAATTTTCTCCCCATCTCTCCCCTCCCCCCACCCCAAGACACCATGCATTCTGATTACCCCTTCCCCCAATCTGCCCTCCCTTCTATCACACCCCTCCCTTCCTTTATTCCCATTTTCTCTCTTTTCTTGTAGGGCAAGATAGATTTCTATACCCCATTACCTGTATTTCTTATTTCCCAGTTGCATGCAAAAACAATTCTCAACATTTATTCCTAAAACTTTGAGTTCCAACTTCTCTCCCTTCTTCCCTCCCCACCCATCCCCACTGAGAAGGCAAGCAATTCAATGCAGGATATACATGTGTAGTTATGCAAAAGATTTCCATAATAGTCATGTTGTGAAAGACTAACTATATTTCCCTCCATCCTATCCTGTCCATTTATTCTATTCTCTCTTTTGACCTTGTTCCTCCCCAAAAGTGTTTACTTCTAATTACTTCCTCCTCCCATTCGTCCTCCCTTTTATCATTCCCCTACATACTCCACTTATCCCATTCTCCCCTATTTTGCTGCAGTGTAAGATAGATTTTCATACCAAATTGAGTGTGCATGTTATTTCCTCCTTAAGCCAAATGTGATGACAGTAAGAGTAAGCTTCACTTTTTCCCTCTCACCTTCATTTTCCCCTCCACTGAAAAAGATGTCACATTTTTTAAGAATATGAGTCATTCCAAAACTGACAAATGATCAAAGGATATGAACAGGTTCAGACAAATCATCAAAACTATCTATAGTCATGAATAAATGCTCTAAATCACTATTGGCTAGAGAAATGCAAATTAAAGCAACTCTAAATTAAAGCACTTCACATGGATGAGATTGGCTAATATGACGGAAAAGGAAAATGACTAATGTTTTAGAGTATATGGGAAAATTAGGATCCTAATGCACTACTCATGGAGTTGTGAGCTGATGTAACCATTCTGGAGAACAATTTGGAACTATGCCCAAAGGGCTAGAAAACTGTGCATACCTTTTAATCCAGCAATACCACTACTAGGTCTATATCTCAAAGAGATTCAACAACAACAACAACAAACACAAATGGAAATGGAACTATATATATGAAAATATTCATAGCCCCTCTTCTGGTGGAGGCAAAGAATTGAAAACTGAGGGGATGCCCATTAATTGGGGAATTAACTGAGCAATTTGTAACATATGATTGTGATGAAATTCTATTGTGATATAAAAAATGATAAACAGTATGCTTTCAGAAAAACCTGGAAAGACTTACAAGAACTGATGCAGAGTAAAGTGACCAGAACCAAAAGAATATGTTTCCAGTAACAGCAATACTGTACAATAATTAACAGTAAATGCCTTACCTGCACTCAATACATACATATAAAATAAGGATAATAATGCTGAGGAAGGTGGTATCATCTACTTCAAAAAGGCATTGTTAGAGCTAAAAGTAAGGTAGAGCAATTGGGACTTTGTCCTAAAGTGAAAACTAACATTTGGGGAATGCTTTTGCCCTTGCTCACCTTATCCTGCTTCCTTCAGTATCCGTGCAGGTGAGTCAAAACCACAATTCCCTCATCTAACATCACTCACTCCATGTACAGAAATTTCTAGTTACCGCTCTGGTTGCTTTGAGAAAGAACTTTGCCAATGTTAAAATGCTGTATGGATGTGAGTTATACACTTGTTCCCAAACATCAGGATATCACTAGCTCAACATCGTGTCTCTTAGCGACTCAGAGTTTTCCATCCCACTTTGACTATCAAAACAAAACAAAACAAAAAAGGATCCACTTGGATTCTGATTAGGCTTACCTAGGTTATCAAGGTAATTATTAAATTTATTGTTAAAATTATAACAAATATTATTTTTGAGATAACTATGTGCTACCTATTTGCTACATGAAATAAGCAGAGAAGTATGTATATACAGATATATAGCACAGTATAGTATGATATTATTAATATAGTATATCTTAAACCAAAAGCCATCATTACATATGGCAGAGGCAAAGTAGAGTCCTTTCAAGTAATATCAGGAATAAAAAAATAATGTAGATTGTCTTCACTTCTATTTAATATAATACTTAGAATATAGGATATAGCAATAAGACAAGAAAAGCAAATTAATGGAATAAATGTAGGTAAAGAAAAAAATAATCACTTTTTACAGATCTTTAAAGTCTTTAAAAGTCAACTAAAATTAATACAATTAACTTTAACAAACTTTCAGGACATAAAAGAAATTCACACAAATCACCAGCATTTTTACCTTATACTAATAAAACTAATCAGGAAAAGAATATATAAAAAATTATATCTACCTAAATACTACCTAAATTAATTTACTCACTCACCTACCAAAGGATTACTTTGCAAAATTAAAAAAACATCAGAAAGAGGCAAAAATATGAAGAATCTCAAGGGAAATAATAAAAATGCCATTGGAACAAAAGGGTCAGACATCAGTCTATACTAGGAAGCAATGATTCTCAAAACAATTTGGTACTAGTTAAAAATAGATGAATCAGTGGAACAGATTATATGCAATATATTTTTTAAAATGGGGGGAGGAGCCAAGATGGTGGAGTAGAAAGATACATATATGTTAGCTCCTAACCCTCAGCCCATAAAATACCTGTAAAGAAGAACTCCCAACATATTCTGGAGCAGCAGAAGCCACAGGACAATGGAGTGGAGGAGATTTCTGTTTTAGAGAGACCTGAAAAACTGACACGAAAGGTCTGTCATGCAGCAGACCTGGAGCAGAGCCCAGCCCTGCCTTGGCTGCGCAGCACTGGGAGGAGCAGATCCGAGGAGGCTTCAGGGACAGAATCTCCAGCAGCAGCTCAGGTCCCTCCACCCACAGGTGCCAAAGGTCAGCAAGAGGGTCTTTTTGGCTCGCTGAGAGGGGAGTGGGGTGTCCCCATAACTCAGGCCCCCTCGGGAGGCAGCAGGGGAGGCAGCAGTGCACAAGGGCTCCCAAAGCAGGTAGGAGCTCAGATCCATTGTTGGAGGCCTCCCAATAAACCCCCTGAGGGAACTAAACGCTTTGTGATGGCCCTTCCCCAACCTGAGCACCTGAACTTAATCTCACACTGAAGAGCAGCCCTGCCTCCACTGAAAGCCCTAAGGCTGGGAAGCAGCATTTGAATCTCAGACCCCAACCACTGGCTGGGCAGATCTGGAGGTTAGGTGGGTGTGGAAAGGAAACTCAGAAGTCAAGTAACTGGCTGGGAAAATGCCCAGAAAAGCGGGAAAAAAGATAAGACCATAGAAGGTTACTTTCTTGGTGAACAGATATCTTCTCCCATCCTTTCAGATGAGGAAGAACAATGCTTACCGTGAGGGAAAGACATAGAAGTCAAGGATTCTGTATCCCACACATCAAAAATAAATATTCCATGGGCTCAGGCCATGGCAGAGCTCAAAAAGGATTTTGAAAATCAAGTTAGAGAGGTGGAGGAAAAACTGGGAAGAGAAATGAGAGAGATGCAAGAAAAGCATGAAAAGCAGGTCAACATTTTGCTAAAGGAGACCCAAAAAAATGCTGAAGAAAATAACACCTTGAAAAATAGGCTAACTCAATTGGCAAAAGAGGTTCAAAAAGCCAATGAGGAGAAGAATGCTTTCAAAAGCAGAATTAGCCAAATGGAAAAGGAGGTTCAAAAGCTCACTGAAGAAAATTGTTCTTTCAAAATTAGAATGGAACAGATGGAGGCTAATGACTATGAGAAACCAAGAAATCACAAAACAAAACCAAAAGAATGAAAAAATGGAAGATCATGTGAAATATCTCATTGGAAAAACAACTGACCTGGAAAATAGATCCTGGAGAGACAATTTAAAAATTATGGGACTACCTGAAAGCCATGATCAAAAAAAGAGCCTAGACATTATCTTTCATGAAATTATCAAGGAAAACTGCCCTGAGATTCTAGAACCAGAGGGCAAAATAAGTATTCAAGGAATCCACTGATCACCACCTGAAAGAGATCCAAAAAGAGAAACTCCTAGGAACATTGTGGCCAAATTCCAGAGTTCCCTGGTCAAGGAGAAAATATTGCAAGCAGCTAGAAAGAAACAATTCAAGTATTGTGGACATACAATCAGGATAACACAAGATCTAGCAGCTTCTACATTAAGAGATCAAAGGGCGTGGAATATGATATTCCAGAAGTCAAAGGAACTAGGACTAAAACCAAGAATCACCTACCCAGCAAAACTGAGTATAATATTTCAGGGGAAAAAATGGTCTTTCAATGAAATAAAGGACTTTCAAGCATTCTTAATCAAAAGACCAGAGCTGAAAAGAAAATTTGATTTTCAAACACAAGAATGAAGAGAAACATGAAAAGATAAACAGCAAAGATAAGTCATAAGGGACTTACTAAAGTTGAACTGTTTACATTCCTACATGGAAAGACAATATTTGTAACTCTTGAAACTTTTCAGTATCTGGGTAGTTGGTGGGATTACACACACACACACACATATACACAGAGACAGAGAGCACAGAGTGAATTGAATAGGAAGCGATCATATCTTTAAAAAAATGAAATTAAGCAGTGAGAGAGAAATATGTTGGGAGGAGAAAGGGAAAAATGGAATGGGGCAAATTATCTCTCATAAAAGAGGCAAGCAAAAGACTTTTCAGTGGAGGGAAAAAGAGGGGAGATGAGAGAAAAACACGAAATTTACTCTAGTTACATTCGACTAAAGGAAGGAATAAAATGCACACTCATTTTGGTATGAAAATTTATCTTACAATACAGGAAAGTGGGGGAGAAGGGGATAAGCAGGGTGGGGGGGATGATGGAAGGGAGGGCAATGGGAGGAGGGAGCAATTTGATGTCAACCATCTTGGAGAGGGACAGGATCCAAAGAGAGAACAGAAGCAATGGGGGCCAGGATAGGATGGAGGGAAATATAGTTAGTCTTACACAACATGACTATTATGGAAGTCATTTGCAAAATGACACAGATATGGCCTATATTGAATTGCTTGCCTTCCCAAAGGGAATGGGTGGGGAGGGAGGAATGAAGCGAAGTTGGAACTCAAAGTTTTAGGAACAACTTTCGAGTACTGTTCTTGCTACTAGGAAATAAGAAATACAGGTAATGGGGTATAGAAAGTTATCTGTCCCTACAGGAAAAAAGAGAAGATGGGGACAAGGGAAGAGAGGATGATAGAAAAGAGGGCAGGTTGGTGATAGGGGCAATTAGAATGCTCGGTGTTTTGAGGTGGGAGAGGGAAGAAATGGGGAGAAAATTTGGAACCCAAAATTTTGTGAAAATGAATGTTAAAAGTTAAATAAATAAATTTTTAAAAAATGTGTCTAGTTTCAATCCTAATGTTGATAACAGCAAAGTCCCTAACTACTGGGATAAGACCAATATTTGATAAAAACTGGGAAAATTGTTCGACAGTATGGGAGGAAATCAAATTTAAGCCAATTTCTCACACTTTATACCAAGAGAAGCTCCAACGGTTATATAATCTATATATAAAAAGTTATATCATAAACAAATTAGAGAAACATGGAAAATTATCTGTTAGATCTATGAATAGAAGAAAAAATCTAGACCAAATAGGGATAAAAAGTATCAGAAAAGATAAAATTATCATTTTGATTACATAAAAATAAAAAGATTTTGCATAAATCTAAAAAAGATAAGATTAAAAGAGAAACAATTTTGCAGAGATCTCTTTGATAAAATATTTCCAAGATATATAAGCCATTCTCCAACTGATAAATGATCTAACAACATAAGTAATGTTTCTCAACAAAGTCATGAACTTTGAAGATAGGACTTAACCACAACTAATGTCCCCACTGGAGAATAATTAGCAGGATATCTGTGAATCATGGATAAGGGAAAGGAGGCATGTTAGAAGAGAGGGCAGATTGGGAAAAGGGGTAATCAGAATTGGAACTAATTTTGGCCTGACAGTTAACAGCAAGAAAACAGGGGTTATCTACCAGTTAGCACCAAGGTGTTCGTACTTGGAATCATTTCTTTTTTAAAAATTAAATTATTTTTATTTATTTTCAGTGTTCTACAATCACTTTCATATATCTTAGATTTTGTCCCCTCCCTCTCCTTCCTTCCCCCCTCTCTCCCCACTCCCTCCCTGAGACAGCATGCAATTTTATATACGTTCTACACATACATTCCTATTAAATATAATTTCACCTTAGTCATGTTGCACAGAAGACTCAAAATGAATGAGAGATCATAAAACAAAACAAAACATAATACAAAAGAAAATGGCCTGCTTCATTCTATGATCCAATTCCATAGTTCTTTCTCTGGATGTGTAAGGCATTTTGCCTCAAGAGTTCATTGGGAATTTTTTAAGTCCTGGCATTGCAATAAAGTACTAAGTCTACCAGGAAAATTTCTCACACACTGTGGTTGTTGCTGTATACGAAGTTCTTCTGGTTCTGCTCCTTTTACTCAACATCAGTTCATATAAGTCTTTCCAGGCCCCTCTGAAGTCTTCCTGTTCATCATTTCTTATAGCACCATAGTATTCCACTACATTCATATTCCACAATTTAATCAACCATTCCCCAATTGATGGGCATCCCCTTGATTTCCAGTTTGGGGCCACCACAAAGAGAGTTGCTATAAATATTTTTGTACATGTGGGACCCTTTCCCATTTTAATGATCTCTTGGGAATACAGTTCTAGAAGCGCTATTGCTGGGTCAAAGGGTATGCACATTTTTGTAGCCCTTTGGGCATAGTACTTAGAATCATTTCTTATGACAAATGGAGAAATTTTGATGCTGTGGATAAGTTCACTTAACTTGGCTATATACTTTCTAGGATGTACACATCAATGATGAGGTCGATGTATTGACAGAACTAGCTCAGTGTTTGAGAGGTTGGGAAGGAAAATGTGGGAAAGAAGTGGTACTACACTGAGTGCCAAACTAAAGGACTATAGAGTCATTTCCTCATTGTTGTATGCCTATGAAACCTGGACAGCATATCATCACCATGCCGGGAAACTGAATTGCTTCTGTTTGAATTGTCTTAGGAAGATTCTGAAGATCACTCAGCAAGATAAGGTACTGGGCAATGAAGTCCTTTCTTGAGCTAAAATGCCAAGCATTCAAACTCTACTAGAGAAAGACAACTCCAGTGGGCTGGCCACTTTGTTCAAATGCCAAGAGTACATTTGCCTGAGAGATTACTTTACAAAGAACTCATACAAGCCAAGGGCTCACACGGCAATATAATGACACTCTAAAGGTCTCTCTGAAGAATCTTGGAATGGTTTGTGAGACATGGGAGACACAGGATCACCCAGCACGGTACTGTGCTTCAAAAAAGGTGCTGTGCTCTATGAACAAAGCAGAATGTTTGGTTGGTTGTTGTTCTTTGTTCTCGAAGAGGACCAAAATGACATCACCATGACAAAGTGAAGTTTCGTTGTGTCTGACTGTGACTGATCAGATCAGTACAAGCTCAGAAAGCTCTACCACAGATTGGGCACAGATAATCCATGTGAACATTTGGGATGGTTACTCTAAATTTGTACCTCCTATGTTTCCTTTCTGCTATTTCAATTCTGCTTTGCTCACAGAGCACTGCACCCTTTCTGATGTGGGCATGCCATGCTGAGCAGTCCTGTCCCAGTGTTTCCCATGTTGCACAGTCAAATTCAAAGTTCTTGAGAGAGACCTTGAGAGTGTCCTTGTATCACTTCTGCTGACCACCATGTGATTGCCTGCCCCATGCAAGTTCTCCATGAAATAGTCTTTTTGGCAAGCATACATTTTGCATTCAAACAATGTGACCAGTCCATCAGAGTTGTGCTCTCTGAAGCATAGTTTAAATGCTTGGCAGTTTAGTTCAAGCAAGGACCTCAGTGTCTGGTACCATTTCCTGCCAGGTGATCTTCACAATCTTTCTAAGACAGTTCAGATGGAAGTAATTCAGTTTCCTGGCATGGCTCTGGTAGACTGCCCACATTTTGCAGAATAGCAGTAGCTTAAAAGAAACTTGAGATATGCAAATTTCAAGACATCTCCTTCCCAAATGTTCACATGGTCTATTTGTGCCCAACCTGTTATGAAGCCTTCTAAACTCGTATTGATTTGATCAGCCACAGTTGATCACATTGTTCATTGTCATGTCATTTTGGTCCTCTTGAATTACAAAAGACGTTATTGATGAATGAAGGAACAAAAGCTTGACAAGTCCTTTAACTGGCCTTGAAGTACTTCAGGCAATTTCTTGAGATGTACCTCCTAAACTTTGGATAGACTGGTTTAGTCAATACCCTTAGATTTATCTACTGAGTCATGGACCAGTAGCTATCTGCCCAGTAGATATTCTAGGTTCTTCATAGATTCTCAGATGAGTGCAAGAGTCTTTAATGGATGTTAAACTTCTTAAAATAACAACAGCAATTATTTTGACAAAATGTACATAAATAAGACCATATTTGAATGTCAGTGAAAAATCCAAAGAACTCAGATTTCAAGAACCTTATTCTTCTTCTCTAAAACTTTTGCTTTAGCTAATCAGATTTCATTTTTAATGAGAAATTTTCTATTATTTCTATTTTAAATACTTCCTTTTTCTCACTATTTAGAACTCTTGGTGAAGTTACCTGAAATTTTGAGAACATTTTCCCCTCTTGGGAGCTGGCTTTTACCACTGACACAGGTAAGTCCAGGGAAACGGTAATGCTCTTGTGGGGGTATTTGAAAGAGATGGGATCCCTAGAAATGCAGGGAATATAATTCTTGGGGCATTGGGTGAGAGAAAAGGCTCTTTACAGAGTTATTCTTGGAAGCCTAGAATTTAATTTTGTTATGGATTAATATTAATGCCAATGACCTATTTGAGTCCCTCATTTGCTTTCTCTGGACTATTTCCATTGCCTTTTAACTGATCTCCACTTATGGTCTCTACCTCCTGCAGTCTAATTTGTACAGTGTTACCACATCATATATTCCTAAAGCACTGTTCCAAACAGATCCATCCTCTGCTCAAAAATCTTACATAATCCCCAAATGATACATGGTCAAAGGATATGAACAGGCAATTTTCAGAGGAAGAAATTAAAGATATCTATAATCATATAAAAAATGTTCTAAATCATTATTGATTAGAGAGATGCAAATCAAAACAACTCTGAGGTACCATATCACACCTATAAGATTGGCAAACATGACAGAACAAGAAAATGATAAGTGCTGGAGAGGATGTGGGAGAGTTGGAACACTAACTCATTGTTGGTGGAGCTGTGAGCTCATCCAACCATTCTGGAGAGCAATTTGGAACTATGCCCAAAGGGCTACAAAAATGTGCATACCCTTTGACCCAGCAATATTGCTACTAGGACTGTATCCCCAAGAGATCATAAAAATGGAAAAGGGTCCCACATGTACAAAAATATTTATAGCAGCACTCTATGTAGTTGCCAAAAACTGGAAGTCAAGGGGATGTCCATCAATTGGGGAATGGCTGAATAAGTTATGGTATATGAATGTAATGGAGTACTATTGTGCCATAAGAAATGATGAACAAGAAGACTTCAGAGAGGCCTGGAAGGATATATATGACCTGATGCTGAGTGAAAGGAGCAGAACCAGGAGAACTTTGTGCACAGCAACGACCACAGTGTGCGAGAGTTTTTTCTGGTAGACTTGGAATTTCATAATAATGCAAGAACTTATTTAAAAAAAAAATCTCAATGGTGGTTTTTCTAAGGCAAAATGCCTTCCACACTCAGAGAAAGAAATATGGAAGTCATTTGCAGAATGTAGCAAATCATGTTTGTGTGTGTGTGTTTTTGTGTATTATGTTTTGATTTGTTATATGATTTCTTCCATTTATTTTAGTTCGACTACATAGCATGACTATAGTGAAAATGTACTCAATAGGAAAGTATATGTAGAACCTATACAGAATTGTATGCTGTCATGGGGAGGGAGGGGAGTAGTGGGGGGTAGGTGTTGGGGGGATAAAATCTTAATTTTATGGCAGTGATTGTAAAACATCAAAAAATAATAATAATTAAATTAAATTTAAAAAAAAGAAAAAAAAAATCTTACATAACTCCCATTGCCTACAGAATGAAGTCAAAATAATTTATTCTGACATTTAAGATCCTCCATGATTTGTTCCTGATCCATCTTTTCAGACTTACTTCTCATACTACTTGCCTTTACACAGTCAGATCAATTCACCAAAACAGATCCCAGATTTTGAATCTATTAGGTAGTACAGTGGATTGGCCTGAATTCAAATCTAGCCTCAAATTTTTAGTATCTGTGCCACACTGTCATTTAACCTCTTTCTGCCTCAATTTAATCATCTGTAAAATGGGAATAATTATCACACCTACCTCATAGAGTTGTTGTCGGGATCAAGTTAAATGATATTTATAAAGGGCCTAGCACAGTGCCTGGCACATACTGGATGTTTAATAAATGTTTGTTTGCTTCCTGACTTCTTGATTTTGTTCACACCATACATTCTCTTCCCCTGCAAAGCCCTTCAATTGCCTTCTCTGCTCTCATTGAGAGTAACTGAAAGACCTCAAACCCCTTGACAAGTCAGAGGAATGTCTACCCGAAGCATATGAAGACTTCCTCAGCAGAATATGTGGATGAGAACAATTTGCTCCAATGGCCAGGAAGGTGACTAAAGCAGGCACGATGGAGCACTTGCAGCTTGGTTAGACATGGAAGAAATCAATGTCATCCACTGCATCTCAGGCCATTGACAGTCGTCTTGACTTTTGTCTTGCCACTAGACTTCAATGACTCAGGAAGAGAGAGTAAAACTGATGACTTTGAGCAATTCAATTCATGCCCAAGTCAAGACGTCACCCCATGATGTCATTGGTCCTCTTCAACACAATAACAACTTATGGCAAACCTGCCATCATTCAAGGTAGAGCTCAAAAGAATATACATTCCCTTGATGGGAAAGAGCCTCTTGAGACTCTCTTTGAACTTAACCTCCCCTCCCAGTCCCTACCAACTATAGTACAGTACCACTATTAAGGCATATATCATGGTCTACCTTGGATTAGTTATTGTGTCCATGTCTTGTCTTCCCTCTTAAAATGTAGGGACTATGTTTTCCTCATCTTTACATTACCCTTAGGGCCTAGCATAGGATATTAATATAACAAGAGCTCAATTACTGGTTGTCAAATGGATTAAATGCATGTACATGCCATTGACAAGTTTTAAGAAAAATACCTAATGAGACTTACTAACAAGAAATCAGGTCACATTTTATTTCGGCAGAGGTGCCTTGATTTTAATATGGAGTATATTATAAAATACATTTTAATGTGAGGTACATTATAAATGTATATATAGATGCTAAAAAATAATGTATATTTTACAAACCATAAAGGATGATATAAAATGTTAGCTATTATTATTTTCACCATCAAGCTTTTAATTTCCCAAAGTTTCTCTATAACTTGTTTTTATTGCATTCTAATTACTTAAATATATGAAAACTAAAGATTCACACATAAGAAATATTTTCATTTGTGCTTTTTCCTACCAAAATTTCCTAATTGAGCTCAAACCTCTGACCTCTCCCTTTTCCAATCCATTCTTCATACTGTGTGCTTTGTATATAGTAAGTGCTTAATAGATGGGCTTTTTCATTCTTCCATTCATTCTTTCTTTCAATCATTCCCATAACTTCTAAACAATCTTTCTAAGGCATTATGTCCCTCCCTTTTTCAAAAACTTTTAGTCGCTCCTTACTAGATGTAGGTAAAAATATGAACCCCCTTCTCCATTTATTAAAGAGCCTCTCCAATCTGACTCCAACTTACCTTTAAGTCCTTGACTCACATTAGTCCCTTCACATATTCTACATTCCAATTAAATTAGCTGTTCCCTAAATTCAACATGATGTCTATTCTCTCCAAGAATTCATGTAGACCATCACTCAGTGGGTGAAATTCACTGCCCCTTTATCTTTGTCCATTGACAATTTTCAATTCCTTCAAGACCCTGCTCACATACCATCTCCTCCATGAATCCTTTCTTAATTCTCCCCTCCCCAATTGAAAATGGTATTCCTTCTTCAAATTTTCCCAGAGAATATTATCTGGATCTCTCCTTTGTCACAATAATATTTTGCTCCTTTGTATATGTGCCATGTTCCCCTTAATAGTTCAGAAATCTTGAGCTCCTTAAGGGCAGAGGCTATGTCATTTTTCAGCTTTATATCCCCAGCATCTGTCATAATGGTTTGCACATCATCTGTACTTAATAAGTATCTATTGAATCAGATATTTTACTCATCTATTGAAGTTGAATGTAATTTTCTTAAGAATTGAAGTTCTTTTAAAGGTTGCGTGCAAGTTATGGGTAAAAGGAGAGGAAAAATAAACCTTAATTTCATAAAAGTCAATTTATCAAAGATTATAATATCAACCCGCCTCCATGTGGTGAGGTGTGGGTTGAAGACTTACTAAGATTATGTCTCCATAATATCAAAAAATGCAGCCAGTTTGATAACTGTCTCCACAAAGCCAGCTATGTGGTGGGGAAAGGAAATGGAGATGTTAACCTCTGAAAACAAAGATTACATGAAACCTGGAAGTGGTTTTATGACAACAACAATTATAATAATTAGCATTTAAGTAGCACTTTAAAAGCTTGCAAAGCATTTTACATGTTATCTCAAATGATAGCATATGTAAAACACTTTACATACTGTGTCTCTCACTGTACCCATTAGCTGGATTGTAATGGACATCTCAGTTTTGCGTGGAGTCTTGGAATTTACGTCCATATCATTGCATTTGGGAAAAATAGTACAAAGTTCTGGTGATGTGAAAACCTGGATTTTTTCCTCACTGTAGAGAACCCATAATGGAGCTTATCTGATTCAGAGTTATATCAGGAACATAGCAGTTAAACTTCCCATATAATTTAGGAATCAGACGGTAGTGTACTGGTAAATGTTTAATAACTGACTCTCTGAAAAAAGTAGGCATTATTCACATTTTCTCTATCACTTTCTAAAGTCTGGACAATCAATAAAATAATAAATTAAGCCCTCTTTATAGCATTTGCTAATTTCCAAGAAGTAAATGCTCACTTTGAAAATTTAACAGTTCTAACGCCCTTAGATGCCAATCTGTTTACCAAGATGAAGCTAGAAACGCAGAGGTTTAAGTCAAAGGACTGAACAAAAGCAGCAGATAGAATCGAAATAAGACTCTATCGAGTCTGGGTCAAGAATGATAGGGGAGGTAGGAGAGTGGGGCTAAGATGTCAGGGCAAGATAGTCAGATCACCAGCCCAGAGTGGAGCACCTGGGCTTCTTAACACATAGCTATGGGGATCTCTTATCTTCTCTTGCTCTCAGGTCCATTTGAAATTTGCCCAGCTAGTCTGGTACTCCCTAAGTGAAACCTGACAGTGGCATCTGGGAGACAAAGAACCTGGATGATTGATTGAATTTTTCACTGATGTTTGGAAAGATATGGTGTTTGACACTGGGCAGAAAGAGCATCTAGATGATTGACTGAACTTACCATTTTTCATCTGTATAGTTTTCCATTATGCATATATATCAAAAAAATTTTAAGGAGTTCTGATGTACTAAGGGATGAACCTCATTTGTCTTTTGATCTCCCCCAGTGTCTATATAATAAATTATATTGCATAAATGAAGTAAATAGAGCATGCTCATAGTACCCAACTCTGCATTTTGCTCAGAAATGAGGCATGAGGTGATTGTATACCTCTGAAAAGCTTGTTAGACAAAATCAACAGGCTAGTTTTTGAAGAAAAAAACAAAAACTAAGCAAAAGTTTCTAGTTGGTAGTATATATGAAGGAATACTGAGCATGGAGTCAGGAAGGCTTGAGTTCAAATTCTGCTTCAGATGCTTACCAACTATGTGAGCCTAAGCAAGAACTCTAAGAGATTACTTGACCTCTCTTCTAATCTGTAATATGGAGATAATAAAATAGCACCTACCAAACAGAACTGTTATGAAGATCAAATGAAACAACACATACAAAGTACTTTTAAAAATCTGTTAGTAAATATCTTCCAAATTTTGAATGAAGCTCCGAAATTGAACTCTTGATGGTTAGCAATCCTAGTTATTTAATGGTATAAAACCAATTCAGCTGGTTCATTCATCTTTTGCTGGGTTTATCTATCATTACTCTATAAGGGGAATTTCTTTCAATGCTATGAAATGATGACACTCTAGCACTGAGATTTAGGAAGTTCTAGGGTTTTCAGATCCCACTGAAATGATACATTAGTGCAAGAGTTTCTCTACTGCTCAGTGCCAGGGGGTTACTACTAACCTTGCTTTCAGCGTGCATGAATTTTTATTGGTACATAAAATCACATTGAGCAAGACAGGACTAAAAATAATATAATGCAACCTCCCCACCCAGCCACCCCTCAAAGCAGTGTAGCCCTTGATCTAAGGAATTGTCTAACCTGAAACACAGACCCATAAAAGGGGTCCTTATGAAATATGAGTCAGATGAGTTTATACTCTGTGGGTATTGGTTGTTACATTTTACAAATAGTGCCCAAACTATTTAAAGTCACGCATACTTGTGAAACATTTTAATGAAAGGATTTACCATCAACATGATATGTCAGTCCCATCATAGTTAGCACTGATTCATATAGTTGCCTAATTCTGCTCTCAACTGAAGGTTCCCTGGTGCCATGGTTAATCTAAAGATCTGTTGTAAAGATTGACTCGGTGAAGTTGTTTCCAAAAGGGGCATAGCCTGCTGAGATGACATAGATGCAAATGACTCTTGATGTCAATTAAAAGTTTATAGAAGCACCTACTATGTAAGTGTGAGGCTCTGGAGATACAAAAACAACAACGAAAGAGTGCCTGTCCTCAAGGAGTCTATACTCTAATGAAATTATTCAAGTTTCTAGATTATTTAGGCCATTATATTCCTTTCCCTTTCGCTGTATGTCTCTAGGTCAATTTGCTACTTATTTTGGATTCCACAGATATATACGGATATGGGGAAAGAAAAGAGTTGCTCAAAAGTATTTATTAAGTGCTAAGTCTTGCAAACACAAAGAAAAGGTAAAAAAAAACCACCCCCAAAAAACAAAAAAATCTAGTCCTTGCTTTGAAGGAGCCAACAGGCTGTTGGAAACAAAAAACAAAAAAAAACAAAACAAGTAAAACCAACAACTACAGGCAAACCATATATTCAAGATAAATTAGAGATAATGAATAGAGAAAAGACACAAATTAAGGGGGATCAGGAAAAGGTTTTTGTAAAATTTATTTTTATTTATTCTGTTAAGTATTTTTAATTACATGAAACTTTTTTAAACAACTTTTTTTTTAAATTTTGAGTTCTAAATTCTCTCCCTTCCCAAGCAATTTGATATGGATTATTCATATGAAGTCATGCAAAACATATTTCCAGATTAGTCATGTTGTAAAAGAAAACAAAAATAAAATAAAGTAATAACAATAAAGTCTTTTTTAAAAGTATGTTTCAATTTTCATTCAAAGTTCATCAGCTCGCTGTCTCTCTGGACGTAGATAGCATTTTTCATAACAGGTTCTTTGGAACTGGCTTGGATTACTGTTTTGATCAGAGTAGCTAAGTCTTTCATAGCTGATCATCCTGAAAACATTGCTGTTATTTTGTACAATGTTCTCCTTGTTCTGCTCACTTCTCTTTTACCAGTTCATGTAAGTCTTCCTAGGTTTTTCTGAAACCATCCTGCTCATGCTTTCTTATTTTGTTGTTCAGTTGTGCAGTCATGTCCAACTCTTTGTGACCTCATGTACCATACTGTTCACAGGGTTTTCTTGACAAAGATACTGGAGTCGTTTGGCACTCCCTTCTCCGGTGGATTAAAGAAAACAGAGGTTAAGTGACTTGTTCAGAGCCACACAGCTAGTAAGTGCCTGAGGCCAGATTTGAGCACCTGAGTCTTCCTGACTCCAAGCCCAGCATTCTATCCATTGAGTCATTTGGCTGCATCTGTCATTTCTTATAGCACAAAAGTATTCCATCATAACCACGTACCCAATTGATGTGCATCCCCTCAATTTCCAATTCTTTGCTACCACAAAAAGAGCTACAATAAATATTTTTTTGTTCAAATAGTTTCTTTTCCCCTTTTCTTTGCTCTCTTTGGATACAGACCTAATAGTCTGAGACAAAGAGTAAGCATAGTTTTATAACCCTTTGGGAGTAACTCTAAATCGTTCTCCAGAATGGTTGGGTCAGTTCACAACTCTACTACTGACGGTGTATTAGTGTCCCAATTTTTCCACATGCCATCCAGCATTTGTCATTTTCCTTTTCTAGCATGTTAACCAATCTGATAAGTGTGAGCTGGCATCTCAGAGTTGTTAAAATATATATTTCTCTAATTCAGTAGTGATTTAAAGTATTTTTTTCATGTGACCATTGATAGCCTTGGTTTCTTCTTCTAAAAATTATCTGTTCATATCCCTTGACCATTAACCAATTGGGGAATGGCTCATTTCCCCCCCACACACAAATTTGGCTCAGCTCCCTATATATTTGAGAAAGCCATTTATCAGAAAAACTTGCAGTAATTTTTTTCCAGTTTGGGTAAAGTTTCTTTCAGACAGTTGCATTTTAGCTAGGACTTGAAGGAACCCAGAAAAGCCAGGAGGTGGAGCTGAGAAAGGAGAGAAATTCATGCATGAAGGTGATCAGCAAAAACGCCCAGAGACAAGAAACGATGGAGTGTCCTCTGAAAGGAGCAACTAGGAGGCCAACGTCATTGTATTGCAGAGTGTATTGGGATGGGGCAGGGGCGGAGATGAGGCACAAGGAAAGTGGACAAGTAGGAGGGGCCTGGGTCTTGGAAGGTTTTGAATGCTAAACTTTAAGGCTTTTATATTTCATCCTGGAGATGATAGGCAGCCACTGGAGTTTGCTGATATGATCAGACCTATGCTTCAGGAAGGTCAATTTGATAAAGGAGTGGAAGATGGACTGGAGGAATGGGAAGTGGGGAAAGGCTTGAGACAAGGAAGCCAAACAAAGAAATATCACAAAAGTCAGGTATGAGGTGATGAGGAACTTTCACTAAGGTGGTGGTGGCAGTGGAAGAGAGAAAGACAAATATATGAGAGGTGTTAACAGGTAAAATCAGCTGGACTTGTGAACAAATTAAATACAGGAGATGAGTAGGTCAGTCAAGAAGAATATGTTTATTGATTAAAGAAATGCAAATTAAAACAACTTTGAGGTACTACCTCACACATGTTAGATTGGCTAATAGGACAAAAAAGGAAAATGTTAGAGGTTGGAGGGCATGCAGGAAATCTGAGACACTGATGCATAGTTGGTGGGGTTGTGAATTGATCTATCCATTCTGGAGAGCAATTTGAGGCTATAAAGGGCTATAAAGCTGTGCATACTATTTGATCCAGCAATGTAGACCATTGCAACGTCTATATCTTGAAGACATCCCAAAAAAGGGAAAAGGACCTATTTGTATAAAAATATTTATAGCAGTTTTTTGTGATAGCTAAGAACTGGAAATCAAAGGGACACTCCTCAATTAAGGAATGTCTAGACAAGCTATGGTATATGATTGTAATAGAATATGATTGTGCTATAAGAAATGACAAGCAGCAGGATTTCAGAAAAACCTGGACTTACATGAAATGATGCATAGTGAAGTGAACAGAAGAAGGAGAATGTTGTACGCAGTAACAGCAATATTGTTCAGTGAAGAATTGTGAATGACTGAACTATTCTCAGCAATACAATGGTCGAGGACAATCCCAAAGGACTATTGATGAAGCATATTTTCTGCCTCCAGAGAAAGAACTGATATTATTTGAATACATACTGAAGATGCTATTTTTTACTTTCTTTTTTGTTTTTATTTGAGTCTTTTTGTACAAAGTGACTCATATGGAAATGTTTTACATAATTGTACATGTATATCCTATATCTACTTTCTGTCTAAGGCAGTGGGAAGGAGGAAGGCAGGATAGAATTTGGAACTCAAAATTTTAAGTTAAAATGCTTTGAAATAAAAACAAAAAAGAAAACCAAGAAATAAAAAAATAAGCATGTGCTAAATGTTTACTGTGTGCTAGGCACTGTGCTGTGTTGAAAACACAAGTATTTGAAAGCAAAAAGATAGTTCTTGCCTTTAAGAAGCTTGCAACCTAATGGGGAAGACAGCACCCAAAAGGAAGCTAAGAAGGGAAAAGCATATATGGTATTGGGGCACTTAAGGATAGGGTCCAGGGATATGATGGAGAAATCCAGAGAAGGGCAGCCCAATGAGAAAGGAAGAAAAAGCTGATTGAGGTACCCTTCTTAAATGAAAGTCCTAAGGGGAGCCCTCTACCCTCTAATTAGAGAGCTCTAGGGTAAAGGATACTTCCAAGGTGAGTTCCCGGGCTGAAATGATCTTCCAAGATGAAAGAATTTCTGGACTCTGATGGAGAAGTTCATCAATAAGCGTTTAGAAAGTGCCTACTACATACCAGGCACTGTACTAAATGCTGGGTATACAAAAAGAGGCAAAAGATTGTCCCAGTCCTCAGAGAATTCACAATCTAAAGGAGAAATCCAGAAGGGTACAGCCTGGTGAGAAATGAAGGCAGATAGCAAAGGCTGAAGAATGAGGACGAAGTTAGCAGAGCTCGAAGTGGTACTAGAAAACACCTAGCTCGGATCTCTTCTCATGTAAATGTAGAAACCAAGGTCTAGGCAGAGGTTCACAAAGTGGGCATTTTCACCCTCTGGGTGGTGTTAGAACAATGGGGGAGAGAGGGGTAGTAGCCTCAGGTACAATTGAGGGGCATTGAATAAAAGTAAGGGGGCAATGGAAGCATAAGGAAAAAAGAGATGATAAAATTAAAAAAATAATTGCCAAGTCTTAACCTAGTAGTGGTCGTCTGCTAACAGATCTTAACAAGCAAGTGCTGGCAGGCAAACATGTTGCACATTGTTGGGAAGTCCAGCATGCATTGGCAGGAATATGTTCACGTAATGACTTGTTTATAATACGATACTATACATATTGACACAATATTGAGTCATCAAAATTTCAATGCAGAAAAACCACAAATTTACAATACATATTAAATTTAAGATGTTATTTTAAAATATATATATTTTATATATTTTTGAAATTGTGCAATTTAAAAAAAAAACATTAAAAGGTTAAAGAAAGTTGATTTCCGGGAGACTCTGAGTAATTTTTTTTGAAAAGGCGGAGATGGGTCAAATAAATTTGGGAACCTCTGGTCTAGAAGAATGAAGTCATCTATCTGACATCACAAAGATGGTAAGAGGTGGACTTGGGATAAGAATAAGGTCTCGATTCTAAATCAAGTGCTTTCTACACTCTGCTATGCTTTTTCTTTCTTGAAGTTAGCATCAATGGGTATATAGATTTTTTTTTAGAAGTTTAGCCATGAGGATGGAGAGGGAGAGGAAGAAGAAAAAAAAAGGGAGAGGGGGGGCATTTGTTGGGGTGTCAAAATCAAAGGAAGGTTTTCTTCATGATAGGTGAAACTTAAACATGTCTGTACACTGGAGGTATGGGAATCAACAAAGAGGAAGAAATTGAAGGAATGGCAAAGTGAAAGTCTGCCTCTTGACCCAGAGGACCTGTATTCAAATTCAACCACTGCTTATTATCTGCATGACGTTGATCAAGTCACTGAATCTCTCTGGATCTCATTTTCCTCCTCTATAAAATGAGAAAATTTGAATGGATTATCTCTAAGGTCCCTTTTAGATCTAAGTCTATGACCTTATGATCCCAAGACACATGAGAGAGGGGGAAAGATGATTAAAAGGGCAAGGTCCCAGGGGATATAGGGGGATCTAGGATCAAGGGGTTAGCTTTGGTGGGGGGGAGGGTCACCACTTCCTTTGAGCAAGGGAAGAAAGAAAGCAGGGGTGATTTGAGAAAAAAGAGAATGATTGTGAGGAAATGTCACAAAGGAAAACTTAGTGGCTCTTGAGCTGAATCTGCCAAATGCTGAAACATATGAATGAAAGTAAAAAATTCAATCAGTCATCCAAATATTTTGTCTACACAGTGCCAACCATCTGGATGTTGCTCTCTTTTGCACTGTATTAATATTTTTTTTTTAAGGATGTATAATATTCATTGTAACATTGTAGTTCAAGAATCTGTGATTTCTTGGTGTATGTGCTCTCTCTGCTAAGGCAGATCATAATTCTTTTGCTTGGCATTTAAAGCCCTTCCTAATCTGACTCTAACTTCCTTCCAGACTAACTTTACATTACTCCCCCATGTGAATTCTACATTACAATCAAACTGCTTAATTGATGTCCCTTTTACACAGTGGCATTCTGGAATCAGTTCAAAATGGCTCACGTGTACCTCTTATTAAATTTTCAGTGTAACCATTTACTTCTCAGAAACAGACAAATGCTTAAAGATAGGGATTGATTTTTTTTTATTTTGCTAATTGTCTAGATTTAAGAAATTAATGAGAAAATGCGAATAATACAGATTAGACTAAAGTGCATACATTTCCTTTCCTGAAAGCTAGCTGTTAAACATTAATCAGCACTCCCCTATCTTTATACATTTCATCTTCCGCCTCTGTGACTGGCCAATCTGTCCAATCATGCCCGCAACCCCAGAATACTTAGATTTCTTAAAAATCAACCCAAGCACCAACTCCTTCAAAAGACCACTCCTGATTGTCTCAGATGTTGGTTCTTCTCCCCACCCTCGAAATTATCTTTTATGGATTTATCTGTATACATGTTGTTTTGACCTTGGTAGAATATAAGTTTCTTGAGGGCAGGGGCTATTTCAATTTTGTTTTTATACCTCAGTCTCTGTCATCTGATAAGTGCTTAATAAATGCTTGCATAAGGGTGAGAGTGCACTGATTATTCCATCCCACTTAAAAGTAAGTAACTTTGTCAGGTGAGATGACTGCTTGATTGAGTCAACCAATCCGAAACAGGTGTGCCCAAGGTCTGGTCACCTTGAATCAATCAAAGACATTTCAACTAGGTGCAACAGGAAATCTGATTTGAATGGGTGAGGGATTTGGACTTAACCTGAGGAGACTAAGTAAGTGCAAGAGATAGTTCAGAACCCTGACTGGATCCAGAAGGTCAGGCAATAGAGAGGAAAGATGAGGGGCAGTAACGTATTCATCTGGAAGAATTGATAGCTCAGTAGCAACCAGAAAAGAAAATGTGGGATTGAGCTGTGGCAGAGAAAGATGAGAATGAAGAGCGTCATTCTCCCTAGCATCGTTAGGAGCAGACAACTTGGAGTGATGCTGTCAGTGGTACCCTCCTCCTCAAAGGCTGAAGTAAATTCTAAGACATTATTTCCTTCTCATTGTGTGTCTGTTAATACGTGCTGTAATATACTCTGATGTTCCTTTACCCAAATTTTTCTGGGTACCTGATTTTGTCTCAACCATAAAGAGGCCTGTGGTTAGCTAGACATAAATACATGAACCAGAAAGCCAAATTTGTGCCTATGTGTTAAGAATTTTCATAACTGGGGGTTCAAAGTGATAGTGATCATACTCCTAAGTTTTCATGTAATATAAATTCCCTAAAGTAAGTGATAAATACAAGTGGAAACTGAGTCAGAAAACCAAATCTGTTCCTGCATTAGGCACTTTTATAGCTGGGGGCTCAAAAGGTGACTGCACTCTTAATTTTTCATGAAATATAAATTTTTAAAGCAACAGAAAAAAAAAGAAATCTTACGGAAAGAAATAAGCTATGTGTCAGACACTGTGAGAAGTACTTTATAAATATCTCATTTGATGTCACTTGAGAAGGGGACCTGCAGAACCATTAAATTGTCCCTAAGCTTAAAGTGGGCTAATTATTGTAATAGGGAACTATGTTGAACTGAGTCACTCTCATGACTTAGGAACTTTGAAAATTGATACCATTGAAAAATTTATCACCATGCAGCCAATCTGCTTCTTCAAATCTGGCTAGATTGGTGCTCATATAACAAGAATTAAATTCATCACTGACCATTAACTGGAAATCTTTCTAGCTTTGTAGAACTTTTGGATTTGCAATCCACTAGTCTAGTCTTTGAGAATCCAGGATCCCAATTCGCGTCTGGATGAGGCAGCCATGCTGGCCTTTGATAGAGGCCACAATGTACATTTCTGGGGGGAGAGGCAGGAAACCCTAACAATATTTACTGAGAAACAGTGTGTCAAATACTGACTTCTGAGTCAGGATGCGGATATTGCCTCTGATTTGTACTGGCTGTGTGACCATTGGCAAGTCACTTCACCTCTAAGTGATCCAGTCAACTCTTAAAACTGTAAGTTACACCAGATCTTCATTGGTAGAGGAAGTTTCCATACCAGGAGCTATCTATGCTGATAAAATCACCAGTCCATCTGTACAAAATTGATTTCATTTTTGTTTTTGACTGGGTCATTCGTAAGAAATAGTGTGATGTGACAGAAATTAGAGATATGGAATTCGAATCATCTGCTACTTTCTCCTAATGTAACCTTTAGTAAGAGAAAGAGAGTGCTAGCAATTGTTTTTTGTTGATCTCAGGGAATAAAGCAATGTATAGATGAATAGATAGAAGGAAGACTGACCTCTAAAGTCTGTTCAAAGAAAAACTAGATAATAAGCTTTAGTTCAGTCAGAGCTATTTCTTCATCTACAAAATGAGTGTTGAAGTAGTTTTTTGGTGTCCTGTTCATTTCTAAGTCTTTAAATGCTTTTTTGTGCCCTTGTAAAACCTAGTAAAGTTAACTTAGTGTAGATGGATGATAAGTATGGCCAAAGAATTAACCAAAGATTTGGAGAGCAGGGAGGCACAGCTGTAGATATTAGGGGACAAGTATTTGGAGAATTTGGCATAATATCAGTTGTGATTTGCCTTTATCCCTGATGTGTTTACTCAAGTCTGAATGACTCACAGGCTCCATTAGCATATATTGCTTTGTTTCAGCTCAGTTCAGTGCATACATGAGTTGACCAGGTATGGCAAGAGTGTGGAGTGGAGAGATTAGCAGGGGGAGAGGATAAGACTAGGATGCTAGGTACAAGATACTGTGCTGCATGACAAGGATACAAAGAAAAAGCTGCCCTCCAGGGGCTTCCATTCTACCCCAGGAGGCAGCAATTACAGTCAAATAAATAGAAAATATATGCAAAATATATACAAAGTTACAGTCAAGTTTTGTGTATCTACTTATATGTGTATGTGCATGTATATAAACATATACATAAATTTTTATTTATGTGTACATGTGTATAAACACATACATATACACATACATATATGTATATACATACATACTCACACTGGCTGTATGATCCTAGTCAAATGCTCTAGGTAATTTTTTAAGACCAGAGTTCTTGACCTTTTTGATGTCATGGACACCTTTGGGGCAGCTATATGGCAGAATGGACACAAAATGAGATAATACTTATAAGTACAGTGCATGACACATAACTAGGCTCTAGATAAAAGCTTATTCTCTTCTCCTTTGACAGCCTGGTGAAGCCTAGGGATCACTAGAATAATATTTTTTAACTAAGTAAAATAAAATACAAAGGAAACCAAAAGCTAATGAGAATAAAAGTGTATTTTTTCCCTATCCAAGTTAATGGACCCCAATTCCCCAACATATACACACTCACACACACACACATTCACACACACACACACTCACACACACTCACATTCACACACACACACTCACATCCACATTCACAGACACACACACTCATACACACACATTCACACACACACTCACACACACACACTCACACACACTCACACTCACACATTCACTCACACACACACACTCACACACACATACCTGATCCATGGACCGCAGGTTAAGAATCTTTTTTCCTCCAGGCTAGACTCTTGACTTCCTTTGCCTGCCAAGTCACATATCTTTTCCTCTCCCTGCTTCATCCTCATCCCTCCCATTTATCCTTTTATACCTTGTTTTTCTTAATTAGAATATAAGCTCCTTGAGGGTAGGGACTGTTTTTCTTTCTACTAGAACTTGTATTCTCATCACTCAGTAAAATGCCCATCACAAAGTAAGTGTTTAACAAATGCTTGTTGACTTACCTCTAAAACTACAGAGAAAACTCCAGGTTTCATTGGTAGAGGTTGTTTCCTCATCCAGAAGTTCCCCTATATCAAAATCACAAGTCTATTCCTATCCCTGAATATAAAATAATATCACAGTCAGAGAGAGCGCTAACAATTGTTCTTTCATGTTGGTCGCAGGGAAGGGAATAAAGCTATGTATAAAAGAATACACAGAATGAAGGCTGACCTCTGAAGTCTTTTAAAAAAATTTGGATAATAAGCCTTAGTTGAGTCAGAGCTTTTTGGTCAATCTCTGAGAGCCCTCTTTCCATGGATGGACTATTATTTAACAGGCACTTAAATTGAGACCAGCATCCTGATTCTAGGGCAGCCCAACTTTTATTGGAAGTCTCTGCCACTTTTAAACATCTTTAATACATTTTAAAAATAGAATTGTAAAAGCAGCAGCCAGACTTCAAAGCAAAGACATGTTGTGCCAGAATTACGAAGCTGGTGACGATTTTCACTGGTTGTAAAGCTCTGAGAGCGTCTTTCAGTCCTGGGAGCATTGACAAGGAACAGTTCTGCTCATAGCCCCCAGACGACCAGAGTGTCTCTCGGATGGGACCAAATCAGAACAGGTGGCAAGGAGTTCTTGCCACAGTGTCCAGTGCCACTGGCACATTCAGGGACAGAACCAGGAGAACCAGTCATAATAGTAAAACTGTGTGGGAAATTCAATGGCAGTTCAATTCGTGAAACATTTGTTGAATATTCACTCCGGGTTCCAACTCTAGGGTCTGAATGTCTGGTAAAGCTCCTGACACAGAGTGAATATTCATTAACTCACTCAAAAAGCACTAATCAAGCACTGGCTAGATGCCAGACATGGAACTAGGTTCGGCAGATAATAAAAACATAGTACTTTAAGGTTTGCAAATAGCTCTAGAAATATTATATCATTTTATTCTCACAACAATCCTGGAAGGAAGGTGCTATTATTATTTTCCTTTGCAGATGCACAAGTTAAGTGACTTGCCCAGGATCACACAGCCAAGTTGTACATAGCTGAGACCAGATTTGGAGTTGTGCTCTGGACTACAGGTCCAGTGTTCTATCCATTGTGCCACCTTGCTATCCAAAGAAAAAGTAGAAACAATCTCTTCTGCCAAATAAAGTAGAATGATTTATACCAGAGATTTTTGGTACTTGGAAGGCATAGCTATTGACCCAGAATCCTCTTCTTCAAAGTTTGATGAACTGTTTTGAGGCAACTGGAAATAAATTGATGAACAAGTTATAATTCCTGACCTGGAGAAGAAAAATTTGGCTAGACTCCAGAGAATGAAGCAAGCAGGAGTCAAGGAGATTTTAATATCCTCACTCATGTTTTCTGGAGGTCTCTGGGAAAGGAATCTAAGAATACTTTTACAGAAAAAGTATTTGTATCCTCTTGGATATGTGGATATGAAAAGAGTTAGATGAAAAAGACTGAATGAGCAGGATAATGTTGGGAAAAGTAGGTAAGGACAATGACAGTGTGTAGATTGATATGTTATGGAATGTTGGAGTGGATGGGACTGGATGCTTGTGTAAGGAAACACCCTACCACTGGTCCAGAGCATGATATATAGTTTTTTTTTAATTTTCTGATATCTTTTATTTTTATATCACCTTCACTTACCAATGTATCTACCAATTTACCAATTTATTATTTACCAATATGTTATTTCCCTTACCCAGAGGACCAATCCTCTGTAACAAAGAATGAAAAACAAAGGGGTGAAGAGAAGGAAAACAGTTTAACAAGATTAATTAACACACTAATCAGGTGTGATAGTGTATGCTAAGTTCTACTTCCATAGTCTCCCATTTGGGGGAAGAAGGCAGGAAGGTGCAGTCCCATGTTTCTTCTTGGGATCAAGCTTGTAGACCTCACTATCACCTATCTAAATGACTAGTTTTATTCCTCTCAGATTCTAGATTCACATAGCTCATCAAGTTCTCATCATAACAAAGTTCTTTCACCTATGCCAGGACCCCCAGATTACACTTGCAATAAAAATGTGAATCCTGCCTCCCTCATCAAAGGACTGTAGGGGCTAGAAGAGATCTAGGTCAAAGTTTTCATTTTTACAGCTAAGAAAACTGGGGCCCAGTGAGGTCCTGTGATATGCCCAAGATCAGATGGTTAGTAGGAGGCAAAACCAGGATTTGAACCAAGGTCCTCTGACTCCACTGTTTTTTCTGTTGTATCTCACTAGCATATACTATCCTGGCCCTTCTATCTCTTTCTCCTACACCACAGAGCAATGGTCCTTAAAGTGACGGGGTCAGTTCTCATATCATTCTCATAATAATACTAAGATGTTTTCATTTCTAACATGGGAAATATCAATAGAAATAACCCAAATAAGCAAGAGGCCTTTGGGGTCCTCAATAACTTTTAAGAGTTTAAAAGGGTCTTCAGACTAAAGAGAGTGAAACTCACTGGTATAGAGCATAGTTTTGCATCAAATAACATTGTCCACACTGTCAATGCAAACCTATTTAAGTCATCTGTGCTTGGCACTAGCCTGATGTGAGGACCTGGTGCAAGAAAGAGTCTTAAACAATCTGCTTCCTCAAAAAATAAAGTAAAAATGAAATGTTCAAGTGGCAAAGTCCCCTCAGGGTCTTCTAGCATGATACAGAGTAGATCAAATGGCTTTGGTGCCTCCAACAGATGAGAGCCCCGGTGTTCAAATGACAAATTAAGACATTTAAAGTTTTTCAATTGATTTCCTTTGGACAGAGTCACAACAGTTTAAAAATTGGTCAGCCAACACCTCCCTGCTGAAGGGAAGCAGAGAGCCTCCCACTGCTTTATTTCATTCCTCCAGGCTTCTGGCATTGTACCTCGTGCAGGCAAATCCAATATAACAACTTGCTTTGTTTGTTGTACCAGAGGAGACTCTCTTCCAGGACAGAAAACTGACTCTATATCCGCTATTAAAGTGGCTTCTGCAAATAAGCCCCTTCTCAAAAACAAAATCCCTCCCCCACTTTTCCTAGCCCAAACTTTCATGTGAATGGGTAGTTGGGGAAGGGAGAATGACCACTTTAAAGCGACAGGATTGTTAAATACACCATGGCTGGGAGTAGAACTTTTCCCTCTTTTCAAGAAGCTGGGTTTTGTTATCTTACCACAGAAGTGACCAGAAGTAACCCACCTTCCAGCATCAAACATAAGCCGATGAAAACCCTATCCTTCCGATTGTATCAGACCAGCTTTGAAAGTGATGGTTGTTAAGAATTCTTTTATTTACTCAGCCATTCCATAACCCTGTTCCATTTCTGAAGCTGATGAAGCACCCATTCTCAGGTTAGCTGACCCTCTTGGGAGTGGCACAGTGGTAGTGAGGGTTACCGCATGTGGGGGCACAGATTCTAGCCCAGTCTGCATTAGGCTACAAGCAGAGAATGCTTGGGTGTAGAACTAGGAATGAACTAGGCCTGGTGTGATAACTAATTTAGTTCTACTTTTAAAATAGATGCAATCTAGAAAGGGGAGACACATCTCAGTTGGGATGGTCAGGAGCTGGAGAGATACTGCCAGAATGGTTGATGTTATTAGGGTTCAACTTGCCTTTGCTGAAAAGTCACCCAACACAAAAAAAATAACACAAATCCAAAAATGATAGAAGCCCAACAAATAATATTAGGACAGTGTATAGAATGAAATTTTAGATGAATAGTATGATATTTTAACATATCCTGCCTTTGATACATACTGACCCTGGGCAAGTCACATAACAATCTCGATACTATAAGCAACTTCAAGACTATAAATTGCAGATGAAATACAATCAGCACTGGTAGAAAGTATTTTCTCACCTGGAAGTTCCCTACACCAAGGAAATAACAGGTCCAGTGCCTATCTTATCCTATGCTTATTTAAACATTTTATTTTAACACTCTACTATTATGTAACATATAAAATTGTATAATATATGTTATATAACATATAAAGCTAGGAGGCCCAGTGGATAGAGTCCCAGAGTCAGGAAAACTCCTCCTCCTGAGTTCAAATCTGGCCTCAAACACTTACTAGTTTTCTGACCCTGGGCAAGTCAATTAACTCTGTTTGCCTCAGTTTCTTCATCTGTAAAAATGAGCAGGAGAAAGAATGGCAAATCACTCCAGCATCTCTGCCAAGAAAACCCTAAATGGGGCCACAAAGTTAGACACCACTGAAAATGACTGAACAACAGTCCTTAGCACCACGCATTACATACAGGGAATAGGAAATGGACCTTTGGTTCCAATGGCATAGGGAACTCTCAGATGAGGAAACTCCTACCAATGCAGGTTGAGTCATACAACCAGGATGTATCAGAGATAGGACTTGAACCCAGATCTTTTTCTGACCCTGAAGTTGACTGTCTACTATGCAATACATATAGTATGGTCTTACTCAATGTTTTTTGGCTTGGGTTGTGGACTTGGGCTCTTTCTTGTACAGTCTCAGGTAAGTTATTTACCCTTCCTAAACAGCCACATGGATTTATAGCAAATAAGGACATCCAATTCTCCCTTGTCTCATAATTCACCCTCACATTATATTGGAAAATTTGATCCTCAAGAAGTGCTTCTATTAAAGCATGAGAATAGTGCCCACCAATGAATAAAGTTCTCAAATACTCTTGTTGAATTACTGTACATTTTGAAGTTCAGAACAAAAACCTTGTGCAACATGAGCCACCAAATCCACAGAGCTTTAAGATGTCCCAACTCTACCTTTATACTCTGGGTGTGGGGTAGGGTTCTTCTGGCACCATACATCTTCCTGAAATTCTTAAGGGGTCTCTCGGCCTTTAAAGTTCTCATTAAATTGTTCCATTTTAAATACTAAGTGCTAAAATGCCTAGGCCTTGGATTTCAGGGGAATGCTGCTAATTGGTAGATCTGATTGCTGAGCTATATCTGAAAGATCATTGAGGATGTGAAACTTAGAGCAGAATTAGAGAAAGGTAAATGATTGCCCAATTTTTCAAGAAAGGAAGAGGATAGAGTGTGCAGACCACAAGCCACTGAGTGACTTCTATGACTACCTGGCAAATTTTTTTCTAACACATTAAAGAGATGGTTACTGAGTATATTGAGAAGGAAGTGATGATCACAAAGAGCCAAAATGACTTTATCAAGAGCCAGGCATGGAAGACTAACTTCATTTCCTTTTCTGACAGGGTCACAAAACTGGTAGAACTGGGGACTTCCTCCAGTGTAATTTACCTGGACTTTTTTTAGAAATATGATAAAATCTCTTGTGCTTTTCTAATAGAAAAAAATGGGAAGAGGTGTTCTAGATGATAATACAGTTAAAAAGATTTGGAGTTTGTTTGGAACACTCATAGTAAATCATTTTGAGAATTACTGCTTTGTAGTATAGTGTGAAATCTGGTACTACCTACCAGACATTCCTTCAATTTCCAGTTTTTTAAGAGCTGCAATAAATATCCATCAGAATAAGTGGATGACAGTTTCATGGAGAAAGAATTGGGTTGATGGCAAGAGGCATTTCCTAGCCATTGGAGTTGTCCAGCAGTGGGTTGGGTTACCTTGGACGGTGGGGGTTCCTTCTCATTGGAATTCTTCAAGCAAAAACTGGATACTTGTCATGTATATTATAGGGAGGATTCCTTTAGAGTATGTGTTACAGTAGATCATTTCTGAAGTCTGATATAAGTCTGAAATTCTCTAATTCCAAAATCTGCAAAAAATATCCCCCGAAATCCACAACTCAAAACTTAAAATTACTCCCTTCTTGACATGCACAGGAGAATATATGCTCTGTGTTTCCATAAGCAAACTTTACTTCCATGACCTTTGGCAGATTCCTATAATTCTTATAGGATATAGATGTATGTATTTGCATATGTGTATATATCTTATATGTGTGCATATATAAATATACATAACTATATATAATGTATGTTACCAGCTATATTATGTTTTATGTCTATAATATCTATCTATCCAGATATAGAAACTCTTGTAGGAAATATTTATAGTATCCTCTTGGGGATCCACAATGCCTCCTCCCACTCCCTCTTTAAAGTAGGTGCAGATATCCTCTGACTTCTTATCTGATATGATGGCACTTTTAATTTGCTGCTGAACTGGAAATTCATGCGTTTACAAAGAGACTGGGTCCCTCAGACCTTTTCTTCCTGCAGGCTTAGCTAAGACTACAAGGACAATTCTCTGAGGTCCAGAAGGTCAATGCAGAAAAGAAACAGAAATGAATGACCTCTCTAGTCTCTCTACTGGATTCTAGTTCAGCAGCCAATCATAGGTATTATCATGACTGATAGAAAGAGTTTGGAGGATATCTCAGCTGCCCTGAATTTGGAGGGAAGAGCCCCCCCCACATCACACTTCCCCATGGGGGTGGTATATATACATACATACATAAATATATATAAAGACTCATACCCACACATATCTATATACACCCATATCTGTCTATCTATGCAACAGAGAAGGGAAATTTACAAATGCATAAAAGAAGGTGGATAGACATCAAATTGCTTCTGATTTGAGCTAAACAGAGCTAAAGCCCTATCCTATTAGAGAGTACTCATAAGATAAATGTACTCTTTCTGTAATGACTCTGAAAAGCAGATTATAGGACAAGTTCCCACTTAGGCAGGGGTTTTGTTTTTATTCTACTTAGCTCAAGTCAAAACTATCAGTCCTCTTTCAGAGTCTGTCAGTTTTGAATGGCCTTAAATAATTCTTCACACTTGAGAGGGCTCTGTGTCTGTTTGCTGATAGGCAAAGCTATGTGTGAATGAGCAGGTTTCCATATAGGCCTCATAACCAGAACTGTCCCTAGAGTACAGCAAATCAGACCAATCACCATGTTTTGGAAGGCCTGGGACTGCTGGTGCTGGGTAGTGATTTAGGGTAGTGAGGAAGGAAAAAGGCATTTGAATTACCAGGTAGTACCAAAAAAAAAAAAAAGTTCTGAGACTTAGACACTCACATAGTCATCCCCTTCTCTTCCCCTCAGCTTCTAACCTCATCCCTAGTCTATGAACAAGTCACATTGTGTGCTCTTTCTCCTTTGTAGCAGATTTCACACCCTCTTTTAGGGATATTTCGCCCATGATATTCATTTTTACCTGGTTCCACCTGTTTACAAATATATAAAGTGATTTGTCCTGGTTCTCTCACTCCACTAAGGAAAAATTCTGGCCCAGATTTAAAACACACTCAGAGACTGTGTTAAGTTAGAGATAACATTGATACTTCTTTTTACCAAGAATCCTAAAATGTCAGAGCTTGGAGTGACCTTAGAGGTCATCTCTTCCAGCACCTATATTTTACAGATGAAGAAACTGAGGCCCCAAGAAAAGTAGTGGTTTACACAATATCTTATAGCTAGCTGATGACAATCCCTTCTACCCCAAGTTGAGTGCTTCCTACAAGACTACACTCAGTGAAAAAGTTCTTTGGAGGAAGTTCTGTGGAGGTTTTTGAATGCTAGAATAGTTTGGCCATATGTAGATCATTATATGCTAGGGAGACAGTGTTGGAGCCCTAAACTGAGGTGAGAGAGAGAGAGAGAGAGAGAGAGAGAGAGAGAGAGAGAGAGAGAGAGAGAGAGAGAGAGAGAGAGAGAGAGAGAGAGATGTATTTCAATATAATTGATTTCCTTCATAATCTTACACATTCTGTTTTATTCATTTAAAAACATTAATTTGAGATGAAAAAACTTCAGTAGACCGCCAAAAAAGTCCATGATACAAAACAAATTAAGAACTCCTTTTGTAGATGAAGAACCAGAGTCAAATTGTGGTATACGTAATTTAGCAGACCATGAGTTAACTTAGAGGGACCATCCCAGAGAGCATATTCACCCTGGACATCCCTTGGAAACTTCCAGAGATTCCAAGGACTCAGGACTTGGTAGAAGATAACAAAGTCTAGAAGATGAAAAACAAAGAAGAAGGAGAACCAAGGGGACATTTTATACAGTAACAACAATATTGTTTTAAGAACAACTTTGAATAATTAAACCATTTTGACTATTATAAATACACAAAGTAACTACAAATACCATATAAAGGAAGACACTGCATCCAGAGAAAGAACTGATAAATAGAAGTATGTCTAGAATGGTTTTACATATGTGTGTATATACACATTGATACATATTTGTGTCTAATGGTAGCCATCTTTAGGGTTGGGGGAAGAGAGGAAAGAAAAAAATTACACGATAACTTTATTATATATTTCAAAGGAAGAACAGTTGTACATAATAAATCTGCAGTTTCATCTAGAAACATCTTTTTTCTTATCCTATTATGTGATGGAAATGCTTGTTGTATTTCTTAAGTTCAGAATAAATAAATAAAAGTTCTTAAAAAGAAGATGACAAACTTCCTACCTTCTTTCAGCAATGGGGTGCTAAAGGGATTTAGCATTTTAGTAAGAGTGGGGTTTTAGCAAACGTAGGAGATTTGAAAAGGAAACCTCTTTCCTCCTTCATTAGACATCAGACTCCCTTGAGACTAACTATGTTCCAGATCACATGTCTGGGTCCAGAGCAGAGAGACCCCTCAGGAAGAGAATGAGGGTGCAATACCACTCCCCATGGGTCAGTAGCAGTCCTTCCATGTTAGAATCAGCTGAATCTGACTGAAATGGATTGAATAAATGGGGGAGTAAGGGGAGCAGGCAGTTAGTTCCTGGAGTGGAGGTTTTAAGGAACAAACTGGAGGAAAAGTTTGTGTTCTGAATTTGAGTATTTAGATCTCATGAGAATGGTATAGAGGAAGGATTATAGAGTTTTGTGTGGGTTTGAGTAGAGTTAAGGATGATCTTTGTAGCTATATAAAAGGATGAGGTAGAATAAATGCCGGCTGTGGGGAGAAAGGGATTTGCCGTCATCCTGGAGCCATAAGCGCCACCTCCCACGTGAGAGAGATGACAGGAGATCTGAAGAGAAAGAAGAGCTATGTTCTAGATCAACAAGATTTAATCACTGGCTGGATCCAAGGTGATGGAAACCAAGAGTTCATCCATTGATTGTCTTTGTGAAATGTTGGAGGAGATTCCTGTGGCTGGGAGAAGTCATTGGATTTAGAGGGGTTTGGTTCTGTGAGGGGAGGGAGGGACTCACTTTTAGTATCTACCACTCTTAGCCTAGGGAAGTCTCCCCTCCCATTTGTGGTCTCATGGATTTCACATTAATTTTAGAAGCAGAGTACCTAAATTTGTTTTCAGTAACAATTAACCTCTCAAGCCTCAATTTTCTCATCTGTAAAATGAGTGTATTGGCCTAGATGGTCATCAAGGTCTCTTTCAACAATTAATCTATGATTCAATGTACAAATCATGGCCTAGATAGTGGCACTCCAAGGATGACTCCACACTTCAGGGACTGGATCAGTCTAGTTCTAGAGCAGAAATGAGAAACTGAGATCTGGTCACTCCTTTCCTTGCGTATACCTGAGAAAGTCATTGAAATCTCTTCGCTTAATGTGCCTCAACTCCCTTCATGGAAAAAATGCTTACCATGAGCTCTCCCATCCTCCATGTGCTAAATGGTCTACAGGCTTAGGATATATAGGATAATAACAACATAACAATTTGGGTTTATAGTTTCAAGGTTCGTAAAGAGCTTTCCACACATGCTCTTATTGCTACAACCCTGTGATGTAGGGGTGGTTGTTAAAGATACATATTGTTACATGTTACAGATGGGGAAACTGATGTTCAGAGGAATTGAAGGATTTGCTCAGGGTCACATGGCTAGTTAGGATGTGGCCTAACATTTGAAACCAGGCCTTCCTGGTTCTATGTCTAGTGCTCTATCTGCTAGATCAGAAGGCAGCTGGGTGGTACAGTGGACACAGAGCTGGCCCTTGAGCCTGGAGGACCTGACTTCAAATCCAACTTCAGACTCTTACTGTGTGACCCTGGGCAAGTCCCTTAACCCAATTTGTCTGAGTTTTCTCATCTGTAAATGAGCTGGAGAAGGAAATGGCAAATCATTTACTCTAGAATCTTTGCCAAGAAAACCTCAAATGGGGTCATAGAAAGTCAAACACAACTGAAAATGATTGAACACATCTCAAACAGGTATCTCATGGGGCTTCATGCTCCTGAGTATAGCACAACTTCATAGAAAAGTAACTGGTAAATATTTTAAAAAATTAATTAAAATATAATAGAAGACAAAGTTAATATGTGGTTCTCTAAATCACTATATAGCCCACAGGGCTCCTTTTATGAAGGATTTAGTGGTCTTGTTTCTCTCTGAATTTGATGCCACTGCCCTAGACATTGCTGGCTCCCTTTTCCTGAATTGTTGGAAGGATTTTGAGGTGTGGGGTTAATGATGTTGCTAATGGAAATGAGAAGGCGGTGAGGAAGGGAGGAGGGGGGAGCAAGGGGGACTAACACTCAGGATGACAGATCAGAAGTGTTGGCTTCACGTTGCTTTGAAGGAGGTGGCATCTAGCTATGAACTTTTTTTAGGCCAATGGGGCTTCATTAAACATACTTAAACCTTTATTCATTAAATGCTGGAAACCATCCAAAGAGCTTTCTAAAAAAATTAATCTTATTCTGAATATTGAGATGCTTGGGATGAGGAGAGTAATCACCTGCCCAAGAGCGACTCTCCAGACTTCAGCAATGCCAAGCAAAATCACGTAAAACTACCCTTGGACCTAAGGCATCCCGTAGGTGATCTGTATAATAACAATCACAAAACCTTTAATAAACATTCTCTCCTTTCCTCCCCACCCCCACAGCACAGGAATATTGGATTTATATACTAACCGAGTGGAATTGTGGTTGAACTTTAAAGTGATTACATAGCTAGGAGGTTTGTGTAAATGGAAGTGAATTACAGTTTGTGAAGGTGTGGTTCCTGGCCAGAAATGAACTATTAGAGGAGAGTTCAGAAAGTTCTAATTTTTATTTCCTCATGCCTATGATTAGTGGAGAAAATGCCATCAAAATGCCAGATTGATGGACTTTTGCAGAAGGGATTACAGAGGTTTTTGAGCAAGACTGTTAGTATGGTGGATTAGTTGTCTCCAAGTAGCTGTTCAGTAACAACTTAGCAGGTCTTGCCCTGCCAAATGGTTTCCAAACTCCTATTTGTTACCTGCATGGGGTCTGGGCATAACTTCTTATTGTGGGGCACTGGGAAATAAAAAATGAGCTTTCTGATGCAGAAATGCTTGGGTCGTTTTACTGCTCTTTCTATGACAAGTTTGTGGAAAACCACAAATAAACACTTGGGGTTTACATTCCAAATGCTACGACAATTTATTATTCTCCAACATTATATTCTAGTACAGCAGAATGAAATGTGCCGACATGGTTACTTCTTCATGTTCCAGTGGCAATTTGGAAAATGTGCAAGCTTAGCTAATTGTAAAACAAATAAATGACTATGTTTTTACAAGAATCCTGTAGCAGCAATGGATGATTTGGCATAATGGAAGTGCTACATGACTGGTTTGCCTTGCTTGTCTCTTGATTTAGACTACCAATATATTAAGGATATTCAAACACAGGAGAAACTGTAATATACTGCAGTGGATACAAGATCAACTTTGAATTCTGGAAGACTTGTGTTCAAATCCTACTGCTGATACACTAGCTATGAGATTATGGTAAATCCTGCTCTTATTTCATGGCAAAAATGATCATGGCAAATTCAGACATTTATTCCTTGGGCAAATTGTTTCATCTCTTCTAGATTAGAGGATCATAGACCTAGCATGGTGTTTGAAGGCTAGAAGAGACCTCAGTCCAATATCCTTATTTTAAAGATGAGGGAACTGAGATTCAGAGAGATTAGTAAATATCTGAGGGAAGATTCAATCCAAGATCATTCACATTCTAAGTCTAGCATTCTATACATGACACCATACTTCCACTCTTTCCCAGGGAAATCTCTATGACTCTTAAGTTGCATATAAGCTTCCAATTTGTATTGGTGGAAGGAGGATCCACTTTGTGACTTCCCCACACTTATAAATCACAGGACCAAGAGGAAGACAGACAGAAAGGCAAAATCTTCCAGGGTAATTCTTGTTACACATAGACAATAAAATGACAACAATAAGAAAAGTCAGAATTAAGCTTGAACTAGCAGAAATATTTTGAGATCTAATACATATGTTGTTACTGCTCAAAGTTATGCTTGTTGCCCTGACCACTAGCCTATTGAAGGAAAAATTCCCTCAAAGATTTTGCTCCGTGTCTTGTAAACAAATGGTTGATTGAATTTTTCACTTTCAGACAGCTTCCTGCCATCATATAGACCCAGTTTGTAGCAATTACGAGGCAAGCTCACTATTGAGCACATCCCTTTGAATAAAATTCCCATTTTCCAGCTCAAATCTCTCCTTTATGGGCACACCCCCTACCACCTTGGACAAGCAATTTTTCTCCTCTCTGAGGTCTTTTCTTTTTTTTAACTATCTTTACCATTGGTTTGGTAACCTGCTGTCAATAAGATACATTGCCTTACTATATATGGGTGGGGAACCTCCAGTGGAGAACAAGAGAAAAATGACAGTCGAAGGCAGGTGGGGAAGCTGCAGCCTTGAGGCTACATGTGAGCACACAGTGGGCTACATTTGAGGACCTAGAGGACCACAGTTGACTTTGAGGCTATAGATTCCCCACCCCTGACTGTCATTTTTCTCTTGTAATTTTTTAACAAGTTTTTTTTTTTAATGTTTTTAAAAAATTTTTGTTTCTTTGACTACACTATAATCTCCATGAAGACAGTATTCATTTCTTATCCTTGTTTTTGAAGACTAGGAGTCCATAGATGACAGAGTTTCAGATTTAAAATCATGAAGTCCTGAGTTCAAATCCTGCCTCTGACTAGCTGCATTACATCATAGGTATATCATGTAATCTCTCTGAGCCTCATCTGTAAAAATGGAGACAACATTGGTACATATCGTATGGGTCTGTTGTGAGGCTCAGAGGAGATCATGATGCAGAGACCCAGGGAAGCCTAAAAAGGCTGTATAAATGCCAGCTTTTATTATTTGTGTCTTAAACAGCACCCAGCACAGTGCCTTACCCATAAGTACCTAGTACTTCTCTGTTGATTGAAGACACACAATTGACCAGTGTGCCTGCTCTATCAAACATATATATGACATGGTATGGTCCCTGAGCACAAGGATGTTACTGACAAAAGCATTATAGGATAATCTCTTCTGTGAGGTTCCTTTTAACCAGATTTACTTGAAAGCTGCTTCCACTGGAAGTATTCAGTAAGCATTTGTGCTTCCTGTGGAGGAAAGTTACTTATAAGCAACTTATAAAAAGGACTTACTTGACTGGCTAAGATTATTTTTCTTCTGAATTATACCCTAATATATATATAGCTTTCTCACTTTCAGCTGTTTCACTTGGAGCTTTGCCCAGCACAATTTACGTCTATGAACTACTGAGCATTTAAGCAAATTAAGTGTCCAAAAAATCAAACACAAATCGTATCTTAGTGATTTATGCCTTCATAAAGCAAAACACATACAGTGTGCTGAGCACAGTCTAGATTTATGGCTCTACTAGTTAAGGAATATTAATAGACAACTACTAGGGAATGTGTCAAGGATTGTGTTTGTATATGTTTAATTCTTGGCCATGGAGATTCCACCCCTACCCTTACCCCCCATGATATTTATCTTACACATCAATTTTAATGCTAATATTCCAAGAACGGGGGGAAGTGATAGGTCTTAAAAAATGCTTAACTGTCACCATGAACTAGAAAGTTCAGAAAACTGGATGAACCCAGTTAGCTGTATGTTTCTAGGCAAAATCTCACATGTTAATATTTCTCGTCTTCCAATATTTGGTGTAAAATAATTAGCACCATAGCAACCATCACTGTATAATAGTGATTAACTCCCATTCGCACCGAACTTTAAGGTCTACAAAGCCTTTACATGGGGCAGCCCACTTGATCTTCCTCTCTACTCATACAGCTGCCACCCTAGATCAGGGACTCTTTCCTGAACATCTAGTTGGCTTCCCTGCCTTAAGTCTCTCCCAACTCCAGAGAAATATTCCTAAAGGGTATGTCTGACTATGTGCTTCCTCTTCTTTTTCCAAACTCTCTCCACATCAAAATGGAGCCACTGGTTCTCTATTTCCCCAAGGATCAAAAGGTAAACTTCACAGTATGATTCCAGTCTACTTACCACTCTTATGTACACAGTTTCCCTCCACACATTCTAGAATCCAGCTAAATTGGCATACTTAGTATTCTTCCTGCATAATAATACATCTCCTCTCTTCATAACTTCCCACGAGGTGCCTCCTACGCCCAGAATTTACTTCCTCTTCATGTCTACCTCCTGAAATCTCTAAGTCCCTTCAAAGCTCTACTTCCAAGTAGAAACAATTCCAGTACAAGTTGTGGTTTTTGATCCACACCACTTCCAGCGTGAGAATGTTTCAGAACCATCCTCTCCTAGCTACTAGGGCTTCCCAAAATTACTTTCAATTTATTTTGCATATATGTAAGCATATATTTTATATGTGCACACATGATACATGTATAGCCATATATGTGTGTACCCACACGTATCTTGGTGTATGTGTATTGTTTCCCACATAAAATAAGAGCTCCTTAAAGCTAGGGACTATGTTGTTTTTGTTTTTGTATTCCCAGCACTTACCACAATATCTGACCAAGATTAGGCTTTTAATAAATATCTTTTGATTGATTTTTCAAGTAACGGTTAGCAAGGATAGGGAACCTGTGGCCTTGAGGCCATGTGTGGCCCTCCAGGTCCTTAGGTGTGGCCCTTGGACTGAATCCTAGAGGACCTAGAGGGCCACATGTAGCCTCAAGGCTGTAGGTTCCCCACCCCTGGGCTAGTGCTTTGTCTCCAAGAGATTCATATTCTGATGTTGCTAAGACTTACATTTAGGAAGATATTTATCAAAATATAAACTTTTGAGTTGAGGATCTTTTGAAGTCTTTTTACCCCAAGTTCAATAGTGGATTATCCAGTTTTAGTTGGGAGTTTCTGCTGCAACTCATGCAGTAGAAAATGTCAGTTCAAAGCAGTTAAAGTCCCTTGGGGACTTACTTGGTAAAACTTGGAAACCTCTTTTTGAAAACTTTCTTAAAACTTCATGGTACATTTTCCTTTTGTGGAAAGTCCCTAAATAATTGACTGTTGGAGAAGAGACAGTGATATTTTCATCCAGTCAAGTAGCCTAATAATAAACTGAAAGTCAGTTGATTCCAGAATTTTTATTTTTCTTTTTAGAAAATAACATATTGTTTTAATTTTTTTGATAGGTAGCAAAATAAATGCTTAAATTTTTTAAGAAAGCAGGTCAATGATTAGAATTACATTTATCTACCTGGAAAAGAAAAGAATCAAAAGTGCTTAATAACTATCTTTAAGCCTGAAAAGTTATGTTGTTCAAGAGAATGACCTTTTGTCTTTTTTTTTTCCCACTGAGAACAGAACAGGAAGAGACAAGCTAATAGTGTTGCAGACATGACTGGAATTAGAGTTAGGGTAACATTTACTCATAGTAAGTAAAGATTCTTTTAAGATTATACTTATAAAGGCGATTAAATGATGAAAACATGAGAAGAGAGCAGGCAGCCTTCACAAACGATTTTCCATAGCAGAATACACTTTTACATTCATACAAGTGACTGAAAGGTGTACAGGATACAGTTATTTGTTAGTCATAAATAATTTGACAATAGAACCTGGAGAGCATACAAAAGCTGACCGAAATTTTCCAGGTTATATGGCAAGAGGAATTTATCCCCCAAGAGTTCAAGGATGCCTCCATTGTCCATCTCTGTAAAGGTAAAGGGAATAGACTGTCCTGCGACAATCACAGGGGGATCTCTCTCTTAGTCATTGCTGGTAAGATTCTTGCTAGAGTCCTCCTTAATAGGCTGATCCTTCACCTAGAAGATGGTCATATACCTGAGAGCCAGTGTGGCTTCAGAAAGCGTCAAGGAACAGTCGATATGATGTTTGCTGCCCAACAACCCCAGGAGAAATGCCCAGAGCAGAACAGAGATCTGTACACAACGTTTGTAGATCTGACCAAGGCCTTTGACACTGTTAGTGGTGAGGGCTTATGGAAAGTTATGACTGCCCTGAGAAGTTCATCAGTATTGTATGTCAATTTCATGATGGCATGTTTGCCTGGGTTTTGGATAGTGGACCGTGCTCTCGTGCCTTCCTAGACACTAATGGAGTGAAACAGGGCTGTGTGCTTGCTCCCATTATTTTTAGCATGATGTTTTCAGCCATGTTGTCAAATGCTTTCAATGAGGATGAACACGGCATCAAGAGAGCAAATACTGTATTCAGCCTTAAGTTTGTCTCACATTCTAAGGTCATACCAGGATACTTGGTTGATGCAACCATAGAGATAATTTTATTGAAACAGGTCAGCTTATGAGTGGAAGCCCTTGAATATCATAGTGCCTCTTAAGCAAGATCTACCACTACCCAAAAGGGATCAGCTTAATAATTCATACAAGAAAATCCAAATGGATGAAAACTATTTATTGTCCAGAATACAACTGGATGGACAGGCCATTGAGCATAGACCAAATGCTACAGATTTGAATAGTGTAGGGGGACAGTCTGGACTGCATTTGGGAAATTCTGCTTTCTATGAACCCAAGATTTGAGTTCAGATCTGTCTTCAGATGCTTACTAGCTGTGTGACTCTGGGCAAGTCACTTAACCCTGTTTACCTCAGTTTCCTCATCTGTAAAATGAGCTGGAGAAATAGCAAACCATTTCAAAAAAACTCCAAATGGGCTCATGAACACAACTGAAACAACTGAACAACAGCAAAATTCTTCCATAATGCTACAAATCGTAGGATACAATGGTGTCTGAAGAATAAAAATTGCAAGTGACTCAATTGTTGATGAAGAGAGGTAAGGAAAGAATAAGTATGTGGCAATATATGATCAATAACAACTTGAGTATAAGAAGTATTAGAAAAGATATCATTCAAGAAATATATAATAGAAAAAAGTAGTGTAAGATACAAGATGAGAAGCATGAATACTGCGCTGGTGTTGGTGCTACATTTAGAATCTTAAAAAAGGTATGAGTCAGCTTTTTAAAATGACAATACTACAAAAACTAATTTATAGTTTCAATGCTATACCAATCAAATTGTCAAAGGGATTCTTTACAGAATTTGATTAAAAGAATTTCATTTGGAAAGATAAAACATCTAGAATATTAAGAGAAAAAAGAGTTAGGGATGAAGAGAGGGTAGCATTTCTATGTCTCGAACTATGTCAGTCACCAAAACCATTTGACATGTTATTTAAAAAAACAGGTAGATCAATGGAACAGACTAGACAAGGGAGAATTAAAAAGAATAAAACTCAATAACTTGATGTTCAATAAACCAAAAAAATATATAAATTACTTTGGAAGTAACTCACTATTTGATTTTTTTAGTGCTGGGGAAACTGCAAAAGAGTCTGGCAGAAATTAGGCTTAGAACAATACATTATACCATATCCCACAATATATTCTAAATGGATATGTGACTTAAATATTAAAGATCACTCCATTAATAAAGTAGAAGAGAAGCACCTTCCCCTTCATGTACCCTTCACCATTATGGTTTGGAAATGTATTCTTAACCAAATAAGGAATAGAAACAATTACAAAGGATAAAAGAGATAACTTTAATTGCACGAAACTGTCTGTACAAATGAAATTTGTGTACCTAGGATAAGAAGAGAAATAGTTAAATGGGAAAAGGTTGATTTATCAAATTTCTCTGCTAAGAGTTTGGCATCCAAGATATATAAACAATGAACACTTATGTATGTATGTATCTATCTATGCATATATACACATATTGGCACACATGCCTATATGTGTATGTTCATATATTTTTATTTACATATACACACAATACATAGTCATACTACATTTTTGTAACTCATATATGTATTACAAAATTTGTGAATTATCCATGGGAAATATTTAATCTCAAGGTAACTTTTCTAGCTGGGTAGTGCAATATATAGAGAGCTGGTCCTAGAGGTAGTATCTGGCCTTAGATACTTACTAGCTGTGTGACCTTGGTCAGTCACTTAGCCTCTGTGTGCCTCAGTTTCTTTATTTGTAAAATGAGAACAATACTAACACCTACCTCCCACAGCCATAAGAAAAGCTGATATATTTATAAAGTGCTTTACAATCTTTAAGTTACTATATAAATGATAGTGATGATCATGATGATGGTGGTGATGCCCACTGGAGTCATCGTTCCTTTTTTTTTTTTTAATTATTTTTTTTATTATGATTTTTTAATGTTTAACAATCACTGCCATACAATTGAGATTTTATCCCCCCCACACCTACCCCTCACTACCCCCCTCCCTCCCCACTACTGCATACAATTCTGTATAGGTTCTACATATACTTTCCTATTGAGTACATTTTCACTATAGTCATGCTATGTAGTTGGACTAAAATAAATGGAAGAAATCATATAACAAATCAAAACATGATACACAAACACATACACATACACATACACAAACATGATCTGCTACATTCTGCGAATGACTTCCATATTTCTTTCTCCGAGCATGGAAGGCATTTTGCCTCAGAGAACCACCATTGGGATTTTTTTTCTTTTTTAAGAAATTCTTGAAGGAGCCAAGATGGTGGAGTGAAAGCAATGACTCACCTAAGCTCCTGGACAAACTCCTCTGGATACCTCTGAAAGGAGAATCTGACCAAACTTTGGAGGTATGGAATCCATACTTTGATGGATTCGGAGCCCAGGTTAGACTGGAAGGTCCACGGGAAGGATCTGTTCCGCGGGGGTGAGCCCCCAGCGCATAGTGCAGCGTGGTCAGTGTAGTGGGGCAGAAGGGACCTGAGAAGCCTGAGAGTGGCAGGTGGAACCATCGGAGCAGGAGACCAGCCAAACTGAGCCGGTGAGAGCCGCTGAGCGCCAGATATCAGCGCAGCAGCCCTTGAAACCTTCAGCCTGAAGACTAAACTTCAGTAAGTCACCTACTTGAACTTCCGGGAGCCAGGATGGCGGAGTGATCAGTAAATGCTCTCTCCTCCCCCCTGATGGCCGTGAAAGAACCATAAAATATTTCCCCAGATAAATCCTGGATCAGCGGGAACAGCAGAAGGGGGCAAATAGTCTCATACCACCAGAGGCTAGGAAAATAGCAAAGGGGGATTCTTCCTACTGTGGCAGAGGTGATCCAGAAGGACAGAGGACCCAGGGCAGAGAAAATTCGCACTGAGACCCAGGCAAGCCTCAGCGCCCGGAGAGGAGCCCCAGGAGGGGCGGGAACACGCATTAGCATCTAGGCTTGCCTCAGCCCTCCAGGGGAAAAGGGAAGACAATAGGGTAGCTGGGATCACCATCCCCTGAGCTTGCCTTTGTCTCAGTTCAGCTGAGGAGATCTCCTGTGACCAGACCACTCTTCCCACACACTTAACAAGCTAACCCCAGGGTTGATCTGGGAAATAAAAAAAAAAAACCTGCTTTTAGCTTTTTCACACATCAGCCCAACACAAAGTTTTGTACCTTCTGACTGAAAGAACCAGAAGCTACAACACTCAGCCAACATCATGAATAGGAAAAAGCAGAAGGGAGAAAAAAACATAGAATCTTTCTATGGGGATAAGGACCAAAACACAAACACCAAAGAGGTCAGAGCTGAGACTGTACTTCCATCTGAAACTTCAGAAGGGACTATGAACCTCTCGCAAGCACAACTAGCTTTCCTGGAACAGCTGAAGAAGGAAATAGAAGAAAAACTGGCCAATGATTTTAAAATTATAAAAAAAGAAATCACTGATGAGAACATAACTTTGAAAAGGAAAATTGAACAAATGGAAAAGGAAGTTCAAAAATTAACTGGAGAAAAAAATTCCCTAAAAGGAAGAGTTAATCAAACGGAAAAGGAAACCCAAAACCTAATTAGGAAAATTGATCAAATGGAAAAGGAAACACAAAACCTAACTGGGAAAATTGGTTGAATGGAAAAGGAAGTACAAAAATTAAATGGAGAAAATAGCTCCTTAAAGGGAAAAATTGGTCAGATGGAAAAGGAGATGCAAAAGTTAACTGAAGAAAACAATACGATGAAGATTAGAATTGGGCAAGTAGAAACTAATGACTCAATGAGGCAACAAGAATCAGTCAAACAAAATCTAAAGAATGAAAAGATAGAAGAAAATGTAAAATATTTAATTGGAAAAACAACTGACCTGGAAAACAGATCCAGGAGAGAAAATTTAAGAATTATTGGCCTGCCAGAAACCCATGATGAAGAAAAGAGTCTGGATAATATCTTCAAGGAAATCATCAAGGAAAACTGCCCAGAAGTACTAGACTCAGAGGGCAAAATAGTCATCGAAAGAATCCACCGTTCCCCTCCCGAAAGGGATCCCAAACTCAAAACCCCAAGAAATATCATTGCCAAATTCCAGAGCTATCAAGTGAAGGAGAAAATACTACAAGCAGCCAGAAAGAAACAATTCAAATATCAAGGACACACAGTCAGGATCACACAGGACCTTGCAGCTTCTACATTAAAAGATCGAAAGAATTGGAACCCAGTATTCTGTAAGGCAAAGGAGTTGGGTCTTCAACCAAGGATCAACTACCCAGCAAAGTTCAGCATAACATTTCAGGCAAGGAAAAAGTCATTCAACAAAATGAGGGATTTCCAGAGCTTCCTGACCAAAATGCCAGAACTCAATAGACAATTTGATCTTCAAATGCAGGTCTCAAGAGAATCATAAAAAGGTAAACAGGGGGGAAAAAACAAAAATAAAAACTTGTTACTCTATTAGGGCAAACTGTTTACCTCCCTATAAGGGAAGTTGATACCTGTTAATCTTGAGAACTGTGCAGCTATTATGATAAAAGGGATATACATAGAGGGAATGGGTATAAAGTAAATGATGTCATGTCAAAAATGTGATTTAAGTATGAGAAGGGATTGTAATAGGAGGTGTGAAAAGGAGGAAGCAGAAAATGGCAAATTACATCACAGGAAGAAGTACAAAACTATAGTAGAGGGAAGGAGGGGAGGGAGATGAGCATTGTTTGAGAGGTACTCTCATCTGATTTGTTCAAAGGAGGGAACAATAATCTTAAGTAGATAATCCTAACTAGCTCTATAGGTAGTAGGAGGGGAAGGGGGAAGAAAGGGGAGGGAGGCTAAAAGGGAGGGAAGAAGCAATAAGAGTAAAGGGGAGTAAAAGGGAGAGGGGCTAAAAGAAGGAGGGGAAGGCTGCAGGAGGAGGGGGGTGAAAAGTGAATACTATTGAGGAGGAGAAGGGAGATGGGAAAGTTAAAAGCACAAATGGTGGGAAAGAGGAGGGAAATACACAGATTGTAATCATAACTGTGAATGTGAATGGAATGAATTCTCCCATAAAATGGAGACGGATAGCAGAATGGATTAAAAGCCATTATCCAACAATATGCTGCTTACGAGAAACACATTTGAAATGGGGGGATACACATAGGATAAAGGTCAAAGGATGGAGCAGAATATATTGTGCTTCAGCTCATGTAAGAAAGGCAGGAGTAGCAATCCTAATCTCAGACAAAGCAAAAGCAGAAATAGATCTAATCAAAAGGGATAAGGATGGAAACTATATCCTGCTAAAAGGCACCATAGACAATGAAGCAATATCATTACTAAACATGTATGCTCCAAGTGGTATAGCATCCAGATTCTTAGAGGAGAGGTTGGGGGAGTTGAAGGAAGAAATTGACAGCAAAACTATACTAGTGGGGGACCTCAACCTCCCCCTCTCTGAATTCAATAAATCTAACTGCAAAATAAACAAGAAAGAGGTTAAGGAAATAAATAAAACTCTGGATAAGGTAGATATGATAGATCTTTGGAGAAAATTAAATGGGAATAGAAAGGAATATACCTTTTTCTCAGCGGTACATGGAACATTTACAAAAATTGACCATGTACTAGGACATAAAAATCTCACAATCCAGTGCAGAAAGGTAGAGATAATCAATGCATCTTTCTCAGAACATAATGCATTAAAAATTACATGTAATAAAAGGCCATGGAAAGATAAACCAAAAATCAAATGGAAACTAAATAATCTAATCCTAAAGAAGGGTTGGGTTAAAGAAGAAATCATAGAAATAATCAACAATTTCATTCAAGAGAATGACAATAGTGAGACAACATACCAAATCTTTTTGGATACTGCAAAAGCAGTTATTAGGGGAAGTTTTATATCTTTGAATGCTTACATAAATAAAATAGAGAAAGAGGAGATCAATGACTTGGGCTTGCAGTTGAAAAAGCTAGAAAAAGAACACATTGAAAATCCCCAAGTAAATACCAAATTAGAAATAATGAAAACCAAAGGAGAGATTAATAAAATTGAAATTAAGAAAACTATTGAATTAATAAATAAAACCAATAATTGGTTTTATGAAAAAACTAATAAAATTGATAAATCTTTGGTCAATCTGATTTAAAAAAAAGAAAGAAGAAAATCAAATTACTAATATTAAAAATGAAAGGGGTGAACTCACCTCCAATGAGGAGGAAATTAAAACAATAATTAGAAACTACTTTGCCCAACTTTATGCTCACAAATTCGATAATCTAAACGAGATGGATGAATATTATAAAAAATACAAATTTCCCAGATTAACAGAAGAGGAAGTTGAATACTTAAACAACTCCATCTCAGAAAAAGAAATTGAACAAGCCATCAATGAACTTCCTAGGAAAAAATCTCCAGGGCCAGATGGATTCACAAGTGAATTCTATCAAACATTTAAAGAACAGTTAATTCCAATACTATATAGACTATTTTTGAAAATTGGGGAAGAAGGAGTCCTCCGAAATTCTTTCTATGATACAAATATGGTTTTGATACTCAAACCAGGAAGAGACAAAACAGAGAAAGAAAATTATAGACCAATTTCCCTAATGAATATAGATGCAAAAATTTTAAATAAGATTTTAGCAAAACGAATACAGCATCTTATCACGAGATTAATACATTATGATCAGGTAGGATTCATACCAGGATTACAGGGCTGGTTCAACATTAGGAAAACTATTAGCATTATTGATCACATCAACAACAAAGTTAACAAAAACCACATGATTATCTCAATAGATGCAGAAAATGCTTTTGACAAAATACAACACCCATTCCTACTAAAAACACTGGAGAACACAGGAATAAAGGGAACTTTCCATAAAATAATAAGCAGTATCTATCTAAAACCTTCAACAAGCATTATATGCAATGGGGATAAGCTAGATGCATTCCCAATAAGATCAGGGGTGAAACAAGGATGTCCATTATCACCACTATTATTCAATATGGTACTAGAAATGTTAGCTGTAGCAATTAGATAAGATAAAGATATTGAAGGAATAAGAACAGCCAAAGAAGAAACTAAGTTATCACTCTTTGCAGATGATATGATAGAGAATCCCAGAGATTCAAGTAAAAAATTACTTGAAATAATAAACAACTTTGGCAAAGTTGCCGGTTACAAAATAAATCCACACAAATCTTCTACATTCCTATATATTAGCAACAAAGTCCAACAGCAAGAGACAGAAAGAGAAATCCCATTTAAAGCTAGGGTAGACAGTATAAAATACTTAGGAGTCTACCTGCCAAAACAAACCCAGGGATTGTATGAACACAATTACAAGACACTTTTGGCACAAATAAAGTCAGATTTAAGTAAGTGGAAAAACATTAGTTGCTCATGGGTAGGCTGTGCTAATATAATAAAAATGACAATTCTACCTAAATTAATTTACTTATTTAGTGCCATACCAATTAAACTATCAGACAATTATTTTCTAGAGCTGGATAAAATAATATCAAAATTCATTTGGAAAAACAAAAGGTCCAGAATATCAAAGGGACTAATGAAAAGAAATGCTTGGGAAGGTGGCCTAGCACTACCAGACCTCAAACTGTACTATAAAGCAGCTATTATCTAAACCACTTGGTATTGGCTAAGAAACAGAGAGGTAGACAAGTGGAATAGACTTGGCACTCAAGACGCAGTAGACAAGGAATGTAGCAGCCTTCTGTTTAATAAACCCAAGGACCCCAGCTTCTGGGATAAGAACTCACTGTTTGAAAAAACTTGCTGGGAAAACTGGATAACAGTGTGGCGGAAATTAGGCATAGACCCATACCTGACACCGTACACAAGAATAAAGTCCAAATGGGTACATGATTTAGGTATAAAGATTGATACCATGAATAAACTGGAGAAGCAAGGAATAGTGTATTTATCAGATCTATGGAGAAAGGAAGAATTCTTTACTAAAGGAGAGATAGAAAGCATTATGAAATGCAAAATGGATAACTTTGATTACATTAAACTGAGAAGTTTTTGCACAACCAAACCCAATGCAACCAAAATCCGGAGGGATGTAGTAAATTGGGAAAGAATTTTTACAGCTAAGCTCGGGGATAAAGGCCTCATTTCTAGAATGTATAGAGAACTGACTCAAATGTATAATCATACAAGTCATTCCCCGATTGATAAATGGTCAAAGGATATGAACAGGCAATTTTTGGAAGAAGAAATTAAAGATATCTATAATCATATGAAAAAATGCTCTAAATCACTATTGATTAGAGAGATGCAAATCAAAACAACTCTGAGGTACCACATCACACCTATAAGATTGGCAAACATGACAGAACAAGAAAATGATAAATGCTGGAGAGGATGTGGGAGAGTTGGAACACTAATTCATTGTTGGTGGAGCTGCGAGCGCATCCAACCATTCTGGAGAGCAATTTGGAACTATGCCCAAAGGGCTACAAAAATGTGCATACCCCTTGACCCAGCAATATCGCTACTAGGACTGTATCCCCAAGAGATCACAAAAATGGGAAAGGGTCCCACATGTACAAAAATATTTATAGCATCACGATTTGTAGTTGCCAAAAACTGGAAGTCAAGGGGATGCCCATCAATTGGGGAATGGCTGAATAAATTATGGTATATGAATGTAACGGAATACTATTGCACCATAAGAAATGATGAACAAGAAGACTTCAGAGAGGCCTGGAAGGACTTATATGACCTGATGCTGAGTGAAAGGAGCAGAACCAGGAGAACTTTGTGCCCAGCAACGACCACAGTGTGCGAGAGTTTTTTCTGGTAGACTTGGAATTTCGTAATAACGCAAGAACTTCTTAAAAAAAAAAAATCCCAGTGGTGGTTCTCTAAGGCAAAATGCCTTCCACACTCAGAGAAAGAAATATGGAAGTCATTCGCAGAATGTAGCAGATCATGTTTGTGTATATGTGTGTTTTTGTGTATCATGTTTTGATTTGTTATATGATTTCTTCCATTTATTTTAGTTCGACTACATAGCATGACTATAGTGAAAATGTACTCAATAGGAAAGTATATGTAGAACCTATACAGAATTGTATGCAGTCGTGTGGAGGGAGGGGGGTATTGGGGGTTAGGTGTGGGGGGGATAAAATCTCAATTGTATGGCAGTGATTGTTAAACATTAAAAAATAATAATAAAAAAAAGAAAAGTAAATAAAATGACAAAAATAAAATTAAAATTAAAATTAAAAAAAAAAAAGAAGAAGTTCTTGCGTTATTACGAAATTCCAAATCTACCAGAAAAAACTCTCGCACACTGTGGTCGTTGCCATGCACAAAGTTCTCCTGGTTCTGCTCCTTTCACTCAGCATCAGGTCATATAAGTCCTTCCAGGCTTCTCTGAAGTCTTCTTGTTGATCATTTCTTATGGCACAATAGTATTCCGTTGCATTCATATACCATAATTTATTCAGCCATTTCCCAATTGATGGACACCCCCTTGACTTCCAGTTTTTGGCAACTACAAAGAGTGCTGCTATAAACATTTTTGTACATGTGGGACCCTTTCCCATTTTTGTGATCTCTTGGGGATACAGTCCTAGTAGTGATATTGCTGGGTCAAGGGGTATGCACATTTTTGTAGCCCTTTGGGCATAGTTCCAAATTGCTCTCCAGAATGGTTGGATGCGCTCGCAGCTCCACCAACAATGAATTAGTGTTCCAACTCTCCCACATCCTCTCCAGCATTTATCATTTTCTTGTTCTGTCATGGAGTCATTGTTCCTTGTCATCAATCAATGTGTACTTGGATAAAACAAATTAATTTATCATTAGACTAAGAGAAGTGTAATTAGGAATAATCTGCCAAAAATAAGTTAAATAATTCATTCAAAGATAAAATTTAAGAAACATTTATGATTAAGCATTATTTGCACTTTCCCATATTATTCCTCTATTGGTGCAGATAATTGAATGTTGACTATATATTAGGCCTCTATTTTTTTGTGTTAATTCAGGTATTTTCTACTCTGGAAGCAAGGGGATTGAGTAGATGTCTTCTTAAAAACCTTTCTGACTTGATGATCCTTTGCTTATATTCTTAGAAGAGGCAATGGTCAGAAAAATTAATTGGTAGCTGGATTTTCCTCTTTAATAAACTTTTAGGAGTTTTTTTCCAAGAAATTTAAAATATCAGGGGGGACATTTATATCCCATAGTAAAGTTGAGAAAGCATCTTACATTTGGTCTCTGCAACAACTCTATAAGCAAGATAGTATAGGTGTCATTGTTGCTGTTTTACAGATAAGAAAATAGGCTCAGAGAAATTAGGGCTGCTTATAGTTATAGATCAAGTAAGTTCCAGAGCCCTATGTGCTATTTGAACTGAAGTACAGTATTTTTCCCCTACCTTACATAATTTCAGTGGGCTTGTATAAAATCTGCTGATGAAGTTCTCTTGACCTTTGTGAGAACTACATAAGATTAAAGGGATATAAAATTATCCTCTTGTTCATGGAAAAATTAAAATTGGAAGAAATCTTTTATCTGGATAAATAACACTGTAGCTATGTGTGTTAGTGTGTATATGTGTATATGAGTATGTATATATATATATATATATATACACACACACACACACACACATACATATACATATGCAAAATAATGTATTAGACTCTGAGTTTTTAAGATCTTGTCATTTTTTTTTCATATTTCTCACTAGTTAATGCTACCAACTGGGATATTAACTTCTTAAATGAAAATACTATCCACATTGCCTACATTATTTCACCATATATTCCTTAACTTTTATAATCTGAACCCCAACACTCTACTGAAGCCATTCTGCTTTGATCTATAGTGATCTCCTAATCACTAAATCAATTAACTTTTTCTTATTCAACATTCACCTTCACTTCTCCAATCATTTGACAGCATCGATTACTCCCCTGGTATAGAAATGTTCTACTTTCTTTATACATGGCACTCCTTTTTTGTTTGTTGTTTCCCTGGCTCTGTTTTTCTGCTCTATTCCTACCTGTGAACATTTCTAAGAATTCAGTCCTTGGCCTTCTGATTTTTTCTAAGCTATTTGTTTCTGAGAGAACACATTAAGTCCCTTGGCTTCACCTGCCTTCTATATGGATAACTTTTAAGACTATGTATTTAACCTTGATCTCCTTGCTGGACCCCCAATACGATATCTCCAATGACATATGAAGATTTCCACTGGGTTGCTCCATAGTGACCTTAAATGAAGCATATCTAAGATTTCATCCATATTCTCCCTTTCCACACACAAATGTCCCCATCCTAACTTCCTCATTACCGTTAATGGTAACTTGTCACCTCTGACTCCTTGTTCAAATCCTATTGGCCAACAAGTCTTATCAAATCTCCGTGTTGTTTGCATCATTTCTTTCAATTCCCACTTAATCCAGATTCGTAGTACCTCCAAGCTAGATTTTTTAAAATCTATATTTTTCTTTTATTAAATGTTTCCCAATTACATGTAAAATTTTTAACACAATTTCAAAAATTTTGAGTTTCAAATTCTCTCCCTATCTCCTGCTCCTCCTGTCTCTTTCAGAAGGCAAGTCATTTGATAGTGATTATGCATGTGAAGTCATGTAAAACATATTCCCATACTATCTCAGCTAAATTATTATAATAAATAGTTTTCCCTTTGTCTCCACTTCTCCAGTCTATCCTTCACACTGCTGCTGGATCAACCTTTCTAGGTCATGATGCTCAAGGTAACATGCTCCCCTGCTCAAAATCCATGTTCTATCAAATATATTCTAAATTCCTTTTCCTAACATTCAAGGCTTCAACAGTATAATTCCTACTTTATGTGTCATTATTCCCAAAGCATTCTCTCCACTTTGGCTAAGTTGTTCTATTTAATTCATTAAATTCATGGAACATTTACTAAGCTATTATGTACAAAGCACCATACTAAGCATCTGGATATTATTCAAAGATTAACATCATCCTTGCTCTCATGGAACTTACAATCTTGTATGTTGGCTGTTCTCTGGACCTATCTCATTCCTCTCTACATGCCTTTGCTCACACTGCCAACTGTTCTTCAGAATTTGAACTGTTTCTCATAGCTATTGGTCAACAAGAGTTCATAACAGTCAATGATAGTTCTCCCTTTAGTCATGTCTATGTTTGTATGAGTGTCTACACATGGTAAATCAGATTCCTAATTCCTCAAGTCCTCAAAGTTCCCAAAGCACTCCTGATGACAATAGTCTGGAAAACACCACGTTTAGATGAGCAGCCGCATTTGCACTTTAAGACAACAATGATATTCCCCACTATCCTTAAAAAGGAGAGATTGAAGACAATAGTAAGAAATTTAGTAATTCTTTGAAATCTTTATATACATATGTATATGTATATGAATCTATATACTTATCTGTATAGTGATTAGTTAAATCCCTCATCAATAGAATTTTAAAAATATTTTCTTGCACTTTTTAAAAGCAAGTCACTCATTCATTTCATACATTGCCACTGAACAATTAAAACAAAGAAAAACAGTCGTGAAAGAGGTTATGAACTTGTCCATTCCATTCATCATCATGGGAGATGTAGCACTATTTATGGAATCTTGGAATTATAGTCTTGTTTCTGGGAAAGACACATCTAACCATCCTACAGAGAGAGTGGTATGAGGGCAAAAACACAACATGATTAATGCTGTTTTAAAATTTAGTGGCCATTAAAGACATTAACTACTCTGAAATAAATAGAGATACAATAGGAAATATAGGTAATTAATAATACAATGTAGCAGTTAAAATATATTTTTAAAAAGAATTATTAATTGAAATCCTAATGTTAAAAATTAAAATTTTCAAAATGGAAACAACTAGGTGACTCAGTGCATAGAGTGTTGGATCTTCAGTTAAAAATATTTGATTTCAAATCAGACACTTACCAGCTGTGTGACCTTGGGCAAGTCACTTAATCTGTTTGCCTTAATTCACTGGAGGAGGGCATGGCAAACTACTCCAGTATCTTTGCCAAGAAAATCCCATGGACAGCATGGTCTATGAAGTCTCAAAGAATCAAACTGAACAACAACAAAGGCTAAAAATGAAATATCTCATTTGCAGGTCTTTATGACTGTGTTGCAACAAATAAAATTGAGTAAAACCACTAAAATATTTGAAAAAAAAATGATCTTCTTACCCAGGCACATTGTCATGTTTTTATAAATAGAATTTTGTGGATTCCTATACAGTGGCAAGAGCAAAACACTCAGGATAAATTCAAATTCAGTTACATTTTGCCCTTCCACTTAGAAAAAAAATCTAGTTTTTTGTTTTATCTGGTATTTTTGTGACTATTCTTCATGAATCACAGGATAACACATCCTTTCTTACCTTCCTTATATCTTAAGACAATTTAAGATAAATCAATTTAAAAAAAATAGGAGACCTTCCTCTGGGAGAAAAAAGTCATTTGAAACTTATATGAACTCAGGTTTCAAACCAGCCATGAACAAGTCAGAAATGATAAGAGTACTCAGGGAATCACGCTTTCGTGAATTTCACCTTCTCCAACCACTGGGTCCCTTGCAGGCTCTTCCACTTCCAGTTTAATGGAAGCTAAAGTAAAAAAAAAAAAAAAAAGGAACTAAAGGAAGCTGGCTCGTAGATTGTTTCAACTCTAGGCAATGCTTGGAGGTGGGTCAGTTGTTCTGAGGCTTGCATTCATCATCAGCTAGTCCTGATCTGGACCTTAATTTGGGAGAATGAGAAAGGAGACAATAGGGTGCTGGGAGAAGTTTGGGAGCACCATGAAGAGTTGCAGTTCTCCAAAGAATGTGAGACAGCCTAAGAAATGAGCTTCCCTCCGTCTGATCTATGGAATTAAAAATCTCTGCTCTTTCCTTCCACCCTCCTTTTTGCACAGTTTTCCCCAAATCTGTATGTATGAAAGGCAGAACCCTCAGGAAGAGAAAGATTGCTGGAAGATGAGGGTGCTTTGGGCCTATTACTCTGGAATACGTTATATTTAATTCTTGTGGTCATGCTTATGTTGGAAAACATTTATCCTGACAAAATATTTATTTCAACCAATAAGATTATTTGGCAACAATCCAATGATAAAAATTTCTTGAAGCACATATTTTCTTCCACAAGAAAACAAAAGCTTCAGAAGAAAAAATAGAGGTCTGACAGCAGCGTTTAAAATTCCTAAAAAGTATCATCAAACCATAATAACATAAAGAAAAACAATACCGAAAGACTTCAGATGACTAATGGAGAATGAGGTAATAGGAAACCTGGATGAATACAAAGGAAGCATGACGTGCCAAACATAACGCTTGCACCATATGATACATTGAAAACTATTTCCAACAGCATTCACATTTTGCAACTTTATGGCCAAATAAATCAGTACTTAGAAGCAAGAGGAACCTCGTTCCTTGGGGCAGCAGCTACATAACTAGACAACAACCCAGAATGCTCAAGTCGCCATCAGGTCCAGGTTGTTTACAGCACATCATAATGACATATTGACCAAGACTTCACCAGCAATTAGCTCTGTGGGGTTTTATGTTTTCTCTCCTTTCACACTGCTGTTTTATACTCTTGACCACTCCTATCTACCTCAATGTGGCTACTTGTAAACATCTATCATCGCTTGATGTCGTCATCTTGATGGTTTGTGCTTTAGATAATGGATCTCTATGCTTGGTTTTTTTGGGGGACTAACCGTGATATGAATCCCCAAATTGGGGCCATCTTGATTTTTACTATAGACATGGACAATGAAATTAAAATACTGCAATGAGCTGGCTCCCATTATAAAGTCACTTCCTCAGAGACAGATAAATAGTAAAAGCTATAGGAAGAGAGAGGGTTAAAATAACAGGCCATAAATTCTGTGGATTATATAGAGCTGCTTTTCAGCTCCATGCTGCATCTCCCTGTACATTTCAAAATATATTAATATATACATATGTGTATGTGTGTATACAAACATGTGCATTGTGTGGATGTGTTTACATGTGTGTGTATATGTGTGTACATGTCTATCTATATCTATCTATCTATCTATCTATCTATCTATCTATCTATCTATCTATCTATCTATCTTTTTACCTATCTAAAGCAGGAGCTGTCTCTAAGAATCCAGTTCCCTTTAAAGCCCTCTTTGCCATCTAAACAGATAAAGGAGAGCTATTTCCAAGCAGAGCCCATATAAAGTCCCATATTAGGGATGATACCAAACTTAAAGATTGTTGTAAAATGAGAATGGAAAAAAAATGTACAAAATGAATTCCTGCCCATTTTACATGCTTTCAGTCAGGCTAGCAGATAACAAAGCCTCTGCCTCTGTGTTAACACTGCAGATTAGGTCAAGTTTTTACCCCTCTGAGCTCTTTGCCTGTAAATGACGGGTTTTGATGTGAAACAAGCAATATGTCAAAGCGAGCTGAGAGATGTAGGCATTTTATGCCATGTCACAATGACAGGCCGGTGAATATTGGGGCCATTAGGGGCTTATTAGTGAATAAATGACCAGATGGTTCAGTGATGCACAGAGATGGACAGAACTGGATGCTACTAATCAGCACTGTCTGTACTTGATGTCAAATCACATGACACAGTAACCCATGGATACCGAATAAAAGTTACTATTAGCAAGTCAATTTGATATCTGTGTGGTGTAAACAGACTTGGAGCTGCACTTCAGAACTGCCTAGTTTTTGAGGAGGGGGAGGAAAAGAAGGAAAAAGCAGTAGGCTATTTAAATAAAACACATTATACTCCTATTGTGTTGTGATAAAAATAAATCAAATTCTCTTCCAACAGCTAGCTTGCTTCCTTCCTTCCTTTCGTCTTTTCTTTCCTTCTTTCCCTTCTTTCCTTCATTTCCTTCCTTCCTTTCTCCCTTTCCTTCCTTCTTTCCTCCCTTCTTCCTTTCTTCCTTCTTTCTTTCCTGGAGACATAGAGGCATGGATGTTTGCATATGAAAAAACCTTCAAAGAGAAATAGATGAGGTTGAACATGCACTTTAAAGAGAATCAAAAAACATTTAAAATTATGACTATCTTGGTGTCTTAGATACACAGGGGAATCTTTTACTTTCACATTTGTCATCAGGAGGAGAAATGGAAAGTTGAGGAACACGCCACTCCCTCAAAATCACTTGCCTTTTGCTCCTACAAACAGAACTCATATACACTTGGACTCTAAAATAATATTGAGAGGCAACCAGGTGATGCAGTGGATAGAGCACCAGTTCAGGAGTCAGGAGGACCTGAGTTCAAATGTCACTTCAGACACTTGACACTCACTAGCTGTGCAACCTTGGGCAAGTCACTTAACCCCAATTGCCTCATCCTGAGTCATCTACAGTCATCTTGATGAATATCTGGTCACTGGATTCAGGTAGCTCTGGAGGAGAAGTGAGGCTGGTGACCTGCATAGCCTTCCTTCTCTCAAAACAAAGTCAAGTGCAAGTCATGTCATCATTTCTCTGATGGCATGGTCTTCTTCGGCAATGAAGGATGAACACACACCGAAAATCATATTGATTTTTTCCCCATAGGAACCTGGAAAAGTGCTTTTCTTAGAATCAGGGTTTTTATTTCATATTGGTTTTATTGTCTTCAGAATGACTTTGTCACCAAAGGGATCCCTAACTCTTCTCAGCTGTATGGCAAAATGGCTATTTCCCCTCCCTCTTAAAGCCAAGTAGTCAAAGGTTTTGGAGATACTCAGCCTGGTACCCTGTCATAACCATTCGATTTGGAAGCACAGATTTGCTCTCTTACCACTCTCCGTTGGAAAATGCACATTGCCATTGGAGTCTCGCCTGGTGACGACACCTTATTAGATGACAGGAATCTTCAATAAGCCCCAGCCTGGAAAGATCTGAGGTGTGGGGCATTATAGTTCAGACATGCTATACTCTTTAGCATTAAAACCACTGAACTTCTGTTCAGAATTATTAACAAATTCCTCTGGAGGGGAATCCTTTCCCTCTCTAATTGCTCCCATCAGAAAAAAAAATGTCAGGAATTAGATAATCTGCCTTTGTCTTCATATTCTGTCCCATTTATAGAACTGAAGCTCATACCACTTACCTGCCTCTCATATACTTCAGGTTGGCTTTTAGGAAATAAATATCAGATCCAATGAATTGCATTAGGATATTGCAAACAATTAATTAATAAGTACTTATTAAGTGCCCAAGAGGTAAAGGTTTAGAGGGGGAAGGTAATGACATTATTTTTAGTCATGCTGAGTTTAAGAGCTCTTCAAGATATCCATTTAAGATATGAAATATGTGGAAGCATTGGTGATGTGGACCTGAAGCTTAGGGGAAAGACTGGACCTGGATATAGATTTGGAATTTTTTTCAGTCTCAAGAACATGGGGATACCTCAATTTATAAAGAGTTTGATTCTAGCATTTGATTCAGATGTTGGCTGTTTGGAACTTGGAACACATTTTGTCAAGAAACAATGTGATGAATAATAGTTATGTTCCTGGGCCAGCCTTTTCAAAAAGCTTTATTTAATCATATGAACTCAAAACATAGCTCTGCAAATAGTACTGTTTTAACTACACAAGAGTACTGTTAATAACTTTGTGTCTACGGGACAAAAGGTTTTTCTTGATGTTCCAACAAGAGTAGATGTGGTCTCTTCTAATTACCTCCATGGGCTGAAGGAGACATGTGTTTGTCATTGGAATGGGAGTGAGGGCTCTTGGGCTCTAGTGACCTCTTAATTCTCTACACCAGTGGGGTCAATCTCAAATAGAAACAGAGCAAATGAATCGTACTGGCAAGAGAATGACTTAAAAACACATATTAACATTATTTATGCTTTATTGCATTTTTATTTTGTTAACTATCTCCTATTATGTTTCAATCTGGTTTTGGCAGTATTGTACAGTTGGTTGGTCTTTGACACCTCTGCTCTGCACCTTGATGAGAAAAGGCACTTCTCTTGTTCATTTCCTAAGTGATCTGAACTGGGAAACAGAGTTGGTTGCCTCAACCAGGAGTTTCAGGTGGGGCTCTGGATGTAGACTTCCCTACCATCCTACTGCTGTGTACAGGTTGTTCATGAGTCAAGTACTCACAAGTCAAAGGTTACCTCTGCAAGAGTTCATTTAATTCAATGATCTAATCAATCAAGCTCCTTGAAGTCAGCAGACATAATTTATTAGTTTATCTGTCTGTCTTCCCTGGAGTTCAAAACAATGTATTTCACTTTGTAGACATTTAATAAATGTTTGTCAAGTAAATGAATGAATACTTTGAATAAAACAAATATAGTCATATCAAATACAGTATCTATGTACATCTATGGTATTAAGGACATAATAATTGAACCACTATGTTATATAAAATCAAAAAACATCCCAGAAACACAGCAAAGAATTATATTGGGATAACAGGACTTCATACTGATCTGAATTATATTCCCTTCCTCTTTAATAAATTAATAAATTGAGGAAATGAATCAAACTTGTGTGGTCTACAATCAATATTATTTTTCTGAATTTATCTATATAACTTATTCCATAAGATCATAGACCAGGAGCTGTAAGGGAACTTAGAAGCCACTGATTCCATTCACTTCATTTTACAGATGAGGAAACAGAAGGTGAGAGAAATTAAGTGACTTGCCCAGGGTCACTCAGCTAATGTTGGGCAGGATTTGAACTCAGATCTTTCTAACTCCAAGACCAGCCATCCTATAAAAACCATCTCACTGTAGGGTTGAGATCCAATGTGGCATATGCCACACTACTTGCATAGATACTACCAAAAATAATAATGATCAAAGAAGCAGAGGTTGCCCTCCCTACTCTAACTACCGAGTCAATGCATTCGTAACCACCATGGATATCTTGGTTGCCTGTTTACTTGTAGCTGCAGTCTTATTGTGACTTTATTCCTCACAAAGTGTGGCCCCATCCCTAAAGCTGCTTCTTATTTACTAATTAATTTACTTCTGTTTGAAGTGGTTTCATGAGCCAACCCTTTCTGATAATCATCCTTTGCTTTCAGTGACAGCATGAGAGGGTGACTTAGTGTGCGTGACTGTAGAGGCAGTGCCCTAGAAGAGTCTCCTGTCACCCAGCACTAGGATGACTGTCACTCTTACCTGTTGTCTCATTAATTTAGTTGGAATTAGTCCTCAATCTGTATTTTAAGAGGGTAGGAATTAGTTGGGGCTGCCTTCAGTGAGATCCAGCTGAGTGATGAAGGCATTAACATCCAAATATCCTACTCCTCATCTACTTTATGGGTCAGATGAGTAAAGTGTCTCACTCTTATGTGTATCTTTTTGTTTCTGCCTTGACAGAGTTTGGGTCTCTAGTATCAGTGGCACGGTCCCCATTCTTCCAGGCTCTCTAGTACCTGTGTTGCTCACCAACACAGCGTCTTTGATGGAAGCGATCAGCCTAGGACATTTGGGGTGAGGAGCAGTTCCAGCCTTATGCAAATCTCTGGAAAAAGGAGGGGAAAATGCCCTCTGAATGATTTGTCAACATTCCTGCCTTCCTTCCTTTGGCATCACACCCGTTTCAAGACTCCTGAAATCATCTAGTGTATGTGGTCACCTAGTCTGTCTCCACAAAGGTCTAGTCATAGTACAAAATAGAAACATTCTTATTTTTCAAGTATTAAAAGAGATCTGGTGGTTTTGGAGCAAAGTGGTTTGGGTTTCTTTATGTCTAAGGTTTTGGGTGCCATATTGTAAAGAAAATGAAAGGTTGTCTAGATGATTCATGCATTGTTTGTGAGTTGTATCCCCCATTAGACTATAAGCTCCTAGAAAGTAGGAACAATCTTTTACCTGTATTTGTGTCTCTAGTCCTCAGCACAGTGCTTGGCTATTTAAACATTTAACAGTTGTTTATTGACTTGTTAACTAAGGAGTTTTTCCTTAATGGAAAATCAGTGTTCATATTTTATTGTTGATAGACATATACCTATGAGTGTTCTAATAAATGTTTAGCAACCAGTTCTTGGGGAGTGGGGTGCATGGAAAAATGTATTCACAGCATATTTCAAAATTTTAAAAATAAAATTTAATGAACATTATTAACATATTGTCCATCACCTTCTTAATTCTAGATAAGCAATAAAACATTAAGTCAAGCCCTGATTTGCAGCATTTGCTGACAATGAAAAGGGCACTGGAGCTTGACTCAGGGAATCTGAATTTGAGTTCTAGATCTATCATGACATATCTGTGTAAGCTTGGGCAAGAAACTTAACCTCTCAGGGCCTAGTTTCCTCATCTGTAAAATAATGGAGCTGGACTGAATTGCCTCTCAGCTCCAATTCTACGGCTCTCCATTCAGTTTCCTTTGTAACCATGGGGAACAATAGCACAACCTACTTATTAACACCCACTAAGTCCATGGCACCATGTATGTTGTGATTCCTACCTGAAGGAAGGAAAGAGGAAAAAGAAAGAAAAAGACGGAGGACAAGTATTGTGACCATGGGCAAGTCACCTCTTTCCAGGACTCAGCTTCTTCTTCTGTAAATGAGAGGGATTAGAGTAGATAAAAGAATGAAAAAGTATATAGTAAGCACTTACTATGTGCAGTCCCTGGAGATGCAATTAGGAAAGACAGTCTCCAATCTCAAGTACTTCTCATTCTGAAAAGAGGAGACAACACATATAGGAAATTTTGGCTACAAGTCAGATGGGATGGTACAATGTTAGATGGTAACGCATGTCTTTACATATCTTTTTAACTGACAATACCATATCAATTTCAGATGTAGAGCCATTTGACTGTGCCATGGACTTGATAGTGAGAACTTTCTGCTATGGATCTTTAGTTGCTGTGTCTGCTGCAGAAGTGAGGGTTGCAATATCCATGGAGGTAGTTGCTTGTTACAACTCTAACAGAGCTGATTCACTGGATAATGGCTGTTGGGCCAGACCTTGCCTGGAAGTCAGACTTTCAGTCTTGGAAGCACTGCTATTCTTAGGGCTCTTGGGTTCCTGAACTGTCTTCTCTGGGACCTGCGGGGAGGTAAAATCAAAGTGGTGGCCATTTGACCCACCTGGCACATTCAGTCTCTTGTATCTCCCTCAGGGTACCTTGATGCTTCAGAGAGGCTGCCTTGACTGCCCTATGGGTTGGTTCTGTATTGCTCTAAATCCCATTATATGATGGAATGTCTGCAGAAATTCACGCAATTATTTTTAAAGTGGGTACTTCTCTCATGGTTTTAAATTTTCAGTGGCTATTACCATGTGGTCCAAATACCTACAGTGAAATGTGAAAAAATGAAATAAATGTCAGCCTTCGAATTAAGCTCAACAGCATTTCATCTAAAGATCAAATAGACTTTGCCATCAGAGACTTTCCCATTAAGAGCAAAGCAGCAATGGAAATACTCTATTTTGTGAAATTATTTGAACCTTGGGACAAAAGAACACCAGAATTGTATCCTCATGTAAAAATGTGTTATGTGTATGTGCACCCTCCTTCATTTCTAACACTGAAGCAAGAGTCAAAAGTCTTCGTATTATTTCCTTATAATCACTGGATGTTTAACCATCCCTTTAAAAGATTCTAGCAAATTAATTCAAAATAAGCCCAAGGGAGGAAATCTTGAAAAATTAAATGGAAATAGATAAATTAAAAGCCAAAATTATAAATATAGAAGCCAAAAATTATGAATAACACTAAAAGCTGGTTACTTGAAAAGACTGTCAAAACTAATTAACCTTTAGCCAACCATAATTAAAAAGAAGAGGACTAAGATGAAATCAACAAAATATCAAACAAGGTGAAAACATAACAAAATCAGAAGAAATAAAGGGAATTACAAAAATCATACCTTATAAGATCTGTAAAATTTTAAAAGAGAATTGTAAAATTATATCTTAGCTTTCAGTTCTCCCAGTTTCTGAAATAATGAGGGTTATGAAGACTAAGTTACAAGAGGGGAGAAATCACCTATGTTGAAGCGAAATTTTTCAATTAAAAGTGAGAGAAAATTTTGGTACTGCTCCAGTCTACAATATCACTTTATAGTTATCCCTTCAGCATGGTTGGGGGCAAGGAGTACGGCGCCCCGTGCCATCTGGAAAATTCATGTAAAAGCGTTTGGCCCTCCATTTGTACTAGAGAAAAAGCCTGAATTATTATGATATTGAAAGGTAAAATATGTTTTATGCATTTCTGAGTTTCTAAACTTTTCCTGCATTATCCACAGTTTCCTCAAAACTCCCCCCAAATTCCCATTTAATTTCTTATACTGGCCATGATATATCAAAACCATAAAGGGGAAAATAGCATTGTGGAGGGGATAACTGTAGTTGGAAAATACTGCTCTAAAAGACCCTGGGGACTGGAATTCTATCATGATGCCTAAGATGCATTGGCTGGGAACTTTTAAGATGGCTACCTCATGTTGATATGATTGAACAGGTGAAGGATAAGTCTAGAAGAAAGAAGAAACTTTTTCCTAAAAGTAGTCTGGTAGCTAGACCCAGGGGAACAGGTTCAGATACCAATTGAGACTTTGGTTGATAACTCAGGATAGAAATCATTTTTCAATGCTTATAGCCCAAGAAACTCAAGATTCTGGCTGACAATGGTCTCATTGCTTATTGTAAAAGAAAGAGCTTCATTTAGGAACTCACAAGAATTCTACAGAGTCACAGTAAGGCTAATAGATTTACACAGGAGTGAATCTGGAACTATAAAGTCAAAGTTCACCCACAACACACACTGTTTTACTTAAAATGGAAAATACAGAATGACAAGCAAGCCATAGGGAGAGAACATTTGAAAAAACAGAGAAACCATTGCTAATAATTTTCATAGCTAACAGGATCCATCAAACCCTGTTCTCCTTGTTTGCTCTTATCCTTTGCTTTTGGACCTATGTTGCAGCATTAGAGGGCTTTCTCTCTTCTTAAGTACTTTAAACACTGCATGTGCTGAAAATACTCTTTTGCTACTATGCATGGACGTGTTGTTCTGCACGATAAACTCGCTCTCTCTACTGCTGCAGACAAGAGCAGAAGAATAGCAAAGGTGAATTATGCTTAAAAAGGAATCTCTCCTCCTGTCAAAAATTTTTACATGGAACAGCTTTAAATTCTGAGGGATTGTGAGGCTGAGCTCTCAAATCCAGGGATATGCATTTGAAATAATCTTCCAGCTAAAAGCAATAGACTGGTCAACTGACCTCCAACCCTTTTGACTTGGATACTCTCCAGTGCTTAATGGTATTTGACTTATGTGCACTTATTTCTGACTGTCTTCATTTTTTAAATAATCACTCCAGGCCAGGTAAATGTATTCAGTAAAGATGAGCATGCCATCCATCATATTTTGTAGACCTGCGTAGCTGAACACAGTAATATTGAGTATAATTATGCTGTCTAACATTTGCTTGAAATGTATGTTGTGCATTATCATATGCTAGTTGTGAATAATTAATGTTAAATATTCATGGTCCCAAGAATAGTTAATGAGTTAAAAAGTAGAACTTATATCTTAACATAACAAAACTCCCCACCCAAACAAAAACACAAGAATAGGCCTTTTAATTCTCCAAGGCATCTTAAAAAGATTACAAATGAATTGGCCATTTTGATATTAGAATATGTACTGTAAATAACACATGTAAAAATACAGTCATTTTATGTTCTCTGAGGAGAATGGCAGTAATTCTTCCTCGTGTGAGAAGCATGGAAGAGATGCCATTGAAGGAGCCCTGGCCCATATATTATCTTCAAAACAAATACAGGCACTGTAGATGAGTGCCATACATGGATACTATAGATGAGGGATTCTGTTGTCATAAACACTTGAAGAGCATGGCAGGATGTGCATCCAATTCCTAAAATAAATGGTCAACTTATTATTCAGGTTTAGCTCAAATTTTGGTGAGCTTGGCAAAAATCCATCACTATGGACCCAAAGAACCCTGCTTGTTTTGCTCAAGGCGGCTGGTTGGAATTCTTAAAGAAATGAATAGGAAAAAGGGGACTAAGACCCTTGCCCAGTATCTCATTAACTCTCATACTAATGGAAAGATGATGGACATTTTCATCATCATTACCATCCTCCACATAGAGGATATTGTAACTATGTGAAATGTCCTTGCTTAATGGTTACAGTATGGGGGTGGGAATGAGAATATGTGTCCATACATATGTATGGCCATTCCAGTCTTTGCTATTGTAATTATTATAGCACCATATAGGCTTCAGTTATCCATTCTCATTGGGGAAAGTCCCAAGCAAGACCAAGGATCCAGAACCCTACAATAGAGAAGTAGCTGGATCCCCAGTCATAGTCATCATTGGTTCTCAGGTGTGTGTGTGTGTGTGCATGCGTGCGTGCATGTGTGAGCTCATGCATGGTATGTGTAAAGTCAACAGTACCTCAAAGTCAGAAGTAAATAGTGAAGTAATTTGCACCAAGGACCATAAACAGATTTAGGAACCCGCTCTCTGAGGGCGTCTAATATAGGCCTGACCATGAGGCCAGCATTCTATGTAATATAGGCAAAAGAGGAACACTGACCATCAGAAGGAAACTAGTCAGCAAGATGTAACAATTAGAATTTAATTTAGGGGACCAGCCAAAAATGAGCCAGAAGAGAGATAGTCAAGATATGAGATAAGGATTTTGCCAAGATAAGAGTAAATGGCTAACAAGCAAGGCCACATAGAGTTGGAAAGATGAGAGGTAAGGGAGACATCAAAGCTTGACTGGGATAAGTAGCTTTGGAAGTCAGCTACGGAAGAGCCATTTTGTGTTTGGAGGTTGGAGAGCAGGTTGCTGTGGCTTCAGGGAAAGGGGGGACAAGAGGTACTTTTTTCATCTATGGCTGATGAGTCAGTTTAAGATAGAAGAACATTTTATTTTAATTACATTATCATGTTAATGCATTATATTAGTATATATATATTATATATGAGTCAGTATAAGGTATAATAGAATGACCAACATGGAAGGATATATATGAAAATATTTGCCTAAGCTTCAGAATCCCGTACTTTGTGACTGAGAGACAGAAGAGTAGATTGTGAAAGGCTCAGAAATGGCAGCCCTATGCACTGTTGGTGGAACTGTGAACTGATCCAGTCATTCTAGCAAGCAATTTGAAACTACTAGGTCTGTATCCCAGAGAGACTGAAGAAAAATGAAAAGGACATACAAAAATATTTATAGCAGTTCTTTTTGTGATGGCAAAGTGCCAGGCCTAGAGGCCTGAGGGCTACCCGAGTCTTACCTTACCTATTGCAGGTCTTTGGCTGGCCAAACCGGATAAACGTATTAGAGAAGAGACTTTCCAGAGTCGAACAAGGGTTAGGCTTTATTCAGGGTCTTGGTTACATGTGCAGGGGGAACTCTTCCTTAGGAGAGAGAAAAATCTCCCAAGGAGGCAAAGATCTTACAGTAAGAGAATGAAAGCAGAAATGGAAGTGGGGAGAGAGGGGAGAGGGAAGAAAGAAGAGAGGAGAGAAGGAAGAGGGGCCTTCTGTCCTGTAAGGGCCCCTCAGCGCTAAGAGCGCCTTCAGGCTTTCCTGACCCTACTTAAGCTCTCCTGCCGCATAGTTTGCACCTGAATACCGTGCCTGTTAGATAACAATAGGTGTGCCCAGATCTGGGACAATCTCGAGGGCAGGGATGCTCTCTCCCATCACGTTTCTCACGGGAAGAGGCGGAAATGCACGAGATAGCTCGGTCTCACACCTCAATTCCCTGCTGTTCCTTGGGAGGCCTCATGAGAACTCTAAGGTTTAGAAGTTCTCACCTTTACCCGCCCGAGACTGTCCACATGGAACTGAGCTTACACCCCCAACAGCAAAGAATTGGACATTGAGGGGATGCCCATCAATTGGGGAATGGCCGAACAAGATGTGACATACAATTGTAATGGAATACTGTTGTTCTGTAAGAAATGATGGACAGGATGATTTCAGAAAAACCTGGAAGGACTTACTAGAACTGGTGCAAAGTGAAACGAGCAGAACCAGGAGAATATTGTACACAGTAACGGCAACATTGTGTCATGATGACTTAGCTCTTCTCAGCAATACAATGATCTAAGACAATTCCAAAAGACTCATGATGAAAAATGCTATCCACATCCAGAGAAAGAACTAGTGTAGTGTGAATGCAGATTGAAGCATACTGTTTTTCACTTTATTTTCTTCATGATTTTTTTCCCTTTTGGGTCCATGTATTCTTTCACAACATGATTAATACAGAAATATGCTTTGCAAGATTATAAAATTATAACCTATATTAAATTGTTTACCCTCTCACGGAGGAGGAGGCAAAAAAGGGAGAAAATTTCACATGTAATTGTGAAAAAATATTATTTAAAATAAAGCAAAAAGAAATGGTAGCCCTGTCCAATCAAGTGTATGTCTAGAAAACTAGAAATAAATTAATATTTCACTAATCTGTAAAATAATTTTGTTAGGGATTCAGTCCCCCCCTTCCCCCATCCCTTCATAAAAAAGCAGAAACAGAAAAAAACTCCTATGGGCTTTAAGTGAAAGAACAATTGTAAAGCCCACTCCTGTTGTTATGAAGAGCTAGGATCCCAACTAAGGATTCCAATGAACTTTGCACTTAATGAAGCTACTTCTGGCATTGGCCAGTATTAGCCACAGGGACAGTATTGCAATGCTGAGCAGTTGCCATGAGACACTAGCAGAAAACAATGCCCAGAAGGGATTACATGCTTGGCAGAGACCAAATGCCACTTGAACAATGGAAACTATGTCTGGCAGGAGCAACATAACATTACTAGATGATTTTGATTACTTTGTGTCATGAGAGGTGCCAGTGACCATTCCCTTTCCTTACATATTGCCACCTATATAACACACATCTGTAGATGTGTGTGTGTGTATGTGTGTACAGAGACACATACATATTGTATATATACAGTATACATACATATATTCTTCCAATCAGTGGTGTGCACGTTGGTGAAATAGTATTTCAGATTTATATTGGAAATGTTCTACTGCTACTTTTTAGAACAGTGGCATTTCATTCAATGCCTTTGATTTGAACTATTTGTAATCTTTAGATGATTAAAAAAATAAACATATCAGTAGCAGCTCATGATCTATTGCTTTTATTGGATGTGGGCCCAGAGAAAATCTTGACCTTGCAATGTTCTTGTATGAGAATTCCACTATGGGAGTTGGTGAGGGGTCCTGCAGAGGTGAAAAGGGAATGCACATTAAGCATTCCAGCATCTCAAAGACAGACAGCTTGGTTTGGACCAACTGACTAGTTTGGTTGGACAATGAATTTGAAATGCTTGGAAAAGTAGATGGGATCCACACTGTAAAAGATTTTAAATTGCCAGATTAAGAAATTTGTGTTTTATTCTAGAGGCAATGCAAGTCACCAAAAATATCTGGGGAGGGGAATGGAATACCTTGACCTGTATTATAAGAATATTAATTTGGGAGCTATGTGGAGGATAGATTTAAGAGGAGAGAAACTGAAAGAAGGAAGACTAATTACCATACTATTGCAACTAGTAAGGTTAGAGGTGAAGAGGCCCCAAGATAGGATAGTGGTCATTCAAGTGGTGAGAAGGAAACAGATGTGAGATATTTTGTGGAGACAGACTCAATGAAACTTGGAAATTGAATAGTTTGGTCAAGTAACAGAGAGGAAAGTAGCACATATGCCTCTGAGATTGTGAAGGTAGGTGAAAATGGTGGTACTTTCTCTTTTTAAATATTATTTTATTTTTCTAATTACATGTAAAGATAATTTTTAACATTCATTTTAAATAAAATTTTGAGTTTTAAATTTTCTCCCCTTTACACTTCCCTCTCCCTAATACAGCAAGCAATTTAATATAGGTTATATGTATACACTAATATAAAATCTGTTTCTATATTAGTCATATTGTGAAGGAAGAAACAGTTTGCAAAACAATTACAGTTTGCAAAAGGAAAAAACCATGAAAAAATAAAAAAAGTAAAAATACTACATTTTGATCTGCATTCAGATTGCATCAGTTTTTTCTCTGGATATGGATAGCATTTTCCATTGTGAGTCTTTTAAAATTGTCTTGGATCACTGTATTGCTGAAAAGAAGTAAGTCAACCATGGCTGATCATTGCACAATATTGCTATTACTGTGTACAATGTACTCCTGGGTCTTCATCTCACTTTACACGAGTTCATGTAAATCTTTCTGGGTTTTTTCTGAAACCTGCCTGTTTGTCATTTCTTATAGCACAATAATATTCCATGACATTCATATACCACATCTTGTTCAGCCATTCCCCAATTGATGGGCATCTCCCTAACTCCCAATTCTTTCACAAAAACCTGCTGCATTTTGTACATGTAGGTCCTTTTCCCTTTTTATGATCTTTTTGGCACCTAGTAGGGACATAGCTGCATCAAAAGGATCAAATCAGTCTGATTTGGATCAAATCAAATCATAGTTTGATTGCCCTTTTGGCATAGTTGCAAATTTCTTTCCAGAACGGTTGAATCAATTCACAACTCCACCAACACTGCATTAGTGTCCCAATTTTCCCACATCCTATCCAACATTTATCATTTTCCTTTTCTGCCATATTGGCCAATATGATAGATTTGAGGTGGTACCTCCCATAATTTTAATTTTTGTTTCTCTATTAATAATTATTTAAAGCATTTTTTTACATTCATAGATACCTTTGATTTCTTCATCTGAAAACTGCCTATTCATATCCTTTGATCATTTATCAATTTAGAAATGACTTGTATTCTTATAAATTTGATTTAGTTATCTACATATTTGAGAAATGAGGTCTTTATGGGAGACATTTGCTACAAAAAATTATTTCTCAGATTTCTACTTTCTAATTTTGTTAGCATTGGTTTTGTTTGTGCAAAACTTTTTACTTTAATCAAATATTATACAATAATCAAATATTATATAATCAAAATTATTCATTTTATATCTTGTAACATTCTCATCTCTTATTTGGTCATAAATTCTTCCCTTCTGCATAGATCTGACAGGTAAATTATTCCTTGCTCTCCTAATTTGCTTATGGTATCACATTTTATGTCTAAATCATGTACCCATTTTGACCTTATCTTGGTATATGGTGTAAGATATGAAATTTTAGATGATAAAAGGGTGGGTTTGGCAGGGATGAGGGATAAGGAGTTCCATTTTGTATTATGTTGAGTTTAAGAAATCAGTTAGATGTCAGCCTAGGTGAAGCTGTCCAGTAGATAGCTGGTAACATAGGACTGAATTTCAGGAAAGAGGCTAAGGCAGGATATATAAATTTGGGTGTCACTTGCATAGAGATGACAATCGAATGCATAGGAGATGAAAAGTAAAGGGAAGACTTCCTGGAGAAAGCTAGAAGAGATGGAATTTAGGGCATAAGAAGGATTTAGAGTTGGAAGCGACCTAATATGCGATTTAGTTCAACACCCTTCATTTGACATATGAGTAAGTGAGTCCCAGATAAGTTTAGTGACTTGCCTAGGGCTATACAGGTATGGATGACAAAGTTAGAATTTGAAAGAAGGTCCTCTGACTCCAAACCAGCATGCTTTCCAATGTGTCAACCTTCTTCCAAAAAGTTTATCATAGCATTGGCCAAGAATTACTTGTCAAAGGAAGTTAAGCTGAAAATTAATTTTAATTTTTAAAAATTTTGACAATGCTCATGGAATAGATTACACTGCCTGTGGTAGTCTATGTAAAGTACATGTCAATTCTTTATACATTTGTACCTTTCTCATACTGTCAAACATCCAGAAATGGACCTTGAGAAAAATTGTAGTGGAGCCCATTATAGTAACACCATTATTGACTAACAGCTATGTCTCCCACATAGAAAGAACCTACTGAATAGCTGTAATAGATAATATTCATCCAATCTGCACTTCAAATGGTTGTTGCATTTTAATAGCAGCATGGAACAATGAGAAGAATCCAGAACCCAGAGTCAAAAGTTTGGATTCAAGTCTTTGCTCCAGTCTTTATGTGATCATAGGCAAGTGACTGAATCCCTCTGTATCCCAGTTTCCTCATCTGTCAAATGGGATTAGTGACACTTATGCTCTCTACCCACAGGGTACTAGTGAAGAAAGCATTTTATAATCCCTGAAGTACCATAGACATTTGAATGATTCCTATTAAATTTAGCTCTGTAGGCAATCTACCACCAGATGAGCAATGGTCTCCCTAGCCTGAGCAGCTCCATGCCAATGTATCATTTATTTGGTTATAGACTGGTTTTGAAAACTCTTTACTTTATATTTGTCTCCCCAGTGGAAAATTAATACATAAAAGAAAGCCAGCTGAAGACTTCTTGTATGGAATGTGCTTTTCCTTTCTTGCCACACAAAAGTTAAGCCCTTAAGTGATTCAGGTTTCAAATTTTAGTCATTGTGAAAGAGGCACTTTGGAGCAGGATGAAATGATTTCTTGGAGTCAAAGGAACATTCCCTCAAAGACCACGAAGTGCATCCTGGTGTAATTGGGAATAGGAATGATGGCAGCATCTTGTGACAGCACATCTGGTCAGAGTTTTTTCCCACAAAAAAAAAATGTTCATGTGATTTGCCAGAAACTTAGCAAAAAAAAATAGTATATGTACCCATGATAGAAATGAAACTCTCCCCGAATTTACTTTGGAAAAATGATGCTGTATAAGTCCTACAGATAAGTTAATACAAATTAGATGCTGGACCTTATAAACTGATCTAGTTTTCTCTCCCATCCTTCCTGCCTCATTCTTCATATGTAGGAACTGAGACCCAGAGACTTAACAATGACTTACCCAAGGTCAGACAGCAGGACCATGATTCAAACCCAGGTCTCCTAACTTATAGTTTTGTGTCCATTCCACTGCAATATGTTGCCTCAACATATTAAGCGACTACATTTCTCTGCAGTCTATTCTTCAACCACCATTTTCAGTGTCAGAATGAATGGGTATCTATAAGCAATAGCCTACAAAAGTATGGAGCTGGTATTGCCAGTAAAAATTACGTGCTTCTTTCATAAAACATTTTTCATTCATCACCAAATTTCTTTGGGGTCTAATAATTTCCTTTTGGCTTTAGTTCCACAGAGTTAGGCCAGGGAGCTTAGTCTTTTTGTGTCATAGATCCCTTTGGCAATCTGGTGAAGCATATGGACCTGTTTTCAGAATCAATTTTTAAAAACATATAATAAAATATAGAGGATTGCCAAGTAAACCAATTATACAATTATCAACATTTTTCTGAAAGCTCATGGACTCCAGGTTGGAAACCTCAGATCAGTATAGTCTGTAGTATTTCCACTGTACCAAACAACCTCAAAAAAACTGACCATTTCATTGGCCAGAAAGCACTCAACAAGGAAAATTAAAGATATTCTTTTTTACTTTGAGAAGACTCATGGAATAGATTATATAGCCTATGGAGGCATGTGTAAAATATGTGGCAATTCTTTGTACATTTGCACCCTTCCTGTGTGTCAAACATGGAAATGGTCCTTATCACCCACAAATCCATGCCATCAGTAGGAATGATTCTTTAAAATGAATAAGATCCTTCACGTGGGCATTTTCCTGTTCTGCTTTGAAGGGATTCTTGTGAAAGAATGCAGCTATCACTGCTCTGATTTGGTATGGTTACTAAAAATTATTAGCTATAAGGAAAAAGTAAGCTTGGGTGACTTTAAGCAGTCAACACTTCAGAGATACAAACTTTGAATCAAGTAGACTTTAAGCTCCTTGAAGGAACCTGTCTTATTCTTTGAGAACCCCTAGAACCTACTAGTATGGTCTCTTTCACAAAATAGAATGTTCAAGAAAGACATATCGATCTGATCATTTGTAATGTTCTTCAAACTAACAGATTCAGTGCTATTTACTTGATATAGAGATGTCTGACCAAAATACTGAATTATCAAGTTAGGGTAGTGCCAAGGTAAAAAAAAAAAAAAAAAAAAGGTGGGGGGAGGCATTCTTTCCAGAATTACCTCTTATCCTTTCCCTGCTTCCATAGTACATCCTTTTTAGATCCCTCCAATTTCCTGATATTTAATATAGAAACTATTGAACATTATATAGCATCTTATATAGCATATAGCATATGTACATATGTGTGTGTATGTATGTATGTATGTATATGTATATATTCTCACTTTGTAATGCTCATACCAGCTCTATTTAGAAAATATTCTATACAGATTTGGGTGCTACTTTTTAGGAAAGATGTAAGAAAAGAATAGATATTAGAAAAAAGTAAGCTGGAAAGCATCCAAAAGAAGGTAGTTAGGCTCATGAAGGATTTGAAGACAATGTACATTGGTTGAAGGAACTGAGGATTCTTAGCCCAACAAAGAAAAGACTTAAGTTCTATAATATAATAGTTGTCCTATTCATAAGGACAACTATATATGAGGACACACACATATATAACATGTATATATGCATATTCATATAAAATACACATTATATATGTAATATACATCTCCCACAAATAATATATGAAGGAAGATATATATGTGTGTATATACATATCTATGATATATGTATAATCATCTTCATAATATACATAAGGACAATTTTATAAATAGTTGTCCTCAGATATCTGAACTGTCTTGTATGTGAATGGTCACACTTGTCCCTGCTTGATCTCAAAAGGCAGAACCAGAGAAATGGGTAGAAGTTACATGTAGACACATTTAGGCTTGATATATGGAAAAACTTACTAAGAATTGGAGCTATCCCAAAATAGTAAGAGCTGCCACAAGAGGTGGTGGGCTCCCCTCACTCCAGAACTACTTGTTGGGGGTGTTATCTAAGGGATTCTGAGTCCCACATAGATCAGACTAGTGCTAGCCTTTCTGACTTGTAAGATTTTGTCATTCTGAGTCTGGCTGATTACATCTGGCAGGTAGACAGATTATCTTTAAGCTAAGCAAGAGAAGGAACATAAATATTCACATTTGCAAATTCTTTGCAAATTTTAGACCAAAGTAGAAAACTGCATTTTTTAAAAATGATTTTAACATCAGTGGTAGAACATGCAGAGAGGAATATGTCATGGGCTACCGCCAGGTCTATGGTAATAATGCATTCTTACCGAGAATTATTTATATAGGCTAAGTGCCTCACTGACCTTCCAAGGACAAGCATAAGTCTTTTCAGTAGGAAAAGATCTAAGAGTTTTAATAGACAGCCAGTTCAACATGAATTGAAAGAGTGATATGGCAAGCACAAAAGTGAATGGGTTCTTTGGCTACATTTCTAGAATCTATTTCCTTTTTTATCTTGGCACTACGCTAATTTTGGTCAAACCTGTCTCTATCTCAGTTAATTTGCACTGAATCAGCTAGTTTTAAGACTATTTGAAATAATCAGATCAGTGTACAAAAATGGAACATTGAAACAGGATTCACTTAGTTCAGGATTATACTATACTCTGCCCTGATCTGACCCCCTCTAGAGCATTTCAGTCAACTCTGGGTGACATATTGTAGAAAGGACATTGATAAACTGGAGAGTATCTTCTAGAAAATGACTAGAGTGTGAAAAGGTCTTGAGAGCAAGTCATACAAGGACCAAATGGAGAAATTAGGAATGTGTATCCTAAAGAAGAGAAGACTTAGAGGGTGACAGTAGCAGTCTTCAAGGATTCAGAAAACCCATTCCACAATGCCCCAAAGTAGGAGTAGATGTTGCAAAGAAGAAGATTTAGGTTTGCTGTAAGGAAGAACTTCCTAACCACCAGTGATGTTCCCAAATGGAATAGACTGCCTCAGAAAGTAAAATGTTCTCTAGTTTCTCCAAAGAATCCTCATATGACATGAACTTAGGGCTCTCATTAGAGGTCTTCAAGCAAAGGTGGAATGACCACTAGTCAGGTCCATTGTAGAAGGGTGCCTTGCTCAGCTAGAATGAGGTGAAACCCCTCCAACTCTGAGCTTCTGTGAATGCAGTGTTTGGAGAAGTGCAGTGACCTGCCACACAGGAATTATAGCAGGATCCAGCAAGAAGCAAGACGTCTACCCTGCCCCCACCTCCCCTGGCATCAGTAATGAGCTGTTTAGCTTCTTAGTTCAAGTAAGGTGAAGTGAGAGAAAACCAGGGAGCCTGTGCTGAGGTCAGAGAGTTGGGAAGGCAGTTAACACGTAGTCAGCAGTCTCCAGCCCAATGATTTAAGTCCCCAAGAACTTGTGCCTTTCATTTTTGTTCTTTAAATTTATCGTTCAGGTTCAGACATAGGTTGGAGACTTGGAACAGACTCGTCCATTTATGCCTCCCCCAGATTGTCCTCCTCCCCTCCCTTCCTGTATTTTAGGAACTTAGACTGAAAGGCAAAAAGTGGCCTTGCTCAGCTTCCAGAACTCCCTGAACTCTGGGTGGTAATGATCTGGGAGCAGTTAAATTTGTTGATCTTATAATGGGAATTTAAAAAGGGTTCACAGCTGTCAGGAGCAGTTTTAACAGGCTGTCTCTGCTCCAGAATTGTGTGCCTTTGCAACTTTGCAATTGTGCAGGGGGTTTACAGGCCATCACAAAGAAGTACCCAGGAAACAAACCAAAAGGAAATGCATAGGAATGGCTTGCAGAGGTTTGTGTCCAACAGGCATCAGGATATGATGTCCATGAGTCTGTGGTAAGCCCCTCTTAATAGGAGCCTTAGGCTGAGTACATATGGGGCAAGGTTATATGGTGGAATGAAAGCTGGGCTCATATTGAGGAAGAGCTGTGTTTGATTCCTGCCTCTGACATTTACTAGATGGATAATCATGTACAAACTGCCATTGCTCTCTGAGCCTCAGTTTCCCTATTTATAAAATGTGGATAATAGTAGCACCTATATCCCAAGGTTGCTGTGAGAATAACTTATAAAGTACCATTTAAACCTTAAACTGCTACACAAAGTCCAGATGTTATTATTATTATCTAGTAGTAAAATGCTAACAGTAAGGCTTGCATGACCTACTTCACAGTTATTGTGAAGATCAAATGAAAGAATACATATAAATCTTAAAGTTCTATGTGAATGCCAGCTACTATTATGATTACCAACTGAAAATAGAGAGGTCTCTGGTCAAAGTAGCAAATAGAGATTTCAAAAGATGCATGATGGAATGTACCTCCCACCTCTTGATAGAGAAGTAAGCAATTAGAGATACACAGCCATGGATTCTCAGATATGACCAATGTGTTGATTTGTTTTGTTGGAATATATATATGTATATACATACATATATATATATATATCATAAGGAATGATTTCTACTCAGGGAAGAGGGAGAGAAGGGTAACGGTTGAATGAGAAATGTTAGCAAAAATAAAAGAACAGTTAGACTTTTTTAATTCAAAGAAGAAATAGCATAATTGCTCAAATAGAACAATTCTCATTACCTCATTTCTACCTCATTAAATTATACAAGCATGTTTCTTCAAAACAAACTATAGGTAACAGAAGTTCTCAATTTTTTGTTTAAGCCTTTCCCATTCTTTTTTTGTATGTTGACATATTTATGTTGGTTGATGATTAGTAAGAACACAATAAAATATTTTACAAAGGAAAAAGCAGCAGTCTGGTATAATGGAAGAGTAACAGGTCTTATAGATAATGCTTTGGGTTCAGATCCAGCCTTTGACATCAAATGACTGTATGACCCTGGGTAAGTCACTCAAACTCTCAGTGTCCTAGGCAACAATCTAAAATAGTAAGTTGCAGAATAGTAACCACAACTCATTTGTAGAGAGAGTTCTCTATACCTGTGAAATCAGAGGTGTAACCACATACACACACACACACACACACACACACACAGAAATATGAATTGGCTGGTATTTTCAGATGATGGCATTGCAGCCCTACACAAAGAGATGGGGACCAAAAAACAAAGGGTGTGTTTTAAACTAAAGATCAATTCCTGTGGTACTATGTTCCTTTTATTACAAAGATAAATGAAATTAGTAGCATATTGGTTTCAGTCATCATCTTTGGTTGCATGTCAATCAATCAATGAAGCAACATGTGTTTATTAAGAGACTGTTATGTGCCACACACTATGTTAGGTGCTGAGCACAAAGAATGAAACAATCCCTATTCACAAAAATCTTTTATTCTAATAAGGGAACAATATATGCATATTAAAATATGTAGGGTATAAATATAAAATTTATGTATGTAAAACACAATTACAGAGCAGATTAGGAGGAAAGGTCTTAGCATTTGGGGAGTTAGGAAAGGCTTCACGAAAATATGGTGTCTGAGCTACATCTTAATGGAAGAAAAGAACTCTATGAGAGAGAAATGGAGAAGGCAGAGTGAGCACATTCCAAGAATGGAGGGTGGCCAGTGCAAAGCAATAAAGAGATGGGAGATGGAATGTCATGAGTACAGAACAAAGATGTCAGCTTGGCTAGGCGGAAGAGTTCAGGAAAGGTGAGTAATAGTCGGGTTGTGGAAGGCTTTAAAAGCATAGAAAAGGAGTTTATATTTTATTCTATAGGCACCATGTAGCCAACAGAGTTGACTGAGAAGGGAAGTCAGATGATCTGATCCGTGCTTAAGAAAAATTGCTTTGTCAGCAATGTGCAGAATGGACTTGCGTGGTGAAAGATTTGAAGCAGGGAGCCCAATTAAGGGGCTGTTGTAATAATCTAGGCAAAAAGTGATGAGGGTCTGAATAGCTGTGAGTGGAGAAGGGGTAGGAAGTGAAAGATGTTGTGGCATATAAACAGCAAGACTTGGCAACTGACTGGGAGAGAGAGAGAGAGGAGTCCAGATGATGCTGAGACTATTATGAACCTGACACACTAAAAGGACAATGATGCTTTTAAGCAAAATGAAGAAGTTTGGAAAAGGGGGGTGGGGGGGAGAATTTAGGGAGAAAAATAATGAGTTCAATTTTAACATGTTGAATTTGAGATATCTGTGTGACATCCAATTTGAAACATTTGGACATTGAGACAACCACTTTTTTTCTTAATTTTTAGATTTTCACATGTCTTAAGTAAAGCACACAGAAAAATAAGTCTTGCTAACCAGTTATCCATCTACATTAATTATTCAGTGTGGATCTTCTGTGGATTGACTTCTTATCCAAGGACTTAATCTCTTTAACATTTTACTGCTCTTTCCTCTGGCACTTGAATGTCACAAGGAGGCATCAACCTCTTTACCCAACTCAGAAACTTTAAAGTTCATTGGAACTTTAATTCTGTTGGTGTGCCCATTCTACCTGTGGAAGAAAAATTTCATCTTCTCCTCTGAGTTACTAATCAAGATGTCCTCTAGACCTGTAAGAAGTACCTCTACAGGTCTACTTCAGGGAAACTTTTCTTCAGAATTCACACATAAACAAAAAAAAAAAAATACATTACTAGAATGAGCTTGTCATCCCTTCATGGTGTAGTAGATGGAATATTAGACTTGAAGCCAGGAAGACTAGAATTCAAATCCTGTCCCTGACATTCACTAACCAGGTGACCATGCAAAAATCACAACCTCTTCTCTAAGTTTCCTCATCTTTAAACTGGGAATAATAATCTCTCCAGTGCTTATTTCATTTTGTTGTTGTTAAGTTATGTTTCAGTTATGTTCAACTCTTCTTGCCCAGGGTCACACAGCTAGTCAGTGTCTGGGGCCACATTTGAATTCAGGTCTTCCTGACTCCAAGTTCTGTGTACTTTAGCACCACCTAAATGCCCTCATAGAATTATAGTGAGTTCTAAAGAGATCATGTACATAAAGGACTTAGCCAATTTCTAAATGCTACATAGATGTCAGCTATGGTTAAATATTATGTCATGTATTTGATGAAGTTCAAGTAATAGTAGTAGTAGTAGTAGTAGTAGTAGTAGTAGTAGTAGTAGTAGCAGCAGCAGCAGCAGCAGCACCAGCAGTAGTAACAGTAGCAGTAGCAGCAGCAACAGTAGTAGAGAAGTAGTAGCAGCAGTGGCAGTAACAGCAGCAGCAGAAACAGTAGCAACAGCAAGAGGAAGAGGAGGAGTAGAGTAGTAGTAACAGCAGCAACAGCAGTAGTAGTAGCAGTAGACTAGTAGTAGCAGCAGAAGCAACAGTGGTAGTAATTGTAAACTAGTAGCAAACTAGTGATAATAGCAGTGGAAACAGCAGCAGCAGCAGTAGTTGTTGTAGCATTATCATAATCCCTGGAGAAGGCATAAGCTCATTACTTACATGGGCAAAACTTTTTGGTTTGGGGAAGACAGAGTGGTATTGTCGAATGAGCATCAAACTGAGAGTCAGAATACCTGAATTCTGCCATGAATCTTCTATTGGTCCTTGTCACTTAATGTCACTGACCCTGCATTTACTCTTCTTTGAACTGAGAGGAATTAGAGGGTCACTAAGGGTTCTTACAGTGCTAGCATTCTCTGGTTCTCTGATCTTGCCTTTAACATAGCTATAAAGTTGATCCATTGTCAGAGCAGTTACACTTTTTTGAGCCATTGAGTAAATAGAGTTTATTTCTGTCACTTTCATTTAAAAGCTTTTCCTGCACTATGGCAAGCTTTAATCATTTCTAGGCTGTATTAACTAATTTGGCAATTGTCAGAGCTAGAAGAAACACAGTACAAATATAAATTAAACAGATAGCATAGCACACACAAAAATAGCATATGTAAAAGGACAGCTTAGTTCCAGGATTGAGGGTGTTGTTGGTGCAGGCTAAAAAAGACGATGGGTGAAAGGCATCAATGAAACATTTTTAAAAAGCAAAAACTAATCATCTTATGATTAGGGCTGTAATGACAAATTTGTGATTCAAATTCACGTAGGGTGGCCCTTAAATGACAGATATACTATATACAAAGGATCCATGCCAAAATCATTTTAACTTGGTTGATCCTTCAGAGCTTTTTAATCTACTGGCATTACTTTTGAAAAGTCAGAGTGACCTCTATCCACTGATGTGGCATGAGGACTGCAGTGAAGATATAAAAGAACAGTTGGGACAGTGTGGCTACAGGAGGGAAGATCATGGTTCATGCCACCTTTCTGACATATCCTGACTGTATGATACCTGGGCAAGAACCTCAGACTCAGTGCCCCAGTTAACTTTCTAAGGCTATAAGATGAGCTGCCAATCAAAAATAGCAGAGTAAGTTTTTATACCAGAAGTTTCCCAGACTAATAAATTAACAGGTTCAGATGCAAAATAAAATATGATGATATAAAAGGAAGGTATGATAAGTAGTAATGCCATCCTGGTTGACTTTTAAGATCTAAAGAGAAATTCTACTTTATTTTTGAAATGCTGCTATGACTCTAGTTTCCTTAAATATAGGAGCCAGATTTGTACTCAATTCCAAATTAAAAATTTCGTCTCTGTCTTCCTTCTTGAAATGATACAAGCAATTTAGTGCACCAGAGTAGAAAGAGAAAAGGCTGCCACAAAGACTCGAGTCATAGAGGTGAGTTCCTGACCTTGTGATGTTGCCTTGTCTATATAATTTGCTGCTTGTTGCTAGCCGTGCATCATGCAGAATATGCCAACCTTCTTCTGCCTGCATAAAAAAGGTGATGCTAATTAGATCAGGCAAATAGCTGCTGCTGTTGATTCATTTGAAAATGATTATTCTAAGGCAGTGTGTTATTACCCAGTAAGTCACAGCTTTTACTATTAATACTCCAATGTTGCTGCCAGGTAGCAAAGCCTTATGTGCAATTCTAGACTAGCAGGCATGCCAGAGGCAGAATTTCAGACATAAGGTAAATAGTGAAACCCCTTAGTTGAGGACAATGATAGATCTATTTGCCAACCCTTCCAGTGAGTAACGGGGCTCATTGTCTTCTGCCCCTTAATGAACTACAGTCTAGAGAGCACAGCATCATTGCCCAGAAAAGGATTAAATTTTAAAAATTCAGTGCAAATAAAAATGACAACGTACACAAAAAAATCTATCCCATTATCAAGGTTAATCTAAGAAAAAAAAAAGGTGAACATAATCAGCATCCATCTTAAGTTACTGCTTTTTAAAAGGAGCCGAATCTAGATGAAAACAAGGTTGTTATAATCCAACAACTTTGAAACGAATTCCATTGCCATCATATAAAGAACATGTTTGCCTTTTTGTCCTCTGTTTAAATTCTCCTTCCTCCTTGTGAAACCATTAATATGCTAAAGTCAAGCTCTAAAATTGCCTCTAAACTCTTAAAACATAGTTAATTACAAGATAGACCAATTTAAACTTTACGACATTCTTGATACCGGAATGTATGGTAGGTTGTTTGTGTTAATCAGCAGAAATAAGAAAACCTACAGTACATGAGTAAGTTTTTAAAGGCATCTGCAGATAATGTAATGATGGTCATGAATTAACTACAAGTCTAACTTCCAAAGAACAATTCTAATGGTAACACCAGGGAGCAAAGTTCCCTCATTCAGTCAACAAACATATATTAAGCACCTAATGAATACAACTGGAGGAAGGTCTACAGCTTATTAGCTACATGCTCTGTAGAAGGTCTATGAAAAGACTTGGACAAGAGTAACCCTTAAAGAAAAGGCATAGACGGATTCTTGTATGTTCTGATGAGAAAACACTCACTTCAGAAAGATCATAGACCCATTGCTGTATAGAAGTGTTTACAGCATGCTGCTAGACATTGCGGGGAGATGCAAATTTTATATAAGATATAGTCCTTGTCAATGTGGAGCTAAGAGTCTAGTAAAGGGAGGAGGCATAAACACTATACCTGTAATATACTATATTAATAACTATGCTACTGTAACCATAATAATATAGACCATAACTTGATCAGCACATCAATAAGGTTAAAACTGAATCTTGTATGAAATCTGAAGGATAAGGTCATCGGAAGCTAATGGAAACCCCTAAGACATCTGCTAAACCTTGGTTATTCAGAAACATGGAAGAAAACCATGGATTGCCTGCAAAATAGAAATAACCAATTTAATATGCAAATTAGACATAAATACTTAACAGTTAATTCCATTTCCATTAGACTCAATGATCGTTACTTATACATGGAGAAATTTGCACTCACATAAAATATTTCAAAAATCATCCTTCCTTGTTGAAAATATCCCATTTACAATAATGAAGAAATATGCAACTAAGACAGAAAAGGCTCCCTCTGTTGTTTTCAGTGGTCCAGAAAAGTTTTCAGATTGTTCAGAGGCCTGCTATGATTACAACTTAACTCAGACGTTAACAAAGAAATAGCTTCATCCAGGGATGTCCTGGGAAATATTTACCAACTGGCTTTTCCCCTCCCCATGCCAAAAAAAAGTAGGACACACTTTTAAGTTTAATGAACATTACTCTCATTTTCTCCATCACTTTCTTAAGTCTGGACAATCAACAAAACAATAAATCAGGTGCTGATTTGTGTAGCATTTGCAGATTCATAAATGTTCACACTAGAAGTCTAATAATCAGCTTTAGCAAACTGGTTTGAGCCATCTCTAGTATACCGCGGGTTACATCTGAATTTCATCTCTTTTCCTTCTGTCTTGATACTGGTACTCCTCAAATGGAAACTACCTAGGCCTGGGGAGTCAGTCTGGTTCCATGGAAAAGAACCCTGGTCTGGGAGTTAGGAGATGGTTCAGCTGCTGATTCTGCCACTAAGTAAGTATCAGTGTAATCCTGACTCTAACACAAGGAAGCAGATTAATGGATTATCCAGTCCATCCTTGAATTATCCAGAAACTGATTGTTTTTATTGAAACCAACCCAAACACAAGCTCTTTTCCTAACACATTCAAGATATAAATGTGTTTTTTAGGGAACCAAAGAGAAAGCACCTCTTTGACTTCCATTGTTCTCATCTTTCATCTCTCCCAAATTCTATCACTAGGAAAGCTCACATGATCTTTTATTTCTACAGAACAGTTTTTTAGGTGTAGCACACACACAAAAAAAGAAGGATTGGAACATTTTTGATTATAGATAAAGGGGTTTAGACAATCCCCCCTCTTTTTAAAGTGTCAAGGGCTATCAAAAGTCTTTATAAACCTTAGATTTTCAAGGTCTTCTGTAAAGATCTTACACAGTCAAACTGGACAGATGATCCACATCACCCCAAGTGAGTACCTAAATAGACCTTGACCTAAAGAGGCCAAGGTCTCCCATGCATCCTGGATCATCTCCAGTCATCCTGAGGAATATCAGGTCGCTGGATTCAGATGACTCTAGAGGAGAAGAGAGGCTGGTGACCTGCACATCTCTCTCTCACTCAAAACAAAGTCAAGTGCAAGTCATATCATCATTTCTCTGATGGCATGGTCTTCTTTGGCAACAAAGGACCAACACAACAACAACAACAACACAGTCAAACAATATGGAAATTAATCTTTTTACCCCTGCAGACTACAAAAAAAATTCAACTTTCTTTAGGGTGGCTTATTATTAAAAGAGACCTCTGCTGTTATGGAGTTGATGTGTAATTCATGCCTAATTTATCTTTCTATCCCAGGGACACTTCACGAAATTCATAACTACTATGGCTTTGTATGAAAGCCATAGAAAAAAGAAAAAAATCTTAGCGTAGTTCATCTGAAATAATAGCTCATATTTCTATAAATATATCATAAAAACTTTCTTCATAGTAAGCCTATGATTGTAAATAATATTATTCTCATTTTATAGATAAAGAAATTGGTGCTCCAACTTAATTCACTTACCCACCATATAAAAAGAAATAAGCATCAGAATTAGAATTGAAACTTAATTTTTTAAATTTTAATTTCAGCATCCTTTCCTCTACCTCACACTACACTGACCAGATTCTAAAAGTGTCTTCAAATCCCCATGCTCACCCCATTTCAAATCAGAACCATTCCCTGGTTGGTTTTAGAAAGCCAATAATGACTTGGAGTCCAAAAGTACAGACTTCAGAACCCCATTTGCAACCACATTACACCAAGGACATCTTGGACATGATGCAGAGGTCAACCTCAGAGCACCTTCTTATAATGAATGCCCCTCTGGTCACCCCCCATGCATGCTGGCAGAGGTTGGAAGTAGTAGCGAAATCTCACTTGTAGTCTAGTCATATACATACATGCACGTATACATGCAGACCACATAAAAATCATCATATTGTTATTGTTCAGTCATTTTTCAGTCACATCCAACTCTTCATGACCCCATTTGGGATTTTATTGGCAAAGACATTAAATTAGTTTGCCATTTCTTTCTCCAGTTCATTTTACAGATGGGGAAACTGAGGCAAACAGGGTTAAGTGACTTGCTCAGGGTCACACAGCTGGTAAGTATGTGGGGCTGGATTTGAACTCATGAAGATGAGTGTTCCTGACTCTAGGCCTGGTGTTCTAACCACTGCACCACCTAGCTGCCCCAGTTCCTCTATAGACTTCCTAAAAATGCATTGCCTAAAACTGAAGACAATACTCCAAATGTGGTCTGGCCAAGGCAGAGATTATAATCTCCCTACACTACTTGTGAACACAAGGTCAATATGAATAATAGAAAGCTTATAGCAGGCCTAATTAAAATCCTTCTTTGAAGTTAAGAGAAATATACCATGCCTCTTTTTTGTTCTTTTATCATCACACTGCTGGTGAAGTTATGAATTAGTGCAATCACTCTGAAAAGTATTTTAGAACTATGCCCCAAAAGTTACTGATAACTGTGGATACTCTTTAACCCTGAAATACCACTAGTAGGCCTATACCCCTAAAAAGTCAAAAAAAGAGAAAAAGGACCTACATTTATGCAAATGTTTGTAGCAGTTCTTTTTATGATGACAAAGAACCAGAAATTAAGGTGGTACCCATCACTTGGGGAACAGCTCAACAAAGTAGGGCATATCAACATAATGAAATATTATTCTATCATAAGAAATGATTGGACAGCTTCAGAGAAACCTGGGAAGACTTGCATGAACTGATGAAAAGTAAAGTGGGCACAACCAGGAGGACATTACTTTAACAGTAATGTTATTAAAAAAAACAAGCAGCTTAAAAATACTTAGGAAATCTAATCAATGACATTTTCATTTAGGATTCCTGCCTCTCTGTCTCCTGACAGAGAGGTAATAGACTAAGTGTGCAGAAGGAGACCCACATTTTTGAACGTTACCAGTGTGGGAATTTGCTTTTCCTTGCCTATGAATATTTGTTACAGGTTTTTGTTTCCCCCCTCAGTGGGTGGCAACATGGAGAGGAAGAAAAACAAATGCTTAACTGAAAAAAATTATTTTAAAAAGATCTTTTTGGATCCTGATACTAGCGTCCAATGTGTTAGGTTTCCCATCAACTTTGTGCAAATTTGATGGGCATGCCATCTATTCTTTTATCTATGATACAATTAAGCATACTAAACAGCACAGAGATAAGTTCAGATCCCTTGGATGCTCTACTAGAAACCTATCACGCTATTAATGACTAAAGAATGGGTTCAGTGGTTCATCTAGTTGTCAATCTATGCAACTCTAACTATATTCTAGCATTATTCTCTCCATCATTTCCCCAAGAGAGGCATGCGATATGTCATCAAACACTTTCCTAAAATCTAGGTGAACTATATCTCTAAGTGTCCCCTGATCTACTAGTCTAGTAGCAACTCTAGCCAAAAAAGAAATAAAGTTTCTGTCTGTCATGGCCTGTTTTAAATAAAAACATGATGAGGGGAGGAGCCAAGATGGCTGAGTAGAAAGATACACATATGCTAACTCTGAACCCACAGCACATAAAATACCTGTAAAGAAGAACTCCCAACAAATTCTGGAGCAACAGAAGCCACAGAACAATGGAGTGGAAGAGATTTCTGTTCCAGAGAGACCTGGAAAACCCACGCGAAAGGTCTGTCGCGCACCAGACCCAGAGCAAAGCCCAGCCCTGCCTTGGCCACGCAGCATGGAGAGGAGCAGATCTGAGCAGGCTTCAGGGATGGAATCTCCAGCAACTGTGCAGGTCCCTCCACCCACAGGTCAGTGAGAGAGACTTTTTGGATGGCCAAGAGGGGAGCAGGGTATCCCCATAACTCGGGCCCCCTCGGGAGGCAGCAGGGGAGGCAGCAGCAGACAAGGGCTCCCAAAGCAGGCAGTAGCTCAGATCCATTGTTGAAGGTCTCCCAATAAACCCCCTGAGGGAACAGAGCCCGTGAGGCGGCCCTGCCCCCACCTGAGCATCTGAACTTAATCTGGCACTGAAGAGCAGCCCTGCCTCCACCCAAAGCCTTGAGGCTGGGAACCAGCATTTGAATCTCAGACCCCAAGCATCAGCTGGGTGGATCTGGAGGCATGGTGGGTGTGGAGAGGACACTCAGAAGTTGAGTATCTGGCTGGGAAAATTCGCAGAAAAGGGAAAAAAATTAGATCATAGAAGGTTACTTTCTTGGTGAACAGATATCTCCTCCCTTCCTTTCAGATGAGGAAGAACAATGCTTACCATCAGGAAAAGACATAGAAGTCAAGGCTTCTGTATCCCGCACATCCAAAATAAATATTCCATGGGATCAGGCCATGGAAGAGCTCAAAAAGGATTTTGAAAATCAACTAAGAGAGCTGGAGGAAAAATTGGGAAGAGAAATGAAAGTGATGCAAGAAAATCATGATAACCGAGTTAACAACTTGCTGAAGGAGACCCTAAAAAATGCTGAAGAAAATAACACCTTGAAAAATAGGCTAACTCAATTGGCAAAAGAGGTTCAAAAAGCCAGTGAGGAGAAGAATGCTTTCAAAAGCAGAATTAGCCAAATGGAAAAGGAGGTTCAAAAGCTCACTGAAGAAAACAGTTCTTTCAAAAGTAGAATGGAACAGATGGAGGCTAATGACTTTATGAGAAACCAAGAAATCACAAAACAAAACCAAAAGAATGAAAAAATGGAAGATAATGTGAAATGTCTCATTGGAAAAACAACTGACCTGGAAAATAGATCCAGGAGAGACAATTTAAAAATTATGAGACTACCTGAAAGCCATGATCAAAAAAAGAGCCTAGACATCATCTTTCATGAAATTATCAAGGAAAACTGCCCTGAGATTCTAGAACCAGAGGGCAAAATAAGTATTCAAGGAATCCACCAATCACCTCCTGAAAGAGATCCAAAAAGAGAAACTCCTAGGAACATTGTGGCCAAATTCCAGTGTTCCCAGGTCAAGGAGAAAATATTGCAAGCAGCTAGAAAGAAACAATTCAAGTATTGTGGAAACACAATCAGGATAACACAAGATCTAGCAGCTTCTACATTAAGTGATTGAAGGGCGTGGAATAGGATATTCCAGAAGTCAAAGGAACTAGGACTAAAACCAAGAATCACCTACCCAGCAAAACTGAGTATAATACTTCAGGGGAAAAATTGGTCTTTCAATGAAATCAAGGACTTTCAAGCATTCTTGATGAAAAGACCAGATCTGAAAAAAAAATTTGACTTTCAAACACAAGAATGAAGAGAAGCATGAAAAGGTAAACAGCAAAGAAAAGTCATAAGGGACTTTACTAAAGTTGAACTGTTTACATTCCTACATGGAAAGACAATATTTGTAACTCTTGAAACTTTTCAGTATCTGGATAGTGGGTGCGATTACATACATACACACACACACACACACACACACACATGCGCACACACACAGAGACAGAGAGCACAGAGTGAATGGAATAGGAGGGGATCATATTTTAAAAAAATGAAATTAAGCAGTGAGAGAGAAATATATTGGGAGGAGAAAGGGAGAAATGGAATGGGGGCAAATTATCTCTCATAAAAGAGGCAGGCAAAAGACTTTTTAGTGGAGGGAAAAAGAGGTGAGGTGAGAGAAAAACATGAAGTTTACTCTCATCACATTTGACTCAAGGAAGGAATAAAATGCACACTCATTTTGGTAGGAAAATCTATCTTACAATACAGGAAAGTGGGGGAGAAGGGGATAAGCAGGGTGGGGAGGATGATGGAAGGGAGGGCAATGGGAGGAGGGAGCAATTTGAAGTCAACACTCTTGGGGAGGGACAGGATCAAAAGAGAGAATAGAAGCAATGGGGGGCAGGATAGAATGAAGGGAAATATATTTAGTCTTACACAACACGACTATTATGGAAGTCATTTGCAAAACTACACAGATATGGCCTATATTGAATTGCTTGCCTTCCCAAAGGGAATGGGTGGGGAGGGAGGGATGAAGAGAAGTTGGAACTCAAAGTTTTAGGAACAACTATCAAGTACTGTCCTTGCTACTAGGAAATAAGAAATACAGGTAATGGGGTATAGAAAGTAATCTGGCCCTACAGGACAAAAGAGAAGATGGGGACAAGGGAAGGGAGGGATGATAGAAGAGAGGGCAGATTGGTGATAGGGGCAATTAGAATGCTCGATGTTTTGGAGTGGGGGGAGGGGGAAAATGGGGAGAAAATTTGGAACCCAAAATTTTGTGAAAATGAATGTTAAAAGTTAAATAAATAAATAAATAAATAAATAAAAATAAAAAAAATAAAAAATAAAAACATGATGAGTGACACTTTGTGACCATCAAGATATTCACTAACCATCCCCTTAATAATATGATATAGAATTTTGCCAGAAATAGGTCAAGCTCCCTGACTGCAGGATGAATTCCTTTTCTAAATAAATCAAATAAACTTTTGTCCCTCCCTAATTTTGCAAAACCTCTCATCTCTACACATTCTTCCCAAAATAAAACCTTGCCATTCTTTTAGTACTCTTGGATGTAATTCAACTTGATCTCATCATAGTCAGTTGGGTATGTTCTTATGGTCACCTCATTATCTTGGATATCAATTCTCCAATGATCATTTTTGTTCTATCATCTCCATCCAAAAATTATTCTCCCAGGCAGAGAAAACAGGAAGTAAAAAAGATTTGAGCCGGTATGTTTTCACTCTTTTTTTCCTTATCATCTCATCCCACCCTAAACACAGGCCCTTTCCTTTCTTTGATCCTCTTTTCCCTAACGTAGCTATAAAAAAATTCATTTGTTCTTCCATTTCCTCAGCATCCTCATCTCATTCTGAGCTTTGACACACCTAACCTTATTTACTATGTGACCTTGGGAGAGGCATTTAATTTCCCTGAGTCTCAGTTTCTTCTTTTGTAAATTGGAGATTTGCTTGGTGATCCTTCAGGTCCCCTTGCAGAGCAAATTGCTATGCTTTTCCTGAATTTTTAAGTATTTCCTAAAGTGCTGATGTGGTGACCTGTCTCTGTACAGAACTGTTTATTTGAAAAGGCAAGGGGTCAGAGAAAGTCCTAACTCGTATATTGTACTTAACATCAAAAGAGAGAGGGATTCAATTCACTGAAGCATTTGTATGGTTGAGTAGGGCATGAATATTTGTTGAATCCAAAGAAGGGAGGAATTTTTTAAAAAGCCAGTCCAGATTGGCAAAATACTTTTAAAGTTGGGGTTCTTAGGTTAGAGTTACATTCTTGGGGATCTGTGGGTAGATTTTAGGGTGTCTATGAACTTGGGTAGGAAAAAATAACCATTTTATTTCAATGTAATTGGTTCCACTTGTAATCTCCCTTCTCCCCTGCTTAAGGCCTGAAAGAGTCAAACCTGCCTCTGGGCACTATTCATTGAGAGTCCTACTCTTCTACCTGCCTGTATGTCCTTGCATTCTGATGTGGAACAGTAACAACAGACTTGTGATAGAGAATCCAAGTGAAATAATTAATGGGTTCCAGAGCCACTCAACCTTTACAAGACAGCGGCAACTCAGAGGCTGGAGCTAACTGAGAATCACTGATGAAGCCTTAAATTCATACATCCACTGAAGCCAAAGTTATCAATATTGACCTTGTTTGCTGCTTCCAATTCAGTCAAGTGGAGTGCTTTCCAGTCTTGGAGAAGCAGCGCATTTAAGCTGATTTCCAAGAACTGTATTTCATGTAACCAATAAGCACATTAAGGTTGTGTCTACATTAGGAAGGCTTAGCTCACTTTCTGACAGCTGGGGTTTCCCTCACTGTGGCTTAGTTGTCTAGATCAGGAATTCACTTTTGTCATGAGTCTTTTTTTAAATACTTAATTTAGGAGATTGGAATTCATACAGAAAGTGATTAACTGGAGTCACCAACGTACCCATGCACAAAAATGCGTTGGCTAATGAGGTCAACCTAGAAAAGTATGGTGTAAGGCATGTGGGGCAGCTAGGTGGCACAGTGGATAGAATCAGGCTTGGAGTCAGGAAGGTTCATCTTCTTGAGTCCAAATCTGACTTCAGTCACATGCTAGCTGTGCAACACACTAGCTGTGTGTGTGAGTAAGATATTTAACCCTATTTGCCTAAGTTTCCTCCTCTGTAAAATGAGCTAGAGAAGAAAATGGCAAACTACACCAGTGTCTTTGCCAAGAAAACTCCAGTTGGGGTTACAAAGAATCAGGCACATCTGAAACAACTGAATAATAACAACAGAAAACTGTGGTGTATTTTATCTCCCAGATATATACTTTGGGAATGAAAAAAAATCAACCCATGTAGCATAAATATGACTGTGTGAAAACTGGTCTCTTGTTGTTTGCCCTTCATTTTTGAAGAGGAGTAATGACATCATGGGGTGACATCAACTCTTTGGTGAAACGGATTTAAGTGAGACAGAGTTGCACAAAATCGTCAACCTCACTCTCTCTTCCACAGTCATCAAAATCCAGTGGCAAGACAAAAGTTCAGATGACTGGTGATGGCCCAGGAGATGGTGGATGACCTTGGTTTCTTACATCTGACCAAGCTCTAAGCACTCCACAGTGCCTACTTCAGTTGCCTTGAAGGTTGTTGAAAGAATTTTTTCTCTTCCCATTCCACCAAGGGGTGGAGGAAGGGGAGGGCAAGTCTTCACATGCTTGGGGTCAATATCCCCCAACTAACAGATGAGTTTGAAGCCTATCAGTTACTTTCAACCTGGTTTAATCCATCTGCTGAGATGGTTTATTAGGATGTGGCTGCCAGGCATACTACAGCATCTTGGAGCCACAGGTGAGAATTGGGTGACAGGGAGATATCAAAGGTGGATGAGCAGCCCTGAAAAAGTCTTGACAAGCCCTCAGACTAGAAGTGCTGGTCTTCCCTGAACACCCCACGCACTCCAAACTAATCTCTAGGATAATAGTGTTCACCACCACTCCCTCTATCCAGTCTGGAGAATGGGTGGTAGGCAAGAGCTCTGGTTGTTAAGGAACCAGGACTCTAGAGGTGATTCTGGCAGTTGCCTCTTTTGTGATTCTGAGCCAATCTTCATCATAATAGCTAGCATTCAGATAGTGCTTTGATACTTATAAAATGCTTAACAAATGTCATTTCAAGATTGGCAAACATGACAGAACAAGAAAATGATAAATGCTGGAGAGGATGTGGGAGAGTTGGAACACTAATTCATTGTTGGTGGAGCTGCGAGCTCATCCAACCATTCTGGAGAGCAATTTGGAACTATGCCCAAAGGGCTACAAAAATGTGCATACTCTTTGACTCAGCAATATCGCTACTAGGACTGTATCCCCAAGAGATCACAAAAATGGGAAAGGGTCCCACATGTACAAAAATATTTATAGCAGCACTCTATGTAGTTGCCAAAAACTGGAAGTCAAGGGGATGTCCATCAATTGGGGAATGGCTGAATAAAATATGGTATATGAATGTAATGGAGTACTATTGTGCCATAAGAAATGATGAACAAGAAGACTTCAAGGAGGCCTGGAAGGACTTATATGACCTGATGCTGAGTGAAAGGAGCAGAACCAGGAGAACTTTGTGCACAGCAACGACCACAGTGTGTGAGAGTTTTTTCTGGTAGACTTGGAATTTTGTAATAACGCAAAAACTTCTTATAAAAAAAAAAATCCCAAAGGTGGGTCTCAAGGCAAAATGCCTTCCACACTCAGAGAAAGAAATGTGGAAGTCACTCACAAAATGTAGCAGATCATGTTTGTGTATATGTATGTGTTTGTGTATCATGTTCTGATTTGTTATACGATTTCTTTCATTTATTTTAGTCTGACTACATAGCATGACTATAGTGAAAATATACTCAATAGGAAAGTATATGTAGAATCTATACAGAATTGTATGCAGTCGTGGGGAGGGAGGGGGGTAGTGGGGGGTAGGTGGGGGGGATAAAATCTCAATTGTATGGCAGTGATTGTTAAACATTAAAAAATTAAAAAAAAAAAAACAAATGTCATTTCATTTTATTTTCACAACAATCCCGGAAAGTTTGTATTATAATTATCTTCATTTTATAGATAAGGAAACTGAGGCAGACAGTGGTTAAATGACTTGCCTAGGGTCACACTGTTAGTAAATGCTTGAGACTATGTTTGAGCTCACTTCACTTCCTGGGACTCAGTTTCCTCATCTGTCAATCAGAGTTGAACTAGGTAAAATAGATGACAACGAATATTTATCTAGTTCTAGCTATGAATAGAACACTTGTTCTAGGCAATTTCAAAGTTTAGCTTAGGTCCAGTTCCTTCCCTCATGAAGCTTATAACCTAGGGATGAGATATATATGCAGGTAACTACAATATGCAATGCAACTTTATTAGTATATTTATAGTTTTTGAAATGAAAAGGACCTTAAATATAGAGAACCAACTGTTAGACTAATATGCCTGGAGTCAGGCAGACCTGGGTTCATTTTTCAGGCTCAGATGCTTATCTCCTATCTACATTATTTAGAGGCAGGGATGTCACAGTGGATAGAGCACTGGACCTGGAATCAGGAAGAGCTTAGTTCAAACCTGGCCTCAGACACTAACTCTGTGACCTTGGGTAAATCACTTCACCTCTGCCTGCTTCAGTCTTCTCAACTATAAAATGGGAATAATAATAGCTCTTACTTCACAGAGTTGTCATGAGGATGTAATTAGGTAATATTTGTTAAGCATTTATCACAGTGCCTTATCCATAGTACATGTATGTAAATGCTCATTCTCTTCCATTTAATCTAATCCAACTCCTTCATTTTATAACTAAATCTCAGAGAAGGGAAATGGCTTGCATGAAGTCATACAGCTAGTTACTGCCTAGTGATCTCAGAACCAATGGTTTTTCCAACATTTTAATTCGGTTTTTAAAGATACATCAATACACAACAGACACAGAGAGGAGTAATCTTGGAAGTTTCTTCCAGCTTTGAGCTTCAATGAAATGTTATTTTTGTCAGATTCTCTATGGCCCTCTGTTCCTTTCCTCTTCTTGGTATCTATAATCTTCCTCTTCACAAGCTATGAAAGCTGTTTGATGAACCTCAGGCTCTTTAATGTTCCTGTTGCCTATATAGCACTGGAGCCCATTGTTAAGAACTCCATTTTTTATCTTTCTCAATGCTACTGTTTCTGAGCCATAATTAGAGATGTTCATGTCATTGTGACTCTCCCCTCTCCTCCAAAAAAATTCTAGGTATTTGAGGCTTCTGACTGAGTTCTAAGTAAACAGAAAAAAATTGTAGGAATTTGAGGCTGCTGGTTGACTTCTAAGTAAATAGAAGCTTATTGTCTAATTACTATGGAGGTGGTGGTGTTGTTCAGTTATGTCTGGCTCTCCACAATCTCATTTGGGGTTTTCTTGACAGAAATACTGGAGTGGTTTGCCATTTCCCTTCTCCAGCTCATTTCCAAGATGAAGAAACTGAGGCAAACAGTGTTAAGTGTCACATATCTAGAAAGTATCTGAGATTATATTTGAACTTAAAAGATGAGTCTTCGTGACTTCAGGCACAGTACTCTATTCACTGTACCATCTAACTGCCCAATATGGCACAACCATGAAGAAGAAGGTAATAAAGCTCACACTAAGATTCTAAGATCTTTATTACCTTGACTTTTTTGGTTCTGTCATAATAATTAGACAAGAAGATTCTATTTAATTAGAACCTAGTCAGAATCATCAAATACCTAGAATTATTTTGGGGGGAAGGGGGAGTCACAGTGGATGAACATCTATAATTATGGCTCAGAGGATAATAAAGATCACAGTAACATTCTAAGGAGGGCAGCAAGCTGGCACAATGGATAGAGCACTGGGCCTGGAGTCAAGAAGACCTGAGTTCAAATCCAGCTTCAGACACTTACGTGTGACCCTGGGCAAGTCACTTAACCTTGTTTGTCTCAGTTTTCTCGTCTTGAAAATGAGCTGGAAAAGGAATTGGAAAACCACTCCAGTATCTCTGCCAATAAAATTCCAAAAGGGAGTTGCAAAGAGTCAAACATGACAAAACAATGAAACAAAAACAAAAAAAGATTCTAAAACTCAAGCCACGGAGTACAAGCGTTTTTCACACTAACACTGACTGCCAACAACAATGCTTAGGAGCTGAAGACCTCAATGCTTGAAGTGTCCATGATTGCAGTGCTCACTGTACTGAAATAGGGGAACATGAATTCTCTAAATCTTTCCATCAATTGTATGATTATAAAGCTAACAGTTTGCTACAGGATGCTATTTGCAACCCCTTCTCTTTCCTTCATCAAAGATACCTGAATACCCATGTACATATTTCTTTTATTCTGGAGAATTGAGACAGTGAGTATATAGGATAGGAATGAAGGAATGACTGACATTCTTTTCATGTTTTTTCTAGTAATAGGGAGTTTTCACTATTCTGAATTCTTTAAGATAGTCTTTCATCCTCTAAAATATCTTAAGAATCAATTCCTTGATGTCCTCAAGATTGTGTTGTTTCCATGACAGAATTTATTTGGATTCTTTTGGGTTAGTTCAGCTACTCATCTTATCTTATTTTTTCATGCCATTTCTACTTTCTCATGCAGCACATTGAGAACTGTGGCATTATAGCTCCACTGTCACTTATAGTTCCATTGTCACTAAAAGAAAGTTTGCTATAGTGAAATAAATAGATCATTTTTATCTGTTGCCTTCCTTCTAGTTTCATCCTCAAAAGTTCTTGGGATGGGTGGAGTCAAGATGGCAGAATAGAAAGATGGACCTGCTCTAACTCTCCCCCCATAGCCCATAAAATACCTGAAAAAAAAATGAATAAATTCTAGAGCAGCAGAAGCCACAAATTGACAGAGTGAAACCGATTTCCAGTCCAAGGTAGCCTGGAAGGCCAACAGGAAAGGTCTATCACATTGGGTTCAGAACAAAGCATAGCCCAGCCTGGGTCACTCAGCAGGACAGGACTGAAGCAGGCTTCAGGATATGGAATCATGAGTAGCAGCTGTAGTTCTCAGATTTCTCAACCTACAAATGCCAAAAGCACCTGCAAATATCAGTAAGAAAGCTCTTTCACCTGGGTGAGAGGGGAGCGTGGTCTGGCCCTAGCCCCAGGCAGAGGCAGCATCTGTTTTTGGAACCCTCTGCCTAAAGGCCCTGGGGGAATTGAGTGGCCAATCTAAATCTCAGCCCTGAGAGGTGGTCCTGGGGTGAGGAGGAGCACTGGCTGGCATGGTGGAGTTGGTGGTAGCTGTGGAGAGGGAATCCTACTTGCAATTCCAGGGCAGAAAAGAGTGCTTGTGGCTGCTCACAGATCAGAGTGCAGGTCAGGAGAGTAGTGAGCTCCTCTTCCTTGATTGTGCCACCTTGGAGGAACTGAGAACTTACATGTCCCTAGAGTATACCCTCCACTTGACAAAGGACTCAAAAGTCAAGTAACTTGCTGGGAAAATGCCCCCAAAAGTGAGAAAAAATAAGACTATAGAAGGTTAATTTCTTGGTGAAAAGGTGTTTTCTTCCATCCTTACAGATGAGGAAGAACAAAGAATACTATCACATGAAGACATCAAAGTCAAAGCTTCTACATCCCAAACCTCCAAAATAAATATGCAGTGGTCTCAGGTCATGGAAGAGCTCAAAAAGGATTTTGAAACTCAAGAAAGAGAGGTGGAGGAAAAACTTGGGAAGAGAAAACAATGCAAGAAAATCATGAAAAGCAAGTCAACAGCTTGCTAAAGGTGACCCAAAAAATGCTGAAGAAAATACTCTTTAAAAATAGACTAACCCACATAGAAAAGATGTCCAAAATGCCAATTGAGGAGAAGAATGCTTTAAAAAGCAGAATGGGCCAAATGGAAAACGAGGTTCCAAAGCTCATTTAAGAAAATAATTCTTTAAAAATTAGAATGGAGCACATGGAAGCTAATGAGTTTATGAAAAACCAAGAAATTATAAAACAAAGCCAAAAGAATGAAAAAATAGAAGACAATGTGAACTATCTCATTGGAAAAACAATTGACCTGGAAAATAGATCCAGGAGAGATAATTTTAAAACTATTGGTCTACCTGAAGACCACGATCAGACAAAGAACCTAGACATCATCTTTCAAGAAATTATCAAGAAAAACTGGCCTAATTTTGTAGAACCAGAGGGTAAAACAGAAGTGGAAAGAATTCACTGAACACCTTCTGGAAGAGATCCCAAAATGCAAACTCCTAGGAATATTGTAGCCAAATTCCAGAGTTCCCATGTCAAGGAGAAAATATTACAAGCAGCCAGAAAGAAACTAGTCAAGTTTTGTGGAAATACAATCAGAATAACAGGATTTGGCAGCTTCTACACTAAGGGATTGAAGGGCTTGGAATATGATATTCCAGAGGTCAAAAGAGGTAGGATTAAAACCAAGAATCACCTACCCAGCAAAACTGAGTATAACAACTCAGGGGGAAAATTGGAATTTCAGTGAAATAGAGGACTTCCAAGAATTCTAGTTGAAAAGACCAGAACTGAATGACACAAGGTGAACTAAACATTGAGGGGAACACCTAAAAAAATAAGTTTTAAGAATGAATGTTAAAAATTGTTTTAGCATGCAACTGGAAATTAAGATATACAGGCAATAGAGTATAGAAATCTATTTTGCCCTAAAGGAAAATAGAGGGGAAAGGGGATGAAGAAGGGTGGGTAATAGAAGGGAATAGAATAGACAGGAAGAAGGGGTAGATGGGATGCATGCTCTCCTGGGATGGGGGGAGGGGAGAAATGGGGAGAAAATTTTGAATTCAAATTCTCATGGAAATGAATGTTAAGAACTGAAAAATAAATAAATTACATATTTAAAAATAAGTTCTTGAGATGATCTTGTTTTATTGTTTGGCAAGGCATAAGTTTGCTGACTAAGGTGTTTTTCAGGCTTTTTTGTTCTTTTCCTTAGAAAATACTAAAAATTTATGTCAATGTCTGTTCTTTTATCCATTTCCCATTTTCAGTGGCAACAACATATTCAAATAGGTCATATGGAGATACCTTGATTGCATACCATATCTTCCAAATTTTGTTCTTTCTTCTGATATATTATGTGGTAAATATATTGATTTTATCTTTTCTTTAATAAGTTATTAATCTGACTTAGACAACTGATTCAGAAATGACTATCATTAAAGTGATAAGTTATTTCCTTCTATTTAGAATATAATCAAAATCATTTTTGCATGATGTTATTTGTTGCTTGTCATGTCTAGTATTTTGTGACCCTCTTTCTGAAGAAATAATTTGTGATATAGAGGCATGAAACTTTTATATAGTCTGCAAGTCTTTGGCTATCCATTTCTTACTCTTGATCTGAGCTTTCCAATATTTTTTCATAGCCTTCCCTCACTTTGCTTTGAGTAATATCTGTATATATACATATTCATATGTATGTAAATTAGAGAACTTTATTGAGTTCTTAATGAATGTCACTATCTCATGTGCAATATTTCCTCTATAATAGATATTGGTGATAATTGTAATTATCTTCATCATGGTCCTTTTCCAAATGTTTATCCTGAGCATTGCAGAACAAGATGACCAAGTGTCCCATGTAATTATGTTGCTTTTCAAGAAAGAGCAAAACAAACTCTTCCAACTCCTTTGTCTGTCTTTCAAAGGAAAAACTGTAAGCCATTAACTGCAACTTCTTTACCTTCTGGTTCCATTGATAGTGAGAATGTCAAGATTGATATGATTCAATTCCTGCAGAAGTATGGCCATTCAGTGGTTGTTTGAGAAGATTCTCATATTTAGATACTAACAGTTACTTTAATGATTATAAATAGTCTAAAAACTATATTCTTTTTATACCCCTTTTCATCTTCTATATCAATTAGCCATTATCACTGAAGAAGTGTAAGGGAGCAACCCAGGACCAACGTTCATTTTGTATTTTTTTTTTGTTTCATGGACTTCCAAGACCACAAAGTTCCTTACCAAGTGTCCAATACAATACTACTACAATAAACTTGTCCTACTTAGCTAGGATTAAGGTCATAATTAGGAATTCTTTCACCTAGGAAAAAAGTAGAGTTTGATGGGGGAAAGTCACCAAAGACAACTCCAACAAAGTTGAAGAAGCATTGCAGTCTAAGTAGTGTAGAAGTGAAGATATGCAGAGGGTGATCCACCCACAAGTGCAGTTGTGCCAGAAGAGTGGGTGGGAAATTGACTGCAAAGGTAAAGGAGCACTATGTCGTACAGGGAGTCATGATACAAAGCCCCATTGGTCCCATGTTAACTATGACTCTAACTAGGCTAGGTCTCAGCAGATATAATTTGTTGTTTTAATTACCCCAAATATGTAATTTGAGTAGAGGAAGTGAGAATCAAAGAAGTAGCACCTAAGGTAAATCTGGATCACCCATGAGTCCAGCGTAGCAGGGAACAGAAAACTGTCCTTTGCTCCCCATTTATACTCCCCATTTGTATATTCAGACAGCATAGAAAGCAACTGATAAGGGGGATACCAGCTCAGCAGTCTCAAAGTGTGTTTCCCTTCTGGGGTAAACCATAGAGTAACAGTATGGGTCCAGGAAGAACTGGGTGAAACTTCATGGGAGAGAGGGATTTCACTATAATATCAATATGTTGCCCTAGAACAACTCCAAGTTTAGTTATCTAGGGACAGGTTGTATGGGTACTGTAAGTGTGCTTTAAGTACTTTCTGTATTTATTTATGAACATTTTTTAGTCCTTTGTGACTTTTTTCTGTAAGTTGAAATAAAAGCTGTCCTGTACCAGATAGGCATTTTCTTAACCTTAACTATTTGTATAGGAGATAGAGAACCTATTTGTAGAACCATTTGTAGAAACTTAGAAGCACATTTGAAAATTTCTCAGAGAAAATTCCATGTGGGAACATATCAGCTGCTCCCCTAAAAATGACCTTTTATGGGTCAACCCTCAAGACTGAGCACAGTATGTATAAGACCCAGAGATTATAACCCTGGAGCATGAGTTATATTAAAAGAGCCTAACATTCCTCCAATTTGGCTTTGTGTTGAGTGTCATTGGCAAGAGGGAGAACCAGAAAACCAAGGTCTTTACCTGATTTGCTCCCTTCCTGCTTGTTATGTTGTCCTTCACCCTTCCCCATTTACTATGCATGCATGTATGTATGTGTATGTATTGTTCAATGTTTTTGTTATTGTTGTGTCCAACTCTATATGACCCTACTTAGGGTTTTCTTGGCAGAAATAAAGGAGTGGTTTGCCATTTCCTTCTCCAGCTTATTTCATAGATTAGGAAAGGGAAACAAACAGGGTTAAGTGACTTGCCCCAAGTTACATAGCCAGCAAGTGTCTGAGGCCAGATTTGAACTCAGAAAGATGAATCTTCCTGACTCCAGGCCTGCAAGTCTCGTCACTGAGTCACCTAGCTGCCCCTATATACTTTATATACCATACTTTTCTAGGTGCCATCATTAGCCTCATTTTTATGTGTGGGTACGTTGGTGACTCCAGTTAATCACTTTCTGTGTGGATTTCAATCTATTATACCTGAGGCCAGATTTAAATTCAGGAAGATGAGTCCTCCTGACTTCAGGCACAACATTCTATCCATTACACCACCTAGCTGCCTATGTTTTGTCTCCCAGTAGAATATAAACTCCTTAAGGACAGGTACTATAGTCTCCTTTTTGTCTTTGATTCCCCAGTGCTTTCATAGTCTCTATCAATTGCAGATGCTTAATAAATTGTAAGCTTGTTGAACAGAATTGCAGGCAGCAGAATTGTATGAGGTGAAAATGAAAATAAGAGCAGAAATGATGGACAAAAAGAAGGGGATGGGGGAAATAGGATCAATGGCACAAGTAGAGGAATGGGCCTTGGCAAGGACAAAGGCTCCCTTTTAATCAGATAATTGAACCCTGGAAGAGAGAATGGGGCCATGATCAAGGGCTTTTGAAGCATGGAAGAAGGAAGAAGAAGGTGCTCATGGAAGGTCATCTTTATTTTCTCTGTCCAGCCAAACAAACCTTCTTGCTATTCCTTTTTTTCTAATTAAATTTATTTATTTTCAATTTCCAACATTCACTTCCACAAAATCTTTAATTTCAAATTTTCTCCCCATCTTCCCCCTCCCCCTACCCCAGGACAATGTGTATTCTGATTGCCCTTTTCTCTAATCTGTCCTCCCTTCTATCACACACACACACACACGCACGCACGCACGCACGCACGCACAAACACACACACCCTTATTCCCTTCTATTTTCCTGTAAAACAAGATAAATTTCTATATTCTATTGCCTATCTATTTTATTTCCCAGTTGCAGGTAAAAACAATTTTTGACATTCATTTTTAAATCTCTGAGTTCCACATTCTCTCCTCCCCAGCCACCCTCATTGACAAAGCAATTCTATATAGGTTATACATGTATAGTTATGCAAAGGACCTCTATAATAGTCATGTTGTAAAAAACTAACTATATTTTCCTCTATCTTGTCCTGCCCACCGTTTATTCTATTCTGTCCTTTGACCTGTTCCTCTACAAAAGTGTTTGCTTCTGATTACTCCTTCCCCCAATAACCTGTCCCTTCTATTATCCACCCTCTCTTATCTCCTTCCCCCTGCTTTCCTGTAGAGTAAGATAAACTTCTATATCCAATTGAGTGTGTATGTTATTCCCTCCTGAAGCCAAATCCAATGAAAGGATGTTATTCCCTTTCACCTTCACCTTTCACCTTCATCCTCTTCTCTTTCATTGTAAAATCTCTTTCTTGTCTCTTATGCAAGATGATTTATTATATTCTACCTCTCCTTTTCACTTTCTCCCAGTACATTCCTCTCAACATTTAAATTTATTTTTTAGATATCATCCCTTCATATTCAGCTCAACCCATGCTGTCTCTCTCTGCATATGTATATATACATACATACATATATGCACATATATGTACATCTATATATGTGTGTGCATATGTATGTCTATACACACACACACACACACACACACACACACACACACACACACACACACACATATATATATGCACTCTGCTCCCAGCCTGGTATAATAGACCCTTCCTGTTGACTTTCCAGATTGCCATTTTATGGCTTCTGCTGCTCTAGAATTTGTTTAGAGTCATTTTTACAGGTTTTTGAGAGGTTTGGGGGGAAGAACTCAAGCAGGTCCCTTTTTCTACTCCCCCTTCTTGCCATTCCTCACCCAGGACATTCCTTCTCCTCTCTCTGTGACTTGGTCCCACCCATCATCTTTATTGTGATATACTTGCCTTCACTTCTTGGAATACATGGCTTCCTTCAAGACTTAACTCAAGACTTTGCCATGAGACCATTCTTTATCCCCCTCAGTGGCTAATACATGCCCTCCATGTCTATCCAATTAGAATACAGGCTTTCTGAGGACAAAGATTCTTTCATTTTTGTCTTTGTATCATTAGCACAGTGCTCGGCACAGAGTAGGTTGAGGAGGAAGGGAATAAGCATTAATATAGCGCCTACTATGTGCTAGACACCATTCTAAGCACTTAACAAACATTAGTTCATTTGTCACAACAACCCCACAAGGTCGATGCTTTTATTATCCCTTTTTTATAGTTGAGGAAATTGAGGTAGAGGTTAAATGACTTGCCCAGGGTGACACAAAGTGGTATCTGTTGAAAGCCAAATTTGAATTTGAGTCCTTCTGACTCCACACCCAGTGCTCTATCCAGTGAGTTATCTAATTGATTAGATGATTAATAAATACTTGTTTGTTGATCGATAAATTAGGAGATAAGGTTTTCTGATTAATGGGAAGGGGAGAAGACTGAGGTCTCAAGGAAAGGAGAGAAGATTTGGAATAGTTGCTTCTATAAATGTGGTAGAGAATTAATAAAGAAAAGAATAAGGAAAGAAAGAAGATGCTGTTGTTAAGAGCTGAAGAAACTGGAAATGTTTAGCATGGAGAAGAGATAGATGGGTCGTAATAACTCTCAATATATTTGAAAGGCTGTCATATGGAATGTAGCTGAGATGTGTTTTTTGTGTCTCCAGAGAGAAGAAGTAGAACCAATGGGTGGATATTACTGAGAGACAGATTCCAGCTCAAAGTGAAGATCTTCCTAATTAGAGCTGTCTAAAGGTGAAATGGGTGGCATTGAAGATAAAATTCATGTATTTTATAATTTTGGCAAGGTCTGACTTGGCTCACAAATAAGAGAATGATTCATTTCTGTGGATGTCTTTCATCTGCCCTCATCATATCTGTGGGTCACTTGCTCATTCGTGCTAGTGCTGCCCAATTCTTTTGCTGATCAGCTAAAGGAAAGAAATGACCAAACCAGATGTATGTACCATTTTCTGCAGTCTGGGAAGGAGGAAGGCAACTATTCCTTGGTCTTTTAAGAAGGGTAATTAAGAAGACATTTCAAAGCTCCCTCTCTTCACAATGGGCAGTAGGCCTGGATTGTGAAGATACTGACTTCTCCAGATGTTATAGTGACAAAACAGAGATGAATGAATGAACAAATGAAGCATTTAAGTGCTTACTATGTGCTGAGCCCTGAGGATACAGACAGAAAAGTAAGATAATGTCTGCTCTCAAAGGAGTTCACATTCTAATGAGAGAGCCAACATATATGAAAGTTTCTGCTGCAAGGTAAATGGAAAAGTCCCATGATTCTTAGGATGCAGCAGTAAAGCATATGTTAACTCTCTTCTTTAATATCAGTATTTAATGTCACATTAATATCACTATTTAATGTCATTATTTCCAGAGCTTTTTAGGTTCAGGGTCCATTGGAGTCTGAGGGGACCTAGTGATAGGTAGCTGTGGTGGTTTGCCTTGCCTGGTACATGTTGCCTCCTGTCTCTCCCTCTGGGTGTCCCTCTGCTTCAGCTAAATTGGCTCTCCTTCCCAGTGTATGGAGGTTGCTCATAGTTGAACCCTGGCAGAAGAGGTAAACCACTCCAGGCTTGGATGAATTCTCAGTGGTAGTTTCTTCCTCTCCTAACCTGACTCACTGAGACATACTCCAAGAGGTCACTGGATCCCTGCAGAGGCATACGGACAAATACAGTTATCCCTTCCACATCACAACTTTCCCCATTGTGGTTTCAATATATTGTGAGTCAGCATAAGAAATTACTGTAAATGGAACTTTGGGAGGAGTTTTGCAGAAGACACAGATGACATATGAAGGCCAGCAGATGACACAGAAAAAGTTTAGAGACTCAGAAATGCATAACCCAAATTCTCCAATAAGGTAAACACTTCATAAAAGAAAAAGAAAAAACAATCAGACTTCTTCTCTGGTATGAAGGGAGGGTTGAGAAATTTTATTAGTATTTTCCAGATTCGAAGGGAACCGTACCCTTAATCCCACTGACGTAGAAGGGATAACTGCAGCACCCTGGCCAGAATCCCTATTTTCCTCAGAAAAGATCAAAATGAACACTGCTACCATCCTCAGACCCAAGGGAACATTTTTTCCTGAGAATAATGCTAACTTATGTGAGGCATAGGAAGTAGAGGATCACCCAAGATGAAGTCACAGGAGTTCCTATTTCACATAATCCTGTAAATGTTTCTCTCAAAGAGCCCACCACTTCTGCCCACCCTAAGCCCCCTCATATATATCAAGACAAACCGCCAGCTTAGGAATCAGCAGCTTCAGGATTTTCCAGTCCCTGGCTTTTTAACATCACAAGGAAGTGAAATGTTCACTGAGGAATAACCTTTCTCAGCGTCATGAAGGTAGCTGTTTTCCCCTTTCCATCTAGGTACCTTCAGCTTCATTCTCCCTCTGGCTTATTGTCTTGACAGCTAACTGGAACATAGTGAGGGATGGGGCTTTGTCAAGCCTGCATGGTCTTGTTTTGACAGCTTACCTGCATGAGTGTCACTGTGAGATGACCAGAACTCTGTCCTTTCAGCAGCCATGATGCTGTTTCTCCTCCATTACTAACCAACAAGCATTTCTTAAGTGCTTAGTATATACTAGATGGTTGTTGGTCATCCTTCCTTCTTGAAAAGGACCAATGACATCAGGAGGGTGATTTCTTGCTTGCAAGTGAATTGGATTTAAGTGAATCAGAGCTGTGCAAAGTCATCAGCCTCACTCTCTTATCCAGAATCAGAATCCAGTGGCAAGACATAGGTCAGGACAACTGGCAGTGGTCCTGGATGCAGGGGCATTGACATTTTTAAGCTAAGGTTTTTCCAGTTCTCAGTTTGTTTGAGGGAACAGCCATTCAGTGATTAAAGACTAGGTAAGAATAGAGACCAAAAAAAGGGCCTACTTTGGCTTCGGAAAAGATTTAGTCCTGTATACTGGACTGCTGTGCTAAGTATGGAGTATTCAGATACCAGCAGACAGTACCTGCCCTCAAGAAGTTTACATAAGATGTGAAAATGTATTTAATAAGGATGTAAATGTAGAACCCATGCAAGATTGCATGCTGTCTTGGGGAGGGAGGGGGAGAAAATTTAACACTTATGGAAATGATTGTTAAAAACAGGAAACAAATAAATTAATTTAATTTTTTAAAATGGAGTTTAGATTAAAGTGGGGGAAGACAATACGTAAAAAGAAGCTAAAAAGAGGAAGGAGGAAGTGACACAGGTAACCAGCTCAGAAGAAAGGTAAATAAAGCCTTAAGGCTGCACTGGGGAATATAATAGTGTCTATGCTTGACGTGGAGTGTTTTAGGCAGGCAGATCTTGATATGAACATTCAGCTCATGAATAATCCATACATAAACGTCCAAGTCCAGAGTCTTCAGACACACTCCCATCCTGCCCTCTTGCTTCCCAGAATCAGGTACTCTGTGGTCCCCAGTCTGAAAGCCTGGGGAGTAACTGATTTACCACAGCATTATTCTTCTTTTATGCCGATGTAGGTGTAGTCGACTTCTCTTAGGATTAGAAGGTTACAGCCAGACATTAGAGATCCTCTAGTTTGACCCCTTCCTCTTACAGGAAAGAAAATCAAAACCCAAGGAGATTAACTTACATTAAGAAATCTGACAAAGTCAGGACTACTACCCAGATCTCTGGAGTCCAGTCTAATTTAGCACCTTTTTCACAAAGCCATAACTTACATTCTCATGGAATATTTGTTCAAACATGCTTCAGGGCCATTTAAAGAGCAATAATAATAATAATAATAATAATAAGCCATGGAATGTTGAGATTGGAAGGAATTTTAGAAATCTTCTAGTTCATCCCCTTTCATTTTATAGGTTAATAAACAAGGTCTACAGAGATGACTAGATAGGGAAGTAGCCTGATAAAATAGAAAAAGATTGTGTATGCAGGAAGATTTATAAATTTTAATAGTATTTTGTTTTTTTCAATTTCATGTGAAGACAAAATTTAACACTCAATTTAAAAAATATTTGGATTCCAAATTTTCTCCATCCCATCCTCACCTCCTTCCTTCCTAAGGCAGTAAGCAATTTCATATAGGTTATAAAAATGCAATCATGTAAAGCATTTCCATATTAATCATGTAGTGAAAGAAAACACACACCAAAGAATCCCACAAAAATAATGAAAACGAAAAATGGTGTGCTTCAATCTGCATTCAGACTCCATCACTTCTTTCTCTGAACGTAAATAGTATTTTTCCTCATGAGTCCTTTGGAATCATCTGGATCATTGTATGTGGAGAAGAAATAAGTCATTCATAATTGATCATTATACAACATTGTTGTTACTATGGATAATGTTCTCCTGATTCTGCTCACCTCAGTTCATGTAAGTCTTTCCAGTATGCTAATCATTTGTTATAGCACAATAGTATTCCATTATAGTCATATATCACAACTTGTTTAGACATTCCCCAACTGATGAGCATCCACTCAATTTCTAATTCTTTGCCACCACAAAAAGAGCTGTTACAAATATTTTTGCACAAATAAGTCTTTTTTAAAAAAACATTTTTGGGGTACAGACCTAGTAGTGGTATTGCTGGATTATTGAAGGGGATGCACAATTTGGTCTCTGGGTATAGTTCCTAATTGTTTTCCAGAATGATTGATCAGTTTGCAACTTCGACAGTACACTTGTATCCCAATTTTCTCGTGGGATTTGTAAATTTTAAAGTATTGTACAACTGATTATCATTATTTGCACAGGTATAACCTTCCTTGTTAGTCATATAAAAACAAAGCATTGGGTAAGACATATCTATAAATGCAAAATTCCTGGGGACAATACTATCATCCAGGGAACTTCATTCCATAGTTAGATCATCCAATTCCCAACTGAGGTGATCTGTTAGAGGATGTTACAGTGATGTTTTGAAATATTGTACTAATATTTGTTAGTAAACATTAGTGATTTTTCTTGGAGCTTTTTGCAAACTTTATTTCTGAGGTTCTCTTTTTAAAATTTATTTTATCCTGAACTTAAACAGACATCAAATAAAAAAATTTTCATATGAACAGTAGAGCAAAAAAAGGAAGACTGGTCCTGAAATTGTGAATTTCTATTATGTACAATTTGCTTTTTACAAAGAAAATACTTTCAATCTGTAGTTGTAATCTATTCAAAATGTAATGTTGCATTCAACATTGTAATATATTCAATGATAACTTTCAAAGCTGCGCTATTCTTCAACAATTCTTTTTTTTTAAATATACAGTTTTAATGCTATACCAATCAAATTGTCAAGGGGGTACTTTACAGAACTCAATAAAATAATAACAATTCGTTTGGATCCAGAAAATCAATTAATATAATGAAAATAAGAATGAAAATAATTACTTCCAAGCCCCAAACTGTTTTACAAAACAACAGTCATCAAAAACATCTGGTACTGTTAAAAAAAATTAGAGAAATTCAATGAAACAGAATAGACAGAAGAATCAGAAACAATGAAATTCAATAACCTAATATTTGATAAACCTGAAAACAAATTACTTACTGAAGAACTCCATACTTGACCAAAAAGAAAAAAATCTTCTGAGAAAACTGCAAAGGAGTCTGGCAGAAAATAGGCTTAGACCAACACTTTACACTATATTCCACAATACATTCTAAATGCTTCAAGGACCTTTTCTTTTTCTTATTTTTTGGAGATCATTCATAACCCTTCTCTGCACCTGCCTATGGATAAAAGGAAAAAATAAAACTCTTGTAAAAATTACAAACAACAAAGAAAAACAACTTCCTACTTTTAATAATTTCCATGCAAACCAACACTTGTAAGCCTAAATCATGTGTTACATTTTTCAAAATGCTTTCACATACCTCTTCATCCAAATCTAGGCTCAGTGAAATCAGGTCATTTGGCAGGGCTGAGGTGTATGTGGAGAGGGCAGTGGGCAGGTATAAGCATAACTAAGATGGCTCAACTGGGGACCACTCTGGGACATGAGTACAAATAGGACTTAAACAGTAACCTGGTGTTGGTGGATGGTGAATCAGAAAATAAAAGACAGAGTTCAGGAAGGTTCAAGAGGCAGACAGATAAAGCATGAGTCAGAGAATGCTACAACAAATTCCATGAGGTTCATTTCAGAATTCCAGTATAACTCATAACTAAGCAAGCATCTTCCCCCATAACATGTGATTCATGGTCATCTGGCCTTTGTTGAAAAATGTTTTGGTGAAGGGGAATCCACAACCTCTCATAGCTGCCTACTTTATGACAACCCTTATTGTTAGGAAGATGCTCCCTATGTCAAGTCCAAATATGTTTCTTTGGAGCTTCCAGTTCTTCCCTCTGGAACCAAGCAGAACAAGTTAATCTCTTCCACATTACAGATCAATTCAATTAAACAAAATTTATTATGTCTGTTGATACTGCTGAGAGAGAAGAAAGGAAGGGAGAAAGAAAGAAAGAAAGAAAGAAAGAAAGAAAGAAAGAAAGAAAGAAAGAAAGAAAGAAAGAAAGAAAGAAAGAAAGAAAGAAAGAAAGAAAGAAAGAAAGAAAGGAAGGAAGGAAGGAAGGAAGGAAGGAAGGAAGGAAGGAAGGAAGGAAGGAAGAAGGAAGGAAGGAAGGAAAGGAAGGAAGGAAGGAAGGAAGGAAGGAAGGAAGGAAGGAAGGAAGGAAGGAAGGAAGGAAGGAAGGAAGGAAGGAAAGAAAGAAAGAAAGAGAGAGAGAGAAAGAAAAGAAGGACGGAAGAGAGAGAGAGAAAGAGAGAGAGAAAGAGGGGGAAGAGAGGGAAGGAAGGAGGGAGGGAGGGAGGGAAGGAGGAAGGAAGGAAAGAAGAAATTGTTCTTTGTTTAACTAAAGGTAGCCTGAATCCATGAAGCTAACTTTATTCCTGAGGAAGAGCCCAGTCTAAGGTTGTGGTACTGGTTACTATTGTGTTCATCCTTCGCGGCCAAAAAAGACCATGCCATCAGAGAAATAATGACATAACCTGCACTTGACTTTGTTTTGAGTGAGGGAGGGCTGCGCAGGTCACCAGCCTAACTTCTCCTCCAGATCCATCTGAATCCAGTGACCAGATATTCATCAGGATGACTGGAGATGACCCAGGATGAGGCAGTTGGGGTTAAGTCACTTGCCCAAGGTCACACAGCTAGTGAGTGTCAAGTGTCTGAGGTGAGATTTGAACTCAGGTCCTCCTGACTTCTGCACTGGTGCTCTATCCACTGCCCCACCTAGCTGGCCCTTATTGATAATCACTGTTAAGCCAGGAGGGGTCCAGAAGAGAGCCCTTAGGCAGGGGCCTAGTGTTCTCCAATGTATGAGCATCAGAGTATAGTAGGTTGAAGGTTTTGGGAAGGGAAGGAGAAAGGAAAGGGGAGGAGGGGAGGGGAGGAGAGGGGAGGGGAGGAGAGGGGAGGGGAGGGGAGGGGAGGAATTTAGCCAGTAAAACCCAAGTTAATTGGGCATCTTTTGGTCATCCAAATTTACCTTCCTTTGGAGAGGAGAAGGAAGGGGAGGGGGAGACAGACAGGAGAGGAGGAGCTGAGTTACCCAGCTAGCTGGGTCCCCATTCAGGCAACTGCGTCTACTCACAGATTATTGTGTCATCTCCAGCACTGGAGGTCAATGCTACTCTGCCTAGGATCCATCAAGGTTTGATGGATCATTTGATACTTGATCAATTCCTGTAAGGCAGGTAGAATAAATATTCTTGCCCTCCTATCATCTATAGAGGAAGAAACTGTGTTTAGCTACTTGCTTGATGCTGTACAAGACAGTGGTGGAGTCTGGAATAGAACCCAGGTCTCCTGACTTCTAATCCTCTTTTTCTACCATTTGGTGTGCAATGTTCCCTTTTGATAATCTCACCTAGACCCTGACTTTCAACTGGCTTTCTTCCAATGTAATAGTAGCCACAGAAAATAAATTTAAGTTATCAATGGTCAGATTGGAGGGGAAAACCATGTCCAACTACTAATAAAAGCCAGGGAAATTTTCAGAGCAATTCTGACCTGCCCTGAACCTTGGGGCCTATCCTCATTCCTCCCTCCATTCCCTCAGTCAGGTAGGAGGTTGTAGCTTGTGAACCTCAGTAGTTCCGTGGCTGATTTGGCACACAGTAGGCTTTTGTGAGCTAGTCCGGGAGTCTAATCATCATCTAGGGGCCATCTGCAGTTGTCTTGCTACAGGGGAAGTGAGGCTGGTGACTTTACAATCGTTCCTCACTTAAATTCAATTCACTTGCAAATCATGTTATCATCTTCTTGATGTCAAGGTCCTCTTCAAGAATGAAGGGCAAACAACAAAAACCATTTATATAGGATGAGACCAAATGTATGAGAAACAGTATTTTCAGGTCATTTTAGGGCAGTTATAATTTATCTTAAGCTTAATTCAAGTTAAAACAAAAACTAGTAAGCATCCCCTATGAGCAAAGTACTATGCCAGGCACTGGGGAGGGAAAGCAACAATGCATGAAGGGAGTCTCTGCTCTCATGGAGCTGTTAGTCCCCTGTGTTCAATCAATTATTATGATCTGACCATTTTGCCATCACATCTCTAGTATCCTTCCTATTCACGCACACACAATCCCCACCTTTATTCAGTTCCTCATCACATTTCATCTGGACTATTATAATAACCTTTTAATTGGTCTCCTGGTTTTTAGTCTCTCCCTTTCTCTAATCCATTCTCTAACCTGTCAGTCAATAAGCAGGCACTGTGCCCTAGGGATACAAAAAGAGGCAAACAGTCCCTGCCCTCAAGAGTTTACAATCTAATGAGATTGCCTACAAGCAAATAAATGTGTATAAATAAGCTATTTAAAGGACAAAAAGTAAATAATTAAGAGATTGAAAGAATTAGAATGAAGAGGGATTAGAAAAGATTTCCTGTAGAAAATGAGATTTTCACTGGGACTTAAAGGAAGCCAGGAAACTGCCAAATTCCAAACTCCTCCTTGTGGCATTTACAGCCATTCACAATTTAGCTCTAACCTCCCTTTCCAGACTGACTGTATATCACCTGCTCTTTCACATTCTTTGTTCCAACCTAACTGGACTACTATGACCCACATCTTGCCTCCATGCCTTTGCATAGTCTGTCTACTTAACTGCAATGACCTCCCAAACTTCTTTAAAATGAGTAGCTCAACATATATAACCTACATCAAATTGCTTATTGTCTTAAGGAAGAGAGAGGGGAAAAATTTGGAATTCAAAATTTTATTTTAAAATGAATGTTAAAAATTGTATTTATATGTGATTGGAAAAAAAAATACTATTTAAAAGAAGGGGGACAGGAATCATTCAAATATCTCCTCCTCATTCCCTTAGTTATTGCTGTTTTTCCCCATCTCTAAAATTATCTTCGTTTGTTCTATCAATACTTAGCTATGTTTGTGTTATTCCACCCACCTCAATAGAATTCAAGCTCCTTTAGGGCAGGGACTATTTTGTTTTCATCTTTGTGTCAACAGTGCCTGGTATAGAGTTGGCAGTAAATAAATCTTTGTTGGATTGAAATGACCTGACTCCTAGCAGGATGATCTTCATCACCATAATTTAGTTTTCCACAGCACCTTGAAGTTTCTAAGGGACTTTCCTCACAACAACCCTACGAAGTAGTTGATATAAGAATCATCCTCACTTTACAGATGAGGCATTTGAGTCTCAGATAATGGAAATGAACTGTCAAGGGTCAATAACTCATCTGATAATAGCAAAAAGTAAGTGTCATCTGAGATTCATAATTCAAGGGAACTATGGGAGAATCAGAGATTTCAAGCTTAGGAGGCATTTTACAGGTCATCTTGTCCATGTCCTTCTTTTTACAGAGGAAGAACTGAGCATTGACAGGTGAAGTGACTTGCCCAGAGTCACACAGGTAATACACAGTCAGGTAGGGTTTTGAACATAGGTCCTCCAGTAAGCCCATCCAGTGTTCCTTCCAGTGAATCACACTGCCCGACCCTGTGGAAGACCTGGCATCTGAATTAGATGGTTTGGCATTCAGCAGGTAGAGTAAGGATGCCTATCCTGGCATGCAATAGGGCACAATGAGAAAAAGTGAGAGAACCAAAAACATATTCAAGAAATGATGAGCAGTGTGATGTACCTGGAGTATCCGATAGTAACAGTCATTGGTTTTTATTAGTGTTTTACACCTTACAAAGTGCTTCTGCATTTGTTACCTTATTAGAACCTCAAAATAGCCCTTCCAGATAGGTATTAGGCTCAGAATCATTATCATCATCCCCATTTTCAGAAGACAAATCAAAAGTAAAGTGACTTGTGCAAGATCACATATCTAGTGACTGTTAGAGGAAGATCTTGTAGGTACCACATCCATCCACTTTTTATCATCATCATCATCAAGAGCAACATTTGTATAGTTCCTACTATGTTCCAGGCACTACACTACACTCTTGCTAAACTTCACAATGACTGGGGAGGTAGGCACTATTATTATCTCCACTTTGCAGATGAGGAAACTGAGGTAAATAGAAGTTAAGTGATTTGCCCAAAGTCACGCAGCTAGTAAGTGTCTGAGGCCAGATTTGAACTCAGGAAGATGTAGTCTTTTTAAATATTTGTTAAAATGAATGAATGAAAGAATGAATTAGTGAATGAATGACAAAATGTTATGGAAGGTACATCAGAAGGAGAAAGTGAGAGTGGAAAGATCCACTGGGAGTTTTGTATGAGTTTGTCTATTTAAGGTGTATTTATCAATGTTTTATATAACTTCTCCTATCTTCCCCATTAGATTTTCAGTGCCTCAAAGGCAGAGATGATTCTATTTCCTTTTATGTTCCTATTGGGTTTAATATGCTGTTTTGTCCATAGTAAATTTTCAGTAAAATTTGATAATTGATTGACTACTAGACGAGTTAGCTATGGAATGAACAGCTGACCTCCTTAACTGACTCTGCCTCCTCCCACCCCCAGAACACTGGATTTGGAGATAGACCTAGATTTAAATCCCACATCTGATTACTGCTGAGTGATCACTGGCAACTATCTGCCATTCCTTTGGACTTCAATTTTCTCATCTGTAAAAATGAAGGGCATGGACTAGAGAATTTCTAAGGTCCCCCAGCTTTTATGTTCTATATTTTGGGGGTCAAGGAGGGAAAGGCAGAGCTAGAACCAGTCAATATGGATGCTTAGAGAACCTTATATGAAAAATCGGATGAGCAGAGCTCAAAGGAGGAATTCCTGAGATAATACAAACTCTTGGAATCTGAAAAATGAATCACTCTTTTGAAGATGAGACTCTGTGAAGCATTCAGGTTTGTGAGTACATTGTCAAATGGCATGAAGTAGCTTATTAAGTCTGTCTTGTTCATTTGCTTTTAGGTTATGTAGCCTAGCTATGAGTCATGTTTATGAGGGTGTCTCTTTAGGGTTAGATTAGCCAAGTATTTTTCTGCCTAGCCTAGTACCTTTTTAGATCTATCTTTAGAATCCCTGGGAAGAGGGAAATAAAAATTGTATTCCTCAATCTGAATCTCAGCTTGCCTTGTGACCTTGGGCAAGTCGCTTTAACTCAAAGCTTCTGTCTCCTCCAAAGTACATGTGGCAGTAGGGATTCCCTGCCCCCTCTCTGTCACACAGGGTAAATCAATGTCTGGAAAAGGCTTTGAGCCTTTGGGAGATAAAGGAGACCATTGCTAATTAATGTTTATTAATAGGAAGAGTAGTAGAGGAAATACAAAGGTGATTCCAAATAGTCATAAACAAACCTGTCAAATGCTATTAACACTGTCACTGTGCAGGCAGCAGAAACGGATGCCTACCCTTACGAATTCTCCAAAACCTCTTCTCTTTACAAACTGGTTGATGTGAAATTAAATTAAAACAACAACAACTTTGATGACAAGTTTCATTGGGGGGAAGTTTCTTAGGCAAATATTTCTGAAAAGTGGGGTGTGGGTGGAGAACTTCACCTCCAGCTCCCTAAGCACTGTGTTGCTGAGAATAATAAGAGGAAAAAGCATCTAATGGCTCACCACCATTGGAGTAGGTTTTCAATGGAGAGTACATTAATTCTTAAATGCATTTCTCTATTCCTCATGCATCAGGCTATTTACCCGAAATAATTTGACAGCAGCCCTTGGTCTTGTCTGAGAGGTTTTGTTGGTTGCTCACTGCACACCTGCGCCTGTCCATGCATTAAGCCCTGACTGCAGGACTCTCGTCACAAATGAACTGTCAGATCATTACTACGTTTGATGCAGTATAATCTGTCTTGAAATTAGAATTGGTCCATCCAGGCTTGGATTTCACTCGCTGCTGAGGCTAATACACTGTTTGAATATGCATTCATGGAGATTCGCCTCCATTTGGAATCCGGGGGGAGTACAAGTTAAGAGCAGATTTTCCGAATTAGCATGTCGAGAGGGAAGGGTCCTTCATTTAGACGGCTGCAGATGCCTCTCCCTCTTGTTCATTACAATTGCATTTCATCAGCTTTATGATGTCCACATGTCAATTGAGTGTGAGGATTTTGCACACAAAAGAGCCTCAGGGAAAACGATTCCACTAGCTAATCAGCTGATTATCATACCTCCAACGGGCTGCAGTCTTCGCTGCTCCCCACACTGGATCCGTGAGAGGAGAATGGGAGATTAAGACAGCAAAAAAAGAAGCAAGCCTCTGCTACTAGTTTAAAGAAATTAAGGAGGAATTTATCAGTGAGGGGGGAAAGGAACCACCATGGCTGGGAGCAGAGCCTTCGAAACGTCCTGTGGTTTTGAAAATAAAATGACTAATGTTTTTCGTCAAAAGGTGGGGGAAGAGGTGAAAGGTTAATTAACTATATTATCTGCCCGTTTATGCCCAGCTGTGTGAAAGAAACTGGAAGCTCGGGAACACCGCCCCCCATACACACACATGCACCCCACTCCCTGCCCAGGTTGGTAACACACCCGGATCCAAGAACCCACCCCATTGGCAGGAAGGGCACCTGAGAGTAATTGAATTAGTTTCTGAACAAGCTGATGATGCGAACTCTCTGTCCAGTGCAGGCTTTACACTGTGAGCTCTGCAATAGCCAGAATCTTATTACAAGGAAATCATCCTCATCATCATCCTAGAAGGGGGGAAGGAGGCCAGGAGGAGAAGGAAATACAAATTCAGATGGCCAACTCCATTTAAGAAATCTAGATTTAGCTAACATTTAGGAATGTCACTAAGGCAGATTTTATCATAGTAGATGGATATCTATATGGTCTTGAAAGGGGTAGGGGTGGGGACCATTAATGGTTCTGGGGGCTTTTTTGTTTCCTTTTTTGTCTGAAATTGACCAAAGTTTTCTCTCAGCTCCCTGGAGTCCTCCTCGAATTTATCTAAAATGCAGTTAGAGCAGAGGCTGTCTTTTGCTTCACAGAACGTCTGCCTTATGCTTTCATCAGAGTAGTCTAACTCACACAGATGCACTATTTAACAATGCCATCCCCTGCTTTCATCAGAAGGGGGAAGGTTGCAGAGCCGAGCCCTGAAGAATAAGGGGGGCAGGTCCCCTGTGATCGGCGAAAGCTGAACATCGGTGCCAGTTTCCATCTGTCATGATAGCCTATCTCCGAACCTTCAATCTGTCAAAAGCTTGCTGCCTAGCTGAAGGCTCCAGGAGATTTGGTGTGCTAAACACATTTGACAACAGCATTATCACTGCACGGAGCCCAGCAAAATGCCATCAATGTGTTAATTGTAACTGGCTATGTAAAGTGTCACTTCCCATATCACTTAACACCAGCTTCATCTATTTCCCAGCTCCTAATTTTCTACACTTTATAAACATATGGATTGCTCTTGTAACAACAATGCCATCCTCTTTGTGTCAACAGCTACGTCCCTTTAGCAGTGGTTTAATTTTACTGGGCTATATGGTGCCCAGTCAGCCTCCCCCAGGAAATAGTGACACTGCAGGAGAGGACTGGGGGTCCAGAAGAGAGAGATTGGAGGAGGCCTGCAAAAAACCTCAGACTTTGCTTTGCTACTACTCTGATATATTCTTAGACTGCACTGGGATTTTTTTCCTGGGTGTGCACAATCTCTAATGGATAAATGATTCCATTTCCTTTGCAGAAGATAGAGCATACAGCCAGGATTTTTGTATTCAGTGGGTTTTCTTCCCTCATAATATAAGAACAGTTTTATAATGATAAACAAGAGAGCACCACATAAATAAATGAAAAATCCCCCTTGAAGATCTGAATGGGGTTTTTAGCACCTAAGTAGCTAATATTCAATTTCTGGTATAACCAGTGCCAGGTGTTAAATTTCTCTAGTTACTGTCACTAATGCAAATTAGATTCTTTTTCTGCTCATAAAAAATCAAATCCACATTAGAAATTAGCTATAAAATGTAATGACTTAAATGCTATAGTGTTTTACAAATCTCCCTGCATTTCTATGGCAGATAATGCTATAAAACTGGAAAAGGATAATAAAATATGGTAGAAAGTTGAGTTATTTAAAGGTCTTTTGTGACTGCTTACTTAGGAATTTGATGTATTATTTTGCTCCCCCCCTCCATTGTAGGGAAATAAGCACATTTATGATTCCATTTCTTTGCAAGATTAGAAGTAATCAAAATCCATTTTTTAAATGTTGCCAGAAAAGCTGTAAAGACCGTTTGCATTATTGAAAAATATCATATAGGGAAGTTTAATACCTTTGCAACTTTTAATCACTGGAATTGTCAACACCCATAGGAAAGTTTGGAGTGATTAAGTAAGAGGTTAGATTAGCATATATTTTTGAACTCTTCATTAGCAACTTCACCAAATGTGTCTAGGGAATTGTACAATAACTCCTCTCCCTCCTCAATGCCTCCCCCCCATCTCCACACATACACATGCAAAGACCTCTAGAAAGGCAAACAGGGAAAGATATGCTCTGGAAGAATATAGTCTACCTAACTATGCATTACAGTAGAATATTTAAAAGACATACTTTCTTACAGGAGACCAACATTCGGCTAGGAAGAACATTAAAGTCATGCATTTATCAAAATTTAAATCCTAGCAGCATTCCATTTGCTCAGTAGCAAAACACATATTTCAGCCAGTCCTACCAATTTAAGACATTAAATGGAAATCATAATGAAACTTTAAACCCCAGATGAAAAGGATGTTTCTTTAAAAAAAAATAACATTTCTGAACTTGGTTTTTAAGAAATTTTTTTAAGCACTACAGTTTTGTCTAGAAATTAAATGTTTAGATTCAAAGACAGCCTAGAGAAGCAAAGGTTATGGTGAGAGTTTCCCTGTATCCTAAAAAAAAATATGGAGGCTTTCTATAGATCCTTGATTAGGGTAGGACAACTAGGATTGTGTTCCATGACACTAAAATTTAGAAGCAAGTGGTAGCACTTGAAGTTCTTTGGGCAATACAAAAATAACTGAGCTTGGGACATAGTTATCTAGAATAATTAGTTAAAATTGGAAGCTTCAGGAACTCCCTACAGCTGTTATAAAGCAAGGAAGCTCCTTCTCCTCCAATTTCCCACCCCAACATAGATTATGATCTGGTGGAAGTCACTTAACCTTTGTCTGCCTCAGTTTCCTCAATGGTAAAATGGAGATAACAATACTGCCTACCTCTCAGGGGTGTGATGAAGCTCAAAAGAGATTAAAAATTGGTAGAACACTTAATACAATGCCTGGCACATGGGGGGCACTTAATAAATGTTTGTTTCTTTCCTTCTTTGTGCAAAATTGCAAGTTACAGTTCTGGCTTTGGGGAAATAGAGTACAATACATAATATTTCTTAATATAACTAATATAACTTAATATAACTAAGATTGAGTCAGCTGATATTAATGAGTTAAAGAAACAATGGCATGATGTACAATGAGGTATGGGAGCTCCACCTCAGAGTTTCTGTACCTTTCTATGACTAAGTCTTCAATGCCATACAAAAGGAGACCAATAATAATGACTATTGATGTTGCCAGCATAAGAAAGTAATTGATTATAAATCCCTTTGCAAATATTAGGTGTTGTTTTAAGTGATCAATGAAAAATACCAAAAACACATTTTTCCCATAGAAGCACTATTCAACTATTCCCCAATGTGGAACCTTATAGCAGGGGTGGAGAAATGAAAAATGACCTCACAGCTTAAATTTAGAAATTCAGCATTGAAAATTACTAGCCTGTGGCAACCATGATTTAGCTAAAAGAAACATTCATTATAAAGCCAATGTAGAAAGAATGAGAAAAAGGCAAACTTGGATACCTGGAATGGTGGAAGAGTTCATTTGATGAGGAGTCAGAAGACCTGGGTTCAATTTCTACCTCTGATATTATTACCTACATGATCAGGGGCAAGTCACTTAATTCAATAAGCCATATTTTTCTAATTTTTAAAAATAGCGATGATGATATTAGTACTCCCTGCCTGCCAAGGTTGTTGTGAGAAAGCACTATAAAATATGAGCTATTATTTTGATGGTGTTCTGAGATTTGGAGTCAGAAAACATGGGTTCCAATCTTAACTCCCCTATTAGCTACCAGTGTAATACTGAGTAAACCAGAACAAGTTTATTATTCTCTCTGACTCAGCTTCCCCATTTGTAAATTAGGGGATCATACTAGATTATCTTTAAGGTCTCTTCTAACTCTAAATCTATGATTGTAAGAGCTTCTACTAAAGTGTTCAAAAAGTGTTCATGTCATCACAGGAATGTAAAGGACTTAATTCTGCTCTAAGGAAGAACTGTGCATTTTAGCAATCATTTTATTAAAGATTTCTAGAGAAGGTACTTCCACACACATCGTCAGTGTGATGCAGTTTTCATCCCTTGTCCCTCAACAGGAAACTCCAGCTAATGTCTAATCTCAACCCTTCTTGTTCCAGTTGTTTTTAACATCATCTCATCATCCTTGTTGCATTTCTATTAATAATAATCGGTATATTATCAAAGTAGCCCAGTGTGATCTTGAATAGATTCCTTCCCTTATCTGAACTCATATTTAAAGAATATTTTACATCTATAAAATGAGGGGAAGAAACTAGTGATCTTTTCAAACGATTCCAACTCTAAAGCCCTATGATTCCAATAGAATAGTTACTTGACGGTAACTATTAAATTATATATTATATTATAATGTAATATATATTATTAATATATTATATTATGTAATACTACATAATATAATATTCTATATATAAAATATATTAATATATTACATATCTTATAATATATAATAATTAATTATTAAAGTAACAGTAGTTACTTGAAAGAAAATTCATTTTAAAATCTTTTTATCTCCAGCACTTATCATGGTGCTGGGCACGTAGTTAACACGCTGCATGTGCCTTTTTAAACTTTTATTTATTTATTCATTTATATTTAACTTATAAAATAAAACAAGTATTTCCATAACATAGTAGAATAAAAAAAAGATGATTGCACATGAACTCCGACTCTACTATGTACAACTCACTATTCCTTTTAAATATATAATAAAATTATCTTGTAACTTTCTTTTTTTCTTCCCTTCCCCCTACCCTAGAAATGGCTACCATTAGACACAAATAGGTATACATACATACGTACATGTATGTATATGTATATATGCCTATTTGTAAATGTATGTATATACTGTATGTATATGTGTATATAAATATATATATAGCATATATATGTACCTATTTGTATACATATTGGGGTGTGTGTGTATATGTGTGTATATATATGTATGTGTGTAAAATCATTCTATATACACTTTTATTTATCAGTTCTTTCTCTGAATGCAGATAGAGACTTCCTTCATAGATTCTTTACTGTTAACTTGGGTATTTACAATCGTCAAAATGACACAGTCACTCAAAGTTATTCTTGAAACAGTATTGCTGCTACCATATACAATGTTGTCTTGGCTCTGTTCATTTTGTTCTTTGTGCAAATCTTTCCATGTTTTTCTAAAACCATTGAGCTCATTTCTTATAGTACAGTACTATTCCATCACAATTATATACCACAACTTGTGCAGCCATTCCCCAGTTAACAAGTGTGACCAGAATTTCCAGGTCTTTACCACCACAAATGCTTTTTAATTTAGTTGAATTTCCCCTCTAAAACTCTAGTTTAGCCTAACTAGGTCCAACTGTTAGCAAAATTATGAAGTTTAATTTTGGAGCCCCCAGACTCTCCATAGCCTTAATAGTTAGTATCCTCCTTTCCTTTCCTGCCTCACTGACTACCCCAAATCCTCATGTGTTCTCAACCCTTATCCCAATTAAAAGCTGCTTCAAGAAGATTTGATGCATTCAATATAATAAAGTCTCTTTCCAGCTCTCAATCTAGTCTTCTAAGAGCCTATGACGAGTAGTATGACTAATATGTTTAGTCCTAGGCTCAAGGTAATAGTTGAACCTCAGGCCAAAGGAAGAAACTTTTAATGGTGGACTTTGATGAATCAGCTATGAAGAGGTAAAGATTTGGAGGTAGGGACATGTGGAAGATGAGATGCTGAAAAGAGTGTCCTTAATACCTACTTCTAAGAACAGCTGGGTGATGCAATGAATACAGTGCTGTACACAAGTCAGGAAGACTCTGTGAATTCAAATCATGTCTCAGATACTTAATAGAGGTGTGATCCTGGGCAAGTCACTTAATCCTGTTTATCTTAGTTACTCGTCTGTAAAATGAGCTGAGGAAGAAAATAGCAAATCACTCCAGTATCTTTGCCAAGAAAACCCCAAAATGGGGTCACAGAGAGTATTTTTTCCCAATTACATATCAAGACAATTTTTAGCATTCATTTTTGCAAGATTTTGAGTTCCAAGTTTTTCTTCCTCCCTCCCCTCTCCTCTTCCAAAAGTGATAGGCAATTTGACATAGGTTATACACATGCTATCATGTATAACATATTTCCTTTTTGGTCACAGTTGTGAAAGAAGAAACAGATCAAAAGGAAATAAAACCACAAAAAAATAAATAATTGAAAAAATTATGCTTTGATCTGCATTCAGAATCCATCAGTTCTTTATCTGGATGTGGACTTTGTAGTCTTGAATAATTGTGTGATTGAGAAGAGTTGAATCATTCATAGTTGATCACCACACAATGTTGCTGGTACTGTGTACGATATTTTCCTAGTTCTGCTCATTTCACTTTGTATCAGTTCCTAGAATCTTTCCAGGTTTTTCTGAAATCTGCCTGTTTATCATTTCTTATAGTACAATAGTATTTCCATTACATTCATGTATTGTAGCTTGTTCAGCCATTCCCAATTGATGGGAGTCCCCTCAATTTCCAATATTTTGCCACCACAGAAAGGACTGGTATAAATATTTTTGCACATGTAAGTTCTTTTCCCCTTTTTTATGATTTCTTTGGGATACAGACCTAGTAGTAGTATTGCCAGATCAAAGGCTATATACAGTCTGATTGTCCTTTGAACAGTTTCAAGTTGCTCTCCAGAATGATTGGGCCAGTTCTCAACTCTACCAACAGTTCCTTAGGGTCCCTGTTTTCCCACATCCTCTTCAACATTAATCATTTTCCTTTTTGAAATATTAGCTAATCTGGTGGGTGTGAGGTGGTACTTCAGAGTTGTTTTGATTTACATTTCTCAAATCAAAAGTTATTTAAAGCACTTTTTATATGTCCATAGATAACTTTTATTTCTTCATTTGAAAACTATCTGTTCTTATCTTTTGGCCACTCATGAGTTGGGGAATGGCTTGTACTATAAATTTGACTCAGTTCTCCATATATTTGAAAAATGAAGCATTTATCAAAGATATTTGCTATAAAGATTGTTTCCTAGCTTTCTGTTTTCCTTCTAATCTTAGTTGCATTGGTTTTGTTTGTACAAATCATTTTTAATTTAATATATTCAAAATTATTTATTATACATGTTGTAATGTTCCCTATCTCTTGTTAAGTCATGAACCTGTAACACGTAACTTCTTTAAGAATTTGAATGCTATGCAGCTGGAAATTAAGCTATACAGGCAATGGAGTATAGAAATCTATTCTGCCCTACAGGAAAATAGAGGGAAGGGGAATGGAAGAAGGGTGAGTAATAGAAGGGAGGGCAGTCTGGAGGAAGGAGTGGATGGGTACATACTGTCCTGGGGTGGGAGTTGGGGAGAGATGGGGTGAAAATTTTGAATTCAAATTCTTGTGGAAGTGAATGTTAAGAATTGAAAATAAATAAAATATATATTAAGAAAAAAAGAATTTGGATGCTATACCACTTGGTGCATATATGTTTAGTATTGATATTACTTCATTGTCTATTGTACCTTTTAGCATGATGTAGTTTCCTTCTTTATCTCTTTTAATTAGATCTCTTTTTGCTTTTGCTTTATCTGAGATCAGAATTGCTACACTTGATTTTTTTTTTAAGTTCAGCTGAAGCATAATATATTCAGCTTCAGGCTTTTACTTTTACTCTGTGTGTATAACTCTGCTGCAGATGTGTTTGTCATAAACAACTCTGGTTTTTGATCCACCCTGCTCTCTGCTTCCATTTTATGGGAGAGTTTATCCCATTCACATTCACAGTTGTGATTACTAATTGTGCATTTCCCTCCATCCTACTTTTCCTTCTGTTTGTCTTCTCTCTTCTTTCACCCTTTCCCTCCTCAGCAGTGTTTTACTTCTGTCTACTTCTTCTCCTGGTCTGCCCTCTCTTCTGTCAGTTCCCTCCTCCCTTTACTTAATCTCCTACCTTCCTAGTTTCCTGTTGGGCAAGATTTATTTCTATATTCAACTGATTGTGGATATCATTCCCTCTATGAGCCCTACTTCAGATTATTTATGAGTAATCATAAATCAATATTTTTAGAATACTATATTCCAAAATCTTCCATTTTCCAGTCATAGCTCTAGAGCTGAAAGGAAGGGACCTCTAATGCCATCTAGTCTAACTCCATCATATTATAGATGAGCACACTGAGCCCCATGAAGGTCAAGTGATTTGCCCAGGGTCACACAGATAGTATCAGAGGTAGGAGATGAATCTAGACTCTCTTTGACCTATATAATACTTTCTCCCTTAAGAAAGCATAGAGACTTTGCCTAGCTACAGAAAAATGTGAGTACATGTATCACTTCCTTTTTGGCTCTTCCTGTAAAGTTAGCATTGTCTAATGGATAAGAAAGCAAACTAGGGAGATACCCAGAGACTTGGGTCATAATTCTTCCTTTGGTTCCTTCCCTGTTTGTTCTGTGAACTTTGGCAACTAATTTAATCTCTTAATGTCTCATAGTTTTTTCCTTCTATAAAGGAAATAACTCATTGGAACATCAAGTTTATAAAGAATTTTAGAAGAATAAGGGGAAATTTTAGTCAGAATATTTCCTAACTGTTCTTAATGACTATATTTCTGATACTGTATCAGACCTTTTTAATGCCCAAGAGACTTACTACTTGAGCAAGGAAAAACAAGGGTAGAGACAAGGAGTAAATAATATTCTCTTCTATATTTAAAATAATCAAAAGTTATATCTTGGCAAGGACTCCCAGAGTCTAGAACCTTTTTACTTTTCCAGATTCATTTCATACTACTCTGACTCATATAGCCTACATTTCAATGCAACCTGAACAAGTCATACACTTTCATTCCTGTGCCTTTGTTCATACCATCCATTGAGACTGCATTTTACCACCTATGTGGGCCATCATCTTGACTTTTCTCTTGCTGGTAAATGCTGATGACTCCGGGGGAGAGAGTGATGACTGCACAGCTCTGCCTCACTTAAATCCAGTTCATTTGAATGTCAAGAAATCACCTTCTTGATCTCATTGGTCCTCTTTGAGAATAAAGGATGAACAACACCTACCTACTCCATCTCTTCTTGCTGAAACTCTAGTCAATCTTGAAATTCCTCCTCCAGGAAAGCTTCTTGGATCTCCCCAACCAAAGCAATTTGCTATGAATTCTCATCATACCTCATTTGTACCTCTCCAGCAATTATATTCAATTTTGTATATGGGCTTTTATGTCAGAGACTCTCTCATGAAGTGAAGAACTCAGGTACATTGGGGGAGGGGGAGATTGTTCTCACTCTCTTGTCATGTGTCTCCCACCTAGGAAACCTGGGACAATATATGCATGATATCTCTCAATGTGTAGATATCAGCTCCTCACCTTGCAAACATATTGTTCATAATATCACAGAATAGAGTTTTATGAAAAGGAGGAAAACAACATGGAAACATTTTAATTAACAAACTTTAGTCCCAATCAACTAGCATTTATTTAAGTGTATGATATGTGCCAGGTGCTTAGAGATAAAAAGAAAGTAAAAATCCTTCAAGGAACTCATTTTAATGGAAGAAGAAAATGTGCAAATAACTGGGCAGCCATAATATATACAATGCAAATAATAGTCAGTCACAAAGGGGAGGTATTAGCAGTAAGTTAGGGAAGGAGTGTGGAGGGGTTGAATGTGGAATGACACAAAAGGTTGGGATTTGTGTGCAGTCATTTTGGTCATATCTTACTCTCTGTGACCCCAGTTAAGGTTTTCTTGACAAAGATGCTGCAGGGCTTTGCCACTTTCTTCTCTGGCTCATTTTATACATGAGGAAACTAAGGAGAACAGTGACTTGAGCACAGTCACACAACTAGTAAGTGTCTGAGGTGTGATTTGAACTCAGGTCTTCCTACCTCCAGGCTAGGCAGTCTATTTTCTATACCACTTTGGGACTTGAGCTCTATCTTAAAGGAAGCCAGGATGTGAATATAAGGAAGAAGCACATTCCAGTTATGGCGGGTGGGGGAGAGTAGCCATTGAGAAGGCACAGCGATGAGAGTTGTAATATTACGTGTGAAGGAGAGTGTAGCTGGATTGTAGATTGCATGAAGAAGAATCATGTGTAAAAAGAACTGAAAGGAAGAAGATGGCTGACTAGAAAGACACACTTACACAGGGTCCTCCCCACAGCCCATAAAATACCTGTAGAGAGGGACTCTCAAAAAATTTTGGAGCAGTAGAAGTGGAGAGTAACAGAGTGGAGGAGATTTCCAGCCCACAGTGACCTGAAAGGCCCACAGAAACATCAGTTGCTCTGGATGCAGAGCAGAACCCAGCTCAGCCTTGGCCTAGCGGAGTGACGAGACTCTGGGAGGAAGACACGTCTGGGGAGGAATCTCCAGTCGCAGTAGCGGGGCCTCAGATCCCTTGGCACACAGGCGCCAAAGGTCAGTGACGGAGTTTTATCAGCTGGCCAGGAAGGGAGAAGGGCCTTCCCATAGCTCCAGCCTCAGGCAGCAGCCACAGAGCCTGCACAGCAGCCCATATGGAAGCTCCATTGTCGGAGTGTAAAAACCCCTGGAGGCATTGAAGAGCTGAGTCTTACCTCAGCCCTGGGTGGAGGCCCTGGCCAAGTTGGTCTTTGTCTCACACTGAATGGCAGCCCTGCCCATCCAGCTTATCTGAAAATCAGCCCCCAGTGCTGACTTTGCGGAACTGGAGACCAATTGACTGTGGAGAGGTATTTGATAAGATTCTGGGCACAAAAATCCCTCTCTGTGTCCAGACCAGTACACACTTAATTGTGCCACCTTGGAGGAACTGAGATCTCACAGATTTCCAGAGTATACCCTACTCTTGACAAAGGACCCAAAAGTCAAGTAACTGGTTGGGAAAATGCCCAAAAAAGGGAAAAAAAATAAGACCATAGAAGGTTACTTTCTTGGTGAATAGATATCTCCTCCCATCCTTTCAGATGAGGAAGAACAATGCTTACCATCAGGGAAAGACATAGAAGTCAAGGCTTCTGTATCCCAAACATCCAAAATAAATATTCAATGGACTCAGGTCATGAAAGAGTTCAAAAAGGATTTTAAAAATCAAGTTAGAGAGGTGGAGGAAAAACTGGGAAGAGAAATGAGAGAGATGCAAGAAAAGTATGAAAAGCAGGTCAACACCTTGCTAAAGGGGACCCAAAAAAATGCTGAAGAAAATAACACCTCAAAAAATAGGCTAACTCAATTGGCAAAAGAGGTTCAAAAAGCCAATGAGGAGAAGAATGCTTTCAAAAGCAGAATTAGCCAAATGGAAAAGGAGGTTCAAAAGCTCACTGAAGAAAATAGTTCTTTCAAAATTAGAATGGAACAGATGGAGGCTAATAACTTTATGAGAAACCAAGAAATCACAAAACAAAACCAAAAGAATGAAAAAATGGAAGATAATGTGAAATTTCTCATCGGAAAAACAACTGACCTGGAAAATAGATCCAGGAGAGACGACTTAAAAATTGTGGGACTACCTGAAAGCCATGATCAAAAAAAGAGCCTAGACATCATCTTTCATGAAATTATCAAGGAAAACTGCCCTGAGATTCTAGAACCAGAGGGCAAAATAAATATTGAAAGAATCCACCAATCACCACTGGAAAAAGATCCAAAAAGAGAAACTCCTAGGAACATTGTGGCCAAATTCCAGAGTTCCCTAGTCAAGGAGAAAATATTGTAAGCAGCTAGAAAGACACAATTCAAGTACTGTGGAAATACAATCAGGATAACACAAGATCTAGCAACTTCTACATTAAGGGATCAAAGGGCTTGGAATAGGATATTCCAGAAGTCAAAGGAACTAGAACTAAAACCAAGAATCACCTACCCAGAAAAACTGAGTATAATATTGCAGGGGAAGAAATGGTCTTTCAATGAAATAGAGGACTTTCAAGCATTCTTGATGAAAAGACCAGAGCTAAAAAGAAAATTTGACTTTCAAACACAAGAATGAAGAGAAGCATGAAAAGGTAAACAGCAAAGAAAAGTCATAAGGGACTTACTAAAGTTGAACTGTTTACGTTCCTACATGGAAAGACAATATTTGTAACTCTTGAAACTTTTCAGTATCTGGGTAGTTGGTGGGATTACACACACACACACACACACACACACACACACACACACGTACACACATACACACACACGCACACACGCACACACAGAGACAGAGAGCACAAAGTGAATTGAATAGGATGGGATCATATCTTAAAAAAATGAAATCAAGCAGTGAGAGAGAAATATATTGGGAGGAGAAAGGGAGAAATGGAATGGGGTAAATTATCTCTCATAAAAGAGGCAAGCAAAAGACTTTTTAGTGGAGGGAAAAAGAGGGGAGGTGAGAGAAAAACATGAAGCTTACTCTCATCACATTCGACTAAAGGAAGGAATAAAATGCACACTCATTTTGGTATGAAAACCTATCTTACAATATAGGAAAGTGGGGGAGAAGGGGATAAGCAGGGTGGGGGGGATGATGGAAGGGAGGGCAATGGGAGGAGGGAACAATTTGAAGTCAACACTCTTGGGGAGGGACAGGATCCAAAGAGAGAACAGAAGCAATGGGGGCCAGGATAAGATGGAGGGAAATATAGTTAGTCTTACACAATACGACTATTATGGAAGCCATTTGCAAAACTACACAGATATGGCCCATATTGAATTGCTTTCTTCCCAAAGGGAATGAGTAGGGAGGGCCTCAGACACTTGCTGTGTGAGCCTGGGCAAGTCACTTAACCCTGTTTGCCTTAGTTTCTTCATCTGTAAAATGAGCTGGAGAAAGAAATGGCAAACCACGTTATTATCTTTGCCAATAAATTCCCAAATGAGAAAACAGTTAGATATAACTGAAAAATGACTGACTAACAACAACAAATCAATGTGGTAGCTGTGTGCAGGAAAGAAGGTGAAGTAGATTGATGGTTGGTAGAAATGTAGATGAGATCTATATAGATGTATAAATAAATATGTAGAAATGGATATGAATAGGTAAAAGTATAGCGATAAATAATAGAGATTAAATATAGATGATATTGTAAAGGTAGAAACAACAGATTCAACCATAGACTGGATCTATGGAGTCAGTATAAAAGGGGATTGAAGCTGAAAATAAAGTTGTGAGTCTAGTTGACTTGGAGGATGTTGGTATTTTTCACCAGTAATAAGGTAGAAAAAAGGAGGGAGCTGGGGAAGGGGTGAAGATTTTGGATGTATTGACTTTGATATGCCTATGGTACATCCAGTTTAAAAAGCAATTGGTAATGGGAGACTAAAGTTCAGGAGAAGGGTAAGGGCTGGATATATAGCTCAGATAATCATGTGCATAGTGATAAGTGAAACCCTTTGAGTTGATGAGATCTCCATTTGAGCTAGCATAGAAGCAAAAGAGAAGACCCTTAGCAGAGCTTTGGAAGACACTCATCCTTAGAAGACTTGAGCTACAGCAAAGGAGATGAGGAAGAGTGGCCAGAGGTAAAATAAGAATCAGGAGAGAGCAATATCACCAGAGCCTAGAGAAAAGGGAGTATATGGGGAAAGTGAGTAGTTGGTAACATCAAAATTTACAGAAAAGCCCAGATGGATGAGGATTGAGAAAAGGACATTGGATATAACATTTATGACATCATTGGTGAGTTTTGGAAAGAAAAGTTTCAGTTGCATGAGGTTGGTACCAGATTGCAGGGGTTTTAAAGTGAGAAGAGAGAAAGTAGAGGTAACAAGTGTAGAAGGTTGGACCCTTCTTTATTTTTCCCAGTGTAGTTAAATGGGAAAGGGTTGAGAAAAGGGAGGATAAAAGGACAAATATTCCAGTAATGACTATATATATACATATATGTACACACATGCATACATATGTGTGTCTATCCCTATGTCAGATAGCCTTACACAGTAGACAGAAATCTATATTTGGAGTCAGAAAGAATTGGGTCAAAGTCCTGCCTTTGGTATATACTGGCTGTGTAACCATGGGCAAGTTACTTAACCTCTTCAAGAATATAATTATCCATGAATTCTGCATCAGCAGATGGAATTTCCACATTGGGAGCTTTTCATAATGATGGGGGAAAGAATTCTCCCCTATTGGGTTATAAGTACTTTTAAAGAAAAGACTGCATTTTGTTCATTTCCTTCAACACTTAACATAAAGTACCTTGAGTTATTAATAAGTGAATACTAAATTTTAAAAAATCAAGGAAGTTTTACCTAAGTCTGATTAGCACAAACAATAAATCCCATAAAGTTATCCCATGTATTCTAATTCAAAAAATTTAAAGTTATAATTATGTAAAATATAGTGATTGGTTCTAACTCAATGAAAATATGCAGTACAAATTCAGTCAATGAAACCACTTCAAGGGATTTATTATTCCCACTAATGGGGACTGAATTGGTAATTAATATGAATCAGACTGCCATAGCTGTTGAAAAAGGATCTTAGAGATGGCCTGTTTCTTCCATTTAAAAATGGTTTTATTTTCTTTTTTACAAAATCTAAACTGATTAGCCTATAGGCATTTTAACCATGTGAAAATTTTACAATACAGCAAATACATATCATTGTATACCCTCTTTTAACCAGAACTCATCCAATTATCTCAGTTAATTTAATTTTCTCTCCTATGGTTTTTGGAAGAAAGAGGTAAAGTTTGAAGCAGTTATAGGGAAATAGTCTATGGTTATGTTTACATAGACTTCTTTAAAAATGAAAGGATTATTCCAATAGAAACCATGAGGTTTACAAGAGCCACAAACATTCTCAAAGCTCTCTATGGGCCCTTTATTTTTAAGTCTATAGCTGAGCCCATCCTTCTCTCATCCTTTAACTCAAATTCTATTTCCTTAAGCCAATAGAAGAACTGGCAATATCCTGATATCATTATTATATTTTTGTGAGCTGATTTTAAGACATGCTTGAATTGATGCCTATTACAATGCATTGTGTCAAGCTTCGTCATGATTTATCTTGGGTTAAATGGCACCACTCTATGGAGGGCAACTCAGGTATTGTGTGATGGCCCTGCATGCTCCTATGCCTTTTATCCTCCTTTAAAAGAATGGAGGGACTGGAAACAGAAGAAAATGTTTTCCTCCTTACCAAGTATGACTAGCCAGCCTTTGATATAATTATTCTAGTGCTTTGTTTATACCTTTACCTTACAGTCAAGCCATCATATCAATCAAATGAAATTTTGACTACAGCATATGAACTACTAGTATAAAATCTTGCCTTTGGCAAACAGATTTTATGAAATCTACTGAAGGAAAAGCTAACTACCATCATAGAAGGGATGGACATTGAAAACATCAGCACATCAAAGATTTATGACTTGAAGGAACTCAGAGACCATCTAATCCACCCTCCATTATACAACAAGGAAGCTGACCTCCAGTGAGTAAACTTCCCAGCACATAGTATGTGCCAGGCATTATACTAAGCACTTGGGATACAAAGAAAGTGAAAAGACAGTCCTTTCTCTCAGAGGGATAAAGTGACTTATCCAAAGGCACACAAGTAGTAACTACTACAGCCAGGATTTCAACTGAAGATCCTTTGACTTTGGATCCAGAGCTCATTCCACTGTGTCATATCCTCATTCCGAATACAGGTTGCACTACAGCACATACCAAAACATCTGAATGAAAAATGAGTGTTTCAGTTTAATCAACTGGAAGTCTCACAATACGGCAAATATCAAAATCAAGACATGGGAAAGCTTCCACTGTTCAAAATTCAACAAATCCTTACTTAACTGGACTTCCATTCCCACTACACTGTAATAACAATAATTCACATTTATGCGGTGCTTTAAGGTTTGCAAAGTCTTCTACCTACATTAGTTCACTTGAGCCTCTCATCAGCTCTACAAGATTATCATGAAAGGTACTATTTTGTACAGTTTACAGATAAGGAAACTAAGGTTCTGAGGCATTAATGACTGATCACCATAGTCAGTAAGTGTTAGAAGTGAGAACTGAATCTAGGTCTTCCTGATTCCAAATCCAGTGCTACGGCCCTCCACCATTACTCACATCATTATCACATAATAAAGAACAAGAAGGCACCTTAGAGGTTATTTTGTCCAACTTTCTGATTTTTACACATAAAGAAACTGAAACTCAGAGAGGCCAAGTTACCCACCCAAGGTCACTAATAAAACAAATGACAGTCAAAATTTAACAAAGACCCTCTGATCCTAAAGCCAGTTCCCTTTCTATGATATTGCACCACTGTCAAGACACAGGCAAACTAAAAGAAACAAGTACCTGGTTAAAAAAAGAAAAAGAATAATTTCCAGAATAAGTTTTGAGGTCCATACACATTCAGCCCAATCACCCGTAACATCTACAGTTGTATCTCCAGTGTAATGCAATGAAAATTTATGTGTATGATTGAGTTTCCTGAATCTTCAGAGAAAGCTATTATTTTCTTCCCTTAACCGTGTTAAGGGAAGAAAATGAGCATATCAGGAAAAGTTTCAAAGGCAAGAGAAAAAGTGTCCACCACGGCTAAAGAATGGACATTTCCTGTGAGCATCAGGGAGCTGTCCAGCAGAAGGCAATTTAGGAGAATCTGTAAGGCTAGCCTTGTCAAGTGTTCCATATTGTCTTGGTTGAATTCAAACTACCTCCATTCTCCCAATTAAGTGCTTGTGATTTTAAGACCATGCCTTTTCACTTGTTTTATGAACCCTATTTATTCTCGCTACTAATTCATGCTTCCTCTGGCCCTTGAATCAGCATGCCCTATAGCTCAGCTAACTAATCCCTACCTATTGCAATCATCCTAATTCAATGAAATTCAATTAAACAAGTGTGCACTAAGTGCCCACTATGTTCAAGGCATTGCACTAGGTGCAGAAAATACAAAGACAAAAGGAACAACTGCCCCTGTTCTCAGAGAACAGTGGTAGGAGATAGTGGGGGGTCAGGGAGATAAGGGGAAGGTTAAGGGAAGAGATGAAGATGGTAAAAGGAAGACAGGGGAGATGAAAATAGGATATGTACACATGAATAAAAATGTAAAACAATACTTGTATTTGTAATGCATATTAATCAATCAATAAGTATTATTAAGCACTTGCTATGTGCTAGCCACTGGGGACACAAAGAAAAAATGAAAACAATTCCTACCTTAAAGCAGCTCACATTCTAAAGGAAGAAATAAAATAGGTCTACAATACACACAGAAGAGATACAAGGCAACTTTTGAGTTGAAGGTAGTATCAGGTCAGATGTAGGGAGAAGGGATTAGGAAAGGTTTTCTGTGAAGAAGCCATTTGAGCTGAATCTTGAAGAAAGCAAGAAATTCTAAATAGAGAAGGTAAGGAAGGAGGGCATCCTAGACTTTGTAAACCTAGGCACCGAGCATAGAGTCATGGAGACAAGAGATAGAGCATTGTGTGTGAAGAATAACAAGTAAACCAATATAACTGAACTCTAGGTTATATAGTAGGGAATTATGTTTAAGAAGACATAAAAGTATGTTGAGAAGAGCTTTAAATGCCAGAGGAATTTTTATTTGGTGCTAGAGGTAATAAAGAGTCACTAGAATTTATTGAGTAGGGAAAGTGAAATGGACAGACCTATACCCTAGGAAAATCATTATGGCAGCTCTGTGGAGGGTGACTTGGAATGGAAAGAGACTTGAGGCAGGGACACCAATTAGGAGGCTATTGCACCAGAGAAGAGGTGATGAGGACCTGAATTAGGGTAGGGGTTGTATTACTAGAGAGAGGGCAAGGCAGATAAGAGATGTTATGGAAGTTTTATTTATATATACATACATAAAATGTGAGTATGTGTATAGTAGATATACAAATAAATGTATTTCCAAAGTGTATTACTTCTGTGAGTATGTGTGCATATGTTGACTTGTCATATATACAACACAAATTCAAAATAACTTCAAGAGGTCAGAAAACACTAACAAGTGGTGCATAATGAAAGGCCTCATATAAGAAGTAACATCAGAGATAAGTCTTAAAGGATACTAGAGATTCTCAAAAGCAGAGATGAGAAGAGAGTGAGTGCATTCCAGGCAGGGAGCCACCTATGCAAAGGTATGGAAGGGAGACATGTCAAAATGAGCAATAGTAAGTTAGCCAGCTTGTCTGGAACATAAACAGGGAAATGTGGAATACAATGTCTGATCAAGTGCACTAAAGCTAGGTTGTGTGAGGCTTTTAATACCAAACAGGAGAGTGCATTTTGTGCTAGAGGTAATGGACAGCCTCTGAATGAATAACTCCACCTTTTCTCTAAGTGGAGATCTTTTACCTGAAGTTCTCCCTTATTTGTTGGTTCAGACATTCTCAGGCATCACAATGGGGGGTGCAGGCAAGAGAAACATTATAGAAACAAAATAGGTTTTTTGCCAAAACTTTAGGAAAAGCTAAAATTCAATCAATCAAGTTAAATTGTAATAGAGTTCAGCAAACTTTTGGGTACCATCTCTACCCGAGCCTTTTAACTCTTGTTCTGAGAACAACACTTAAATTAATACTACCATTGTTTCTGGAAGATTGTTTCTGTGACAACGTATTGTTCCATGATTATTCTCAAGAACCTTGTGATTCCTTCCATCAAAACTCTCTGTCCTGGCCAACCAGGCCTCTCTATATGTTTTCAATCCCTATTGAAATGCAAGCTCTTTGAGGGCAGGGATCATCTCACTTCGGTATTTGTGTCTTCAGTGCCTAGACCAACGCCTGGTCCATTTCAGACCTGCCTTTTCATTCATTCATTGGGACTTTACTTCTCTAGATGCTGGATGGAATTATTTACTTTGATCTGAATATTAGGTATCATACAGACATAGGCATAGAGGTGTTGAAAATATCATGAATTTACTTTATCTCTTAGTGAGAGCCCAGGCTTGTAAGTACTGTGATTACCTAACTTGATACAAGCTGAATGATTCCTTCCTCTGGAGTTACACCTGAGAAGTCATCACACAAGATCTAGTGCTACCAGTTACTTTCCCTCCTCGAGCCTTGAATCTATTTCCCTCACTGGGACGCCCTTTGTTTTGCTTCTCCTCCCATCTCCCCAGTCATCCAAAGCCCATTATGCTGCCTCCTTTGGCCTACTCTTTCAGTAATGATGGGGGAGCAATTCATCTAGATTGCTCCCTTGCATTGGAGAAATGAAGGCAGAGATTCCCGAATAACAGAGAATAGCTTTGTTAGTCTGGTAATTAAGACAGGAGTGACATTCAAACGCTGCCTGGACAGGATGTGGCAAATTACTGTATTCTTTGTGTGAAAAGCTGTTCCCACTCTGCTTTGTCTGCCCTCTTGGGAGCTCATCATCTTCACTAAAAGTCAAAATGGGATTTTGTACCCTCTATTCCCTTACCTTTTTCCCCCTAATATATATCTGCTTTGTGGGAGCTATGTTTGTCAAAATGTGCTAATTTATAGCATGGTAGGGAAAAATGAAACCTCAGCTTTCAATCCTTATTTTTTAGGCAGCTTTACTCATCGTCTCCTCCCTCCTTCTCTCCCTCCTGGGCTCCCGCCCCTCTATTTCAGAGGAGGTTATTTGCTAAACAGAACATGTCCCTTTTTTTCTGGCAACATATGAGGTAGGCAAATGGCCACTCATCATCCTTTTTTCAAGTATGTTGTACATACAATTCTCTCTCAGCTAATAGCTCTTTCTATTGTCCATAATTTATCACTGTCAAGGTTCTTTACATTTTATTTCCTCCTTATGTGTTTCATGAGAAATCTATGCTTTCTATTGTGGTCCTGGATTTCATTAGCATAGACCGTAAGCTATCGATATATATCTCTATATTCTGTAACACACTAAAGCACAGATTCTTTGCTAAGAAATGCGATATGACTTTTATTGGTATGTTTTTCCTCATTTCCTCTCAGTCTCTCTTTTCTCTTCTAAACCATTATAAAGTAGGTACCAAAGGTATCCTGGGTAATTAGCCATTACAGTACTGTCACAGAGGGTTCCGCAGTCAATACAGAGATAATTTGGGCAATGGTGAATGACAGTGCTGTCCAGACTTTTGGGATAATCAAGGACACATCCAGCTGTACCAGACATCTGTCAGACCCATGAATCATTTCAACTAGCTCTGCAATAGCCAAGCAACCCAAGCAGAGATAAACATTACAACAGCCCACAATCAGACATGAAGACCTCCTCTTTCAGAAAGCCTGCTTGATGGTCTAAGAGCGCAACCTCCATTGCAAAAGGGGGACCACATCGATTTTTTTCAGGTTATAAAAAAAAAATTAAATTGTTAGGGGGAGGAAGTCCCACCACAACAAATAATATCCATGAGAAATGACTGTTTAGTTCAGAAATTGTTTTTGAAACGTATATGACAATTTTTTCCACCTAGTCACTTATCTGATTCAACATTGTGTGTGTATGCCCCCTAAAGCACTGTACTATTTTATTTAAAAAAATTACAAAGGGCTCTCCCCTAGTGTGATTTGCTGTTTGCATATTGTGATGAAATGAGATAACATATGTAAAGTGCTTTACCAATCTTAAAATGCTATTAAAATGCTTACTATAATTATTTTTGTGAAGAACAGTGGGACAGTCCCCTATCATGGGCATTCTCCTCAAATTCTCCTAAAATTGTGCCACATATTATCATCTCCCTTGTCTCAGAATGGGGAGCAGTGACAATCTTTTACTAAAATAGGATACACAATGACTCTATAATCAAACTTGAATATGAACAAGATATACCACTAAGGCAGCTCGTTCATAATCTAGGAAAAGTGGAGCTTCTCATCTCTCAATAGCAGCAGGCAGTCTTTGACATCCGTGTGTTTTAAGGTGGAATTCTGATTAGAGAATGATAAATAAACTCTGAAAATTAATCTACCTGACTAATGGAAGAAATGCTGAGTGATTTTTTTTAATTAGCAAACTCCATCACCAAAATTATAGGACCTGAGTTGTAAGCTAGAAGGCTATTCAAAGACTATCTAGTGTAACTCCTTCATTGTTCACATGAAGAAACTGAGTCTTGGGGAGATTAAGTCACTTGCCTAATGGGCAAAGGCAGGGTTTAAAACCCTTCATAATATGACTCACAATCCCTTCATATTCTATTTCAGATTAGTTCCTTCCATATACTCTCTGATCCAGTATTAGCTATTTTTACATTAATACAATGACAATTATGTTATACATTAATATTAGCTATTATTAAATCCTATTTCCCACCTCCATGCCTTTATATGCATTAACCCCCATTTCTGGAATGAACTTTTGCCTTCCCTTTGTCTATAGAATCCCTTAGTTTTCTCAGAAGCTCAGATTAGGTGCTACTTCCTACAAGAAAAACGTATCTTACTTCCTGATTCCCTATCCTCCCTTATCAGTTATTCTCTCCCACCCTCTTTTTATACATCCTCCTCTTCTTCTTCTTCTTCTTCTTCTTCTTCTTCTTCTTCTTCTTCTCCTTCTTCTTTTCTTCTTCTCCTTCTTCTCCTTCTTCTTCTTCTTCTTCTTCTTCTCCTTCTTCTTCTCCTTCTTCTTCTTCTCCTTCTTCTTCTTCTCCTTCTTCTTCTTCTCCTTCTCCTCCTCCTCCTCTTCTTCTTCTTCTTCTTCTTCTCCTTCTTCTTCTTCTCCTTCTCCTTCTCCTTCTTCTTCTTCTCCTTCTCCTCCTCCTCTTCTTCTTCTTCTTCTTCTTCTTCTCCTTCTTCTTTTCTCCTTCTTCTCCTTCTTCTTCTTCTTCTTCTTCTTCTTCTTCTTCTTCTTCTTCTTCTTCTTCTTCTTCTTCTTCTTCTTCTTCTTCTCCATCTCCTCTCTTCTTCCTTCTCCCTCTCCCTCTCCTTCCCCTTCTTGTTTTTCTCCTTTCTCCTTCACCTCTCTCTTCCCCCTTCTTCTCTCTCTCTTTCTCTCTGTCTTCCTCTCCTTCTCCCTCTTCTCTTGTTTGCACACACTTTTAAATTTATTTGCATGAATGTCTAGTTTCTTTGAAGAAAAGTGAACTCTTTGAAGTCGAATTATTTTCCATTCTGTCTTTATCCAGTGTGTGCTTGATACTACTTTACACATAATAGTTTTATAAATATTTGCTAACTTGAATTGAATTGAACTGAATTCTCCAGCAGAGCACCAGGGTGAAGATGTTGTCCATCTTAACTTTGTACCTTAGATCTTGTGAGAAGTCGTTGTTACATAAATCACTCTTTTGAGGCATCTAACAGGAAATTCATTGCAAGCTATGTTAAGTATCTTCACTGTCTGAAATGGAGGGCACAGGGACAAAGAGATACACTCCTTCAAATGAGGCTGCAGAGCTAAAAGGGATGTACCCCAACAGGGACAGATGATCTATCTTGGTGAAACAGCCAGTAAGGAAACATCACTTTTTTGACAAAGGCTTAATAAGGAAGGTCAGCAATTAATGGACTAGAGGTTCAGAAAGTGGCAAGATTTGATAAACTGGGCTGTGACCCAGAATCAAAAGATAGGTTTTAAGGGGTCACAGAGAAAAAGGACTCATTTTCATACATTTGCATTTACATAGTGCCTCATAATTACGAAGTCTGTACATAGACATTATCTCATTTAGTCTTTTCAAACAACCCCATGAACTAGTTAGTGCTGACTCAGAGTCAGAAAGACCTGTATTCAAATCCTGACTCAGACTCATACTTAGCTGGGTGACCTTAAGCAAATCACTTAACTTTTATAACCTCAGTTTCTCGTCTACAAAATGAGGTAATAATAGCACCTACCCCCCAGGATTGTTATGAGGATCAAGTGAAATAACATACATAAAGTGCTTTATAAACCTTAAACTGATGTACACACATACACATACACACATAGTGACTACACTATGTATACACTATATATTCTCTCTGTATGTATACATATAGACTACATTATATATATACGTTTTCTCTATATATTTTACACACACATATAGACTTCACTATATATATTCTCATACATGTATACACATGTAGACTACACACTATATATAATATTCTCTCTTCACATACATACACATACAGACTAAACTATATATACACACATATTCTATGTGTATACACACAAATAGGCTACAGTATATATTCCATATATGTATACACTTATAGACTCCACACTATATGTCATAATCTCTGTATATACACACACATATAAACTACACTATATTAGATGCACATATTCTTTACATGTATTCATACATGTAGACTATACTATATATGCATATCATATATATATACATATACATACACACATGCATACTAGCTATTAGTAGTAGTTTTATGCTAGGAAGAAAAGTGTTCAGTTCGGAGACTGGCATCAAATCTTGCCCTTGTGTCTTAGGACTTCTTGGGCGATGTGAACAAGTTGAATCACCTAATATCTCTAGAAACTCCCTTGTTTCTCTCTGTCTCATGGAGAAGTAGGGCATTAGAAGACTTCTGAGGACTCATTCTATTCTAAAATACACTCTGTCCATCATGCAGATCAGAAAGAGAAAATTACTTGCTCAGGTCACATGGCTACTTAGTAGCATAGCTGGAAACAACATTTCTTCACATTTAAGATTATGAACAAAAGACTGTGATACAAGAGCAAGAAGAGAAAGAAGTTAACTATATTTATTAAACATGTAAAGCAAATTTACTTAGTTGCTTTCAAAAAGGTCAGTTAAAATGATGGCAAAATTCCCATGATCCAATCCCTCCTGCTGAGAGGTAACAACTGTAGCTAGGTGAGTCCCACACAGGGTAGATCCAGGGCCAGAGATGACTTTTCAAGAGTTCTCAAGAGACTATTGTCTCTACTAACTACCCCTATCTACCGTCTTGCAATTGTAGCCCTGGAGAAGCATATTCCTGTGGTCAATGTTATAGAACCTTCAGACTGGAAGACCTTACGGATCCAACTTCCTATATCATACAAGTCATCTTATTGACTAGTAGTGTCAAACTCATATAGAAATGAGGCCACTAGATCATACATAAGAATTCCTTCTAACCACATGTTGACTTAGAAAAGCACATATTTACATCATCTATGTTCTATTGCATTTTTATTTATTGCTTTAAATATTTCCCAATCACACTTTGATCTGATTCCTGTTGCACTCAGGGTGTCGGGAGCAGATGACTATGAGTTTGACACCTCTGTCACACAAGGTTCCTAAGATCATAGATACAGAACTGAAAGGTACCTTAGAAGGTTAATAGTTGATCTGCCAGAACTGGAGTCCAAAGAGAATAAATGATTTGCCTAAGATCACATAGACAGCAAATGGAGGACCTGAACCTACATCCTGCAACTTCAAATCTAGCCCTCTTTCTACTGTATAACACTTCCTTTCATGCAGTGTTAGCTGATAGCCAAGTGTCACAGGGGATAGAGTGTTGAGCTTGAAGTCAGGAAGACCTAAATTTGAATCTTACTTTAAATAGTTTCTACCTGTGTGATCCTAGACAAGTCACTTAGCTTGTCTTGTCTAGTTTCTTCATGTACAAAATGAAGGCTAAAAATAACATCTACCTGCAGGTAGCTGTGAAGATCAAATTAGATCATGTAGGCAAAGCACCTTAGTAAACTTTGAAGTGTCATATCAGTTCTGATAATGATGATGATGTTGATAACCCACTAAGGCAGAAGCCAGGGTGCTGGGAAGCATAAGAATGCCCTTTGTACACACTTCTATTTGCTTATATAAATGAAGCCAAGGGTAAGTAAATGAAAGATGAAAATAAGCAAGCTGACCTTCAGCAAATTTGTCATGAATATGGATTTAGATTTGGAAGAAACCTGAGAAAGGCATTTGGTCTAATCCCTCACTTTGCAGATCAGGAAACTGAGGCAAAGATAGGCAACATCTTCACAAAGATGTGAAATAGCAAAATCATTATTTGAGCCCAGGTCCTTTTATTCCAAATCTGGTAACTTTTCTACTCCACCATCTTGATTCCATGTCTCCAGACTCAGATTCCTTGGATCTTTCCCTGTTTCTCAGTATCTTTGGTCCTATTCTAATTCCATGTGCTAAGTTGCTTCAACTAGATTGTAGATCTGGCTACATTCATTTTGGACTTCTTTGACTTCTTCCTTATGCCTCCCTCCACAACTAACTTTTCAGCTCTTTTGTCTGTTGCCTTCCCCATTACATTGTAAACTCCTTGAGGGCAGGGCCTCTCTTTTCGATATTTGTATCCCTGGCACTTAGCACAGTGCCTGACACACAGTCAGTGCTTAATAAATGTTTATTGGCTACTGACTTGATATCCCCCATTCCTATCAAAAAGGAAAGGATCTGAGATCATTTATACTTAAAATGAAATTCATTCAGATGTGTTTGCCTCTATCTATATATTTTGTGTGAATACAGCAGATAAACCTAAAATAACTCATAAACAAATTTCAAACAAAACATATTCCCTGGAAAGAGCTAAGTAAAACACATATATACACACACTCATGCAGGTATTAGCATGTGTGAGTGAATGTGAAAATATGTTTTCTGCCCTCTCAGGACTATTTTTTCTAACCTTAGGATTTAAGAATGATTCTCTGGATTCTGAAGATCCCTTTCTATAACCAAGTCTGACTCTGTAAAAACATATTCTCCTAGGCAAGCCTGTGTGTCTGAGAGAGGACAGTCTCCTATCTCGTTTCTTTTGGTTCAGAACCTTGTACAATCTCAAAAGGCTAGAGTCTTTCCCACTTCCTGGACAACCAAGAAATGGGATATCAGATCAGGTACTTAAGCAGTTGCATTGGTAACAGTGGAATAGCAGACCAACACAGAGAGGTGTATTGCATGTGTGTGTGTGCATATGTGTGTATTTGGACAGCTAGGTGGCTAAAGGTTCACTAGAGAAGGAAATAACAAACTGCTCCATTATCTTTGCCAAGAAAATCCCATGGACAGTGTGGACCATGGAGTCATGAAGAGTTGAACACGACTGAAGAGCGTGTATGTATGTATGTATGTATGTGTAAATAGATACATACACTCATGTATGTATATACATATATGTAGGATGTATGTTCAAGACTAGCACCTCTGCTGTGAGGGCTTTCTGATCCTTTTTCAGGGCTGTTCATCCACCTTTGGTGTCCACCTGGCACTTGATTCTCACCTGTGGCTCCAAGAAGTTGTAGCATGTGCAGTAGTCACATTCTTGTAAAACCAGCACAGCACATGGGCTAAACCAGACTGAAGGCAAACGACAGGACTCCAACCTGTCAGTGAGTTCAGGGGATGTCTGCCTAAGCATGTGAAGACTTCTCCTGGCAGAATGGGTAGATGAGAACAATTTGTTCCAATGGCCACGAAGGCGGCTGAAGCAGGCACTGTGGAGTGCTTAGAGTTTAGTCAGACATCAAAGATGCCAAGGTCATCAAGGGCATCTTGGGCCATCCCCAGTCATCTTGACTTTTGTTTTGCCACTGGACTTCCATGCCTCTGGAAGAGAGAGTGAGGCTGATGACTTCGTGCAACTCTGCCTCACTTGAATTCAATTAAAACACCCTCAGATGTCGTTGATCCTCTTCAAAAGTGAAGGATAAACAACATATACACACACACATGTATGTACAGGGAACAGAGAATATATATACACATGTATATACTTGTTTTATTTATGTGTATATATGTATCTACTATGTGTAGTGTATATAATCTATATATCTATATATTTATTTTACATATATGTATAAATATGCATTCCTTTGTAATATATAGTCTTAGACATTTTTCCTTGGTCACTGAGAGGGGAAGGAAAATGTTAGAACAAAGACGTGATCTTAGATCTTAACTCAGAGAGAGGAAGAGTATATGTTTTAAGCTAAAATCAAACTAGTATCATTGATGTCCATCCTATGTTATTTGAGTTTTCATTTATGTAGTATAAATATGATTCTTTTCAGCACTGTTTTCCTCACTTCTCATCCCTTCATATGGGTCTTCCACATTTAATTGAACTCTGCATATTCATCACTCCTACGAGGCAGTGATAGTTCATTATGTTCCCACACCACAATTTACACAGCCGTTCTCCAATTGTTCAGTGTTTTGTTTACTTCCAACTTTTTGCTATTATAAATAGAACTTCTATGAATATCTCTTAGCACATGAGTCTTTTCCTGTTGCCATCCTCCCTGGGGTGTAAATCGAGGAGTAGGTTCTCTGGATCAAAAGGTAAAAACAATTTTGTAACATTTCTTGTGTAATTCCTAATTGCTTCCCAAACTATCAAACTGCTTCAGTTTCTCCAGCAGTGAGTTGCATGACTGTTATCCTACAGGTTTTCCAATGCTGAATTTTTCTTTCTGTTACCATGTTTCCCAATTTGGTTTAAAAGAAAGAAAGAAAGATTGACTCTAAAGGACATGGGTTCAAATCTCACCTCCAGTTATTACTACCTTTGTGACCTTAGACAAATCACTTAATTTCCTGACGCCTCAGTTTCATCGTCTTTAAAATGAAGATGTTTGACTAAAATAGCCTCTAAAGTTCTGTCTAGCTCCAGATCTGTGGTCGTCTGAATTTGGTGGGAATGACTTAATACCTCCAAGTTGTTTTCTGCAATCTAATACTTTATTCAGGCTATTTGCACTTCAAAACTTTGTTTCTATAATTATGGAATGAGAAAGGGTTTATCTCCAGTTAAAGAAATTTCGTGAAGCTGGAAACAAGTGGAAAAATATTAAACATTGGGTAAGAAGGCTTATTCTTGACCCTAAAACCAGACTGAACCTGAAGGTCGCCTGATGATAGATGTTTTATTTTTGCCCATGTGTACTACAGAGAGAGTGAAGATGTTAAAATTGAGAAGCGCTCCAGAGGGCTATGATCATGGGTGCAGTGCCACGGAAGCAGATGTAGCATGTTTGTGGGATATTTGAAGGAGGGACCCTTCCCCTCCGCTTGAGAGCAATCATATACAGTCTCCTCTGCTATGAGAGCACTATGATATGGTTGCTAATCTGGAAATCCATGGATATGCTAAAGATACGATCTCTCACCCTTCATGCCTATTCTTCCTTCTGGTCTTGAGTTATAAGACCGATTCTCTGAATGTCAGATATTAGGGGCAGGGTGCCTTTCCCTAACCAAGCTTGACCCTGTGACTATGTAAGTCTCCTAGGCAAGCCTGTGTGTCTGCCCTGTCTATATTTTCTTTCCTTTAGTTCAGGGCTTTGGGAAATCCCAAAGGGTGACTAGAACCTTCCCCCCCTTTCCAGACAACCAAAAAGTAGAATATTAGCAGTTACAGTAGTAATAATGGCAATCACAGACCACCAGAGACAAAAGAAGTAACTCACAGATGTAAAAATCATGAGAAAGAAAAAAGCCCACTTATTGTCCATGAGGCTATACTCATTAAGTGTGAAGTAGCTAATAAGGTAAACTCATTATGAGCATCTCTGTTGCAAATGTCCCAACATGGCTTGAATATTAGCTTCTCAACTGATTATCATCCTACTGTGACTCTTTATTACATAGCATTCCTTTTCTGCATGGGAATAAAATTTCCAATTTTATACATGATTCATGTTTATATTCTGAATGATTCTTTTTCCTTCTTCCTCCCTTCTTGGAAGGACCCTTTCTGCTCCTTGGAGCACGTGTTTTCTGGTGCATGCATTGGTTAGATTTTATGCCTATTCGTGTATGAGGGAAGAGCTGAAAATGATTTTTCCTCATAATCTTATTTGCTATCCCATTCCTGTCAGATTATTTGAAGTTTGACTAACAATTTCTGCATTGTCTATTGGTAAAGAGTGAACTGAATGGGGACACATACTACCTTCCCACTGAGTATAAGTAATAATAAAAATAAGTTACCATTTATATAATGTTTAAGGTTTAAAAATATTTTATAAACATTATCTCATTTTATGTACACAACTGTGGAAGGTAGATGCTATTATTTACGGATTAGAAAACTGAGGTAGAGGAAGAGTGACATGCCAAAGATCATACAGCTCGAGTAAGCATTTAAAGTTCAATTTGAACTCAGATCTTCCTAACTCCAGGTCCAGCACTCTGGACCATCTAACCCTTTGCAGACTTGAGTCAGATATCTGTTACTATTGTGGGGGCCAATCTAATTACCACATCCAAAATTGAATGTCTAGGCTCTACCTGAAGACCATCAGTCTTACTGGAAAAACTCTCCTGAGAGAGGGGTTCTTGGCATGGGCTCCTGAACTGATCGTTTTAATTCTTGCATTTTAATATAATTGGCTTTTTTTAATCCTATGGATTTTATTTTATGCATTTAAAAGAATTATTCTGAGAAAAGATCCATAGGCTTCACCAACCTGTCAAAGTTGTCCATGATACATACAAAAATATTTAGAAGCATTGCCCTACTAAGGCAATCCATTCCATTTATTTATAACTTCTAACTGATCTCCTTGAGATCAGAGTCTGTATTTGTACCCCTTTTCTTCATATCCCCAGTGTTTAGGAGGCATTTAATAGTTGCAGGAATGTAATAAATACTTGTTGACTGAAAGGGGAAATTTCTACAATGTCTACAGCTTTCTTCAGATATGTTGAATAATGAGAGAGAGAGAGAGAGGAGTTTAATCTGATGTAACTCCATGTTGAAGATAGGGACTATCACTTCCTTATCTAAGAGTTCACAAAGAAGCCTTTGCCAGTGGCTCTTAACCTGTCTTGTGCCTTGGACCTCATTGGCAGTCTGATGAAGCCTATGGACGCTTCTTAGAATAATGTTTTGAAATGTATACAATAAAATACGTAAGATTATAATGGAAACCACTTATATTGAAATACAGTTGTCAAAAAAAATTCAAGTCCATGGATTAGAATTTTGCATAAATCAGTCATGTATACTTGATTCAACTTCTTTTCAATTTTTGAAAATCAAGACCTCTCTTAATTTCCATGATTTTTCAGAACTCTCTGGATGATACTAATAGTTTGTGTCCACCTTGTCTTTGAGTACTCTGGTATAAGTGCATCTGGACCTAGTCACTTGACCTTACTGAGGCACTTAAGAGAATCTTGTTTGTTAGCAGGTTGCTTACTAGACTGTTTACAAAAGACTTACGTAAGCCATCATAATGACTCTGAGTGGTCATTTAAATATTGAAATATTGAAAGGCAATAAATATTGGGGAAAAGCCCCATGAGGGTAGTGGCAGGGAATTTCTGAAGGCCCATTGCTTTTCTCTCTTGAAAGAAGTGATTCCTAGCTGTTTGTACAAAGTCTACTTATTATACCTCTTAATTAATGGGAAAATATGCTGCATGAACTGAAAATTATGGAACCATATTTTCCCCAGGATCAAAACAGGATTTATAGAAATTCACTCCTTTCCCACCTCCATCCCTTTATTCAAAGTCAATCTGTAACTGCCAGGCCAAGACTTGGCAGATCAAAATCTGCAGCAGGTCCTAGAGATGTTTCCATCCATCTCCATAGTAGGCTAGACCTTGAAGAAGACATCAAAGTGCTTCATAAGAATTCCTGGGGCAGTTCTACAGGTTATCTATATAAGGAAACAGCAAATGTTTGTAAAACCAGACAGAAATAGGAAGAGACATGGTGCTAAAACAAAGAACAGGTCAATGTGCATTCTTATGGGAAAGTAAAGTGATGATAAAGAAGATTAAAAGTGATGATGATGTGGAAGGAGTGCAGCAGAGTGGGAAAATCTCAATTTGGAATGTGCCCTGGGTTCAGATCCCAACTCTACTCCATGCTGTGTAACCATAGACTAATCACTTCAGCTTTCTGGGCCTCACTTTCTTCTTCTGTGAAATGAAGTTTTTCTGAAGCCCCTGCTAGGTCTAAATGTGTAAACCTATACCTATATATTCTGCAATTTGAAATATGTATGCTGAAGCATAAGTAGGGTTTGCAACTGAGCCTTCCCCCCTTGTTTGCTTTCTTGATGCTACTTCTTGCTTTGGGAATGGAGCTCTTATGTTTCAGTACCTTGCCAATTACTTGTACATATATAAAAGTAAGCAGGAGTTTTCTGGTAAATATTTAACACCCAGCTCTTGGTTGGGGAAGGGGGATAAAAAATACATGTGACACAATTTTAGATTTAATCTGCATTATTAACATTCTCTTCACCAGTTCTTGAGCCATATCAAATCAATACTGTCAATGCTACTGAAAAGAGCGTGGTAGTCTAGTTTTCAGTGCCTCCATTACTTTGCAAACCAGAACATCCTTCTGTGGAACTGGAAAAGGAGAAGAGGGCCCAAAGTAGGTGTCAATAAACATTTATTAAGGCCTGCTATATGCCAGGCACTATGCCAGCTGCTGGGGATACAAAGAAAGGAAAAAGGCAGTCCCTGTCCTCAAGCAGCTCACAATCTAGTAGGGAAGTCTACATGTAAACAGCTACATACAAATCAGCTACTTACAGGATAAGTAGGGAATAATCAACAGAGGGAAGGAACTAGAATTAAGGAGAATTTGAGAAAGGTTTCCCATTCTGAAATTTGTAGGAAACCAAGGAAGTCGGGAGGTGGGGATGAAGAGGAAGAGCATTTCATGCAATGAAATAGGCTGAAGTGGGAAGGTAGAGTCTTGTTCAAGAAAGAGAGTGGAGGACAGGGTATGGTGCTAAGTAGTAAAGTGGAGCAAACCTGGGGTCAGTTTGATATAGAAAGCCAGTAGAGGCACTCATCGATAAGATCAGCAGTGGGGGGAAGGATACGAAATTTGGATATTGACATGTAAATGAAGTAATTTGGATTTTTTTTAATTTGGAGAAGGGGAGACCCTACATCTTTCCAAATTACTGGGACAGTCTAGCTCCTCTCTATTACATTGTTCAGACCCTGTTCCTAGGCTTCCTGGTCAGAGCAGGTGACTAATTAATATTTCCTTGGTTTCCCTGAGACTTTGTACATACATGAGCAACTTTTTTGAGCCAGAAGAGCCCCAGAGTTTTCTCCATGAAGCCAGCACTAATAAATGCATTACTGGTGGGCAACAGAGACAGACTAACTTCCTGAAAATTAATTCATTCTTTGCTACTCTTGAGAGGTGGATTTCTGGCTTCTCTGTGCATCTTCACTGTCATGCTTACTCTCACCTATGAAAACATTCTATTTCCTGAGCTAAATGCTTAACTCGAATCCAGCCCTGACTCTACCACTAAATTCTCAATCTCTGGCGTGCTTGGTTCCTCTTTTTGCAAAGCACACTTCCATGTGTGATCCTTTAGACCAGTTTAAATCAAGTCCAAAGATTTAAGTATCCGGTATTGTCTTTTCATAATCTGCTTTAATTGTTATTGATTTGTATGTTTGGAAAGGGCTCTGAGATGATAAAGGCCTTCCGTCTGTTCTGCTGCTCATCATTTACGGAGCAGTCCCCAACCTGCTCTGTTGGCTCTTTTATCTGTCTCTCATCGGCACTTCTACAGATGGACCTGGTATTAGTGTCCTCCCACCTCCCACCCTGCAGAGGTCCACAGATTTGTAACAAATTGAATTATCAATAAAAAAAAAACTCCAGTAAATAATGGTCAATTAAACAAAATCAATTATTCAAAAGCAGATTTAATATGGAGAACCATTTGGACTTTTACCCAGAAGTGAAATGTCATGAAGGGAGAAAAAAATAGAACAAAACCATGGCACCCATTTGTTTTTAGCACTGTCAAATCCCTGATCTGTTTCTACAAAAAATACTGTTTTCCCCGTGATGAGGAAATTCTCTGTTTTTAGGTTTTTCCCAGGGGTCCAGATATAAGAAGAGCATAGGGAATTTAAGGTTCATCTAGAGCAGGAGTTCTTGAACCAAGAAGATCTGAGTTCAGATCTGTCCTCACACATTTACTTACTAGCTGTGTGACCCTGGACAAGTCACTTAACCACTTTTTGCCTCAGTTTCCTCAATTATAAATGGAAATAATAATAGCACTTACGTCTCAAGGTTGTTGTAAGGATCAAATGAAATAGTATTTGTAAATCACTCAGTATATTGCCTGGCACGGAATTACTGCTTAATCAATGCTTGCTTCCTTTCTTTCTTCAAAGACACCTTTGGCAGTCTGGCAAGTCCCATGGATTCCTTCCCAGAATAATGTTGTTAAATGCATGGGGGAAAAGGCAAAGGACTATAAAGGAAGCCAGTTATTTAGAAATACAGTTATTAAAATATTTTTAAAACAATTTCAAAGACCCCAGTTTAAAAGCCCCTGATTCCAGTCCATCCGCTTCATTTCATGGACTAGGAGATTGAGAACTGAAGAGTCTTAAGCAAAGGTCAGTAGCATGAAGGAAACAAAAGTTTCATGCTAAAAGAATTAAGTCAGATACTATGATGAGTATATTATTTAGGGAAATTTTCTTTTTTACATATGCAAATTGCTTTGTAATATCCAGCAACTCATCATCAAATCCATCTAATCAAGTACACGGTTATTCTCTGACCTTTTCCATTTCTCCTCCCCGTCCTGTGAGTTTGAAGGCAGCAGTCAGGACAAGTCTGGATCCCCCCAAAGTAGGAGAAGGGCAGATTAGCTGCCTCCATAAAAATGAAGCCAGAACAAGTTCATGCTCAGATTGTCTTAAAACTTGTAGTCCAAGATTCTTAAGAGATCAGGTCACAGCTATGCCATGAAATGCAGAGGATGGAAGAACCCGACAAGCATGGATGGCAGTGAAATCCCCCTTTCTGTGGGTAAACCACTAAGTATCTACATTTTAAAATGCAAATGGATTCCTATAGGGGCATAGTAAAGCCAGCTCCTACCAGAGAGACTGACGGCTAAATTTTCAATGTGGAAAGCGCTACAAGCAGGGAATTTGACTTGTGGGTAAAATGATTAAATGATTTAAAAGATTAAACTTAAAAGTGCATCCTGTATATGCCCACCACCACCTGTCCCTGAGAACTGGTTGTTAAACATTTACCAACATATCCCTGCAGGTCCTTTTCTTTGGGGGAGAGATTCTTTTGGGTGGGGAGCACAGATTATGAACCTTTTAAGTAGTTTTCAAAGAAGCAAGGAGCCAACTCAAATGGTTAAAAAATACTGTTAAATGATTACCAGGGCAAATTAACTTTTATGCAACCTGGGCTTCAAAGACCAGGAGGAAAGAGGGAATTAGAACAAAGCAACAAGAATGGTTGTCAGGGAAACCATTTTCTGATTAGGAAATGGTAGTTATGGGGACTGCAGACATGCAGACATGTATAGACATGAAGTAGTCGTAATTTTTTTCTAGTTCACAGCAAACTGTGTGTGCTCATCCTTTGTTTCCAAAGAAGACCATGCCATCAGAGAAATAATGACACGACTTGCACTTAACTTTATTTTGAGCAAGGGAGGGCTGTTCAGGTAACCAGCCTCACTTCTCCTCTGGAACCATCTGAATCCAGTGACCAGATATTCATTAAGATGACTGGAGATAACCCAGGATGAGGCAATTGGGGTTAAGTGACTTGCCCAAGGTCACACCACAGCTAGTGAGTGTCAAGTGTTTGAGGTGAGATTTGAACTCAAGTCCTCCTGACTCCTTCCCTGGTGCTCTATTCACTGCACCACCTAGCTGCCCCAAAGGCATGTGGTAAGCAGTAGATCAAAGTCTCACTACCATTCTCATTCCTGAATATTCAGAAAGCAGCACCCCAGAACAGATCCCAGAGCAACAGAGCCAGTGGAAAGATGGGGAGGAACAGACTTTTGTTCCAAGAGACTTAGAGGATCAGTAAATAAGATCAGTACCACTCAGTTACAAGGGGAGCACAGTCCAGGAAGCACTAACACCAGGACCCTATCCTCCACACACCTTAGCACAACCAGGAGGGCCCCAGCAGCTTGACCTCCCCGTGCTTTACTGCAGCACCACCTGCGCACACCAGACATCACCACTAGAACCCAGCTCATGAAGTAGAAAGTAATTTCTCTCTGTGCAAAGAAGATTCAGAAGAGTAATGAAAAAGGAGATACTTAGTATTAAATTGGAAGAGTTCAAAAGGTATATTAATGCCTTCTCTTCAGTAAGCTATAAGGTTGGTTAAAAGCTAAAGTGAAGTCACCAGCAAGGGCTTTTTGACCCAAAACTAATCTGAAGTCAACACCAAAATAGCATATTGTCTACTTGCTTTTGACTCTAATAAATATCCAAGATTAATTTTCTAACTAAACCTGGGAGAATATCAGAGTTCCATTAAATCATGATTTTTTAAAAAAATTCAGATTTATCTAGGAAGACGTAAAATTATCCCTAGGAATTTGTATTTCTTTAAATCTTGATCTAAATTCAATCAGTCATATACAAGTATATAGGTTTGGGATCCTCCCTTCTCCCTGTCTGTTTTCAAAGGACCTCAGAAAATTACAACTTTCAATTCCTAATTTTTTAAATAGAAAAGATTTTTAGGCAGCTATTTTCCTTTACAAATTCCTTTTTTTAAAAAAAAATAGACTGAAAAATTTAATAGCATACTACATGTAGCCTCATTGTCTTGTGATGAAGCAAAGAGATTGAAATGGGGGGTAGGGTGGAAGAAAGAACAACAGGTGGTTTTAACAATATGGCTCCTCAACAGTCTTACTCCATTCAACTACAGGATCTCTATCCTATCCTACAATATTTTAAAAGGGAAACGATTCAAAACTTGTTTCTTTATTTTTTGTCTTTTACATGGTGAAATGATTGTTATGATCATTCTAATATTTGCAACTAAGTTGCAATCTTTTCCATCCCTTGCATGGGTATAATATGAGATAGAGGATAAAGATCTCTCTCAAATATTATTGTAGTTACATATTTTTGAAAATCAGCCTTCTGAATTGTATAACCCAAAGCAACCTGCCCCCCCCAAAAAAATTAGAAAGGGTGCATAGAAATCTATTCTTTGAGATGAATTTATTTTCTTTTTCATTAAAATAGCTTTGTTCTTTAAAAAAAGAAAGTGAATGATGTATAATTTAGAAGAAAAGATGAGAAAAGGCATCTCCCTCCCTTCCCAACAGAACCTGGGGACTGTGGTTATGAACAGTTCATGACCTGTCAAACTTGGTTCATATGCTGGTAAGTTACATTGAAATGTGTTTTCCTCCCCTCTTTCTTTTTTAATACTTCATTATACAGAATGGCTTATTGGGCAGGAGGGGGAGGAGGGATATATTTGCAAGTGAAGATGACGGAAAAAAAGGTAGTAATAAAAGTTAATTTTTTTTTAAAAAATGGCTTTTTTCTTGCATTGTTTCTCTATAAGTACACTATAATTGTATATTATGAAACATCTGTATTACTTTGATATATCTTGTTACTATATTAATATGACTATTTCTATTTGTTCCATGAGAATGCATAAATAGTTTGGGGGAAGAAGGCTTCTTAGCAAAGCATATTTTAAAATTATGATAGTTTGCTTTTTTGTGGAGCTGATTTTCATAATTAACACATATTAGAGTCAAATTCATCTATGTATTTTATGCTCACTGGAGTATACAAAATTTAACTTCTCAATGGGATGTTTGTGCAATAGCATTTCCACAATAGCCTCTGCACATTCTGGATAATGGAAATATTATGTTAATTGGACGTTCTGAACCACAGCATACATTAGATCTGCTTTTTGTAGAGTATACACAAAGCCACATTTGTTTGATGGGAATCAGCATGGCATAGTGGAGTGCTGAACTTGGAGTCAGAAAGACCTGAGTTCATATAATTATTTTCTAGCTGTGTTCTGAGGTCTGAGTTCTCTCTCTGTGGTCTCTCTGCCCACTTCAAATGCCTTTGTTTTTGCTAATGGTCTCTAAATTTCAGCAAATTGTGTCAAAGTCCCGACTGCCCTCATCTAGTTAAAACTCTGAAATTCAGTTGGCACAATTGAACTAGACAACTGCAGGCTGGACTGGATCACAGTTTTCAGCATAATTAGTAGTAATGAGAGGTATCTCCTTTATGCTAGATACTATGCAAGATGCTAGAGATACTAAAACAAACAGGACACAGTCCCTGCTTTCAAGGAGCTCATATTCCATCAGGGAGACAACATGTCTAAAGGAGAATACACAATGAATGTGGAACAATTTAGGAAAGTGAGCCACGAGGAATTAGGCTGATCACAAAATGCTTATGTAGAAGACTGGGCCTAAACAGAGTTTTGAAGGAAATAAGTGATTCAAAGGAGAGGAGGTGACATTAGAGTAAATTCTAGGCATAGGTTATATGCAGTGCAAAAGCTGCAAAACTGGCGATGGTATCTCTTGTGGGAAGAATAGCCATGCCAGTTTGACTGGATTGTTAGATATAGGAAGGTGGATAAGAGATAATAATGTTCAAAAAGCAAGTTGGGGTTAGGCCATGAAGGGCTTTAAAATCTAAATGAAGGAACTCATATTTGATCCTCAAGGCAATAGGTAGCCATTGCAGTTTGTTGAGTAAGGGTGTACTTGTACCTTAAAAAAATCATGACAACTCCAGATCTGATGTGCATTATATATGGTCTCTGCAGCATCCTTGAACTGTGACCGCAGGCTTACACATTTACCCCTGAAACCTCACCCCAATACTGCATGATGATGACCCAACGGAAGAAAGACCCAAGACTGAGCAGTGGAGAACGCTCAAAGACTCCACAACTCCTAGTCCCCATCACTCTCTCTCCTTTAACAAGCTCTGTTCACCACCTACTCACCTCCTCAGCAATTCATAGAGAGGCCAGCCCTTTTCTCATTATCCAGCTTCTCTAAACACTGGGGTAGAAGTACCTGAGTAATCAGTCATCACTCACTTTAGCTGTTCAAGACGTCCCCAGGACAGTACAAGATATCACCCTTGTTTTCTTCCATTCACATGCCCTATTGTGTCCTATTCTTCCCACAAGACAAGCAGCATGCCCTTGCCTAAAGGAGTGGAGATCACCAGGCCTCCTCATGCTCCAGGTGGGGAACTAAATAGTACCTGGCAGAAAAAGTCCCCGTATTTTTTAGCATCCTAGAAAGGAGCTGGTTCACTGTTGATGTTTATTTTGGTTTGGTTGTTTGGGTCAGGGTCCATATAAGAAGAGGATCTAGTCACAGGGGCTCTTAATATGGAGTCCATAAACTTTTTTTTAAAAAATATTTCAATAAATATTTCAATGAAATTGGTTTCTTTTGTAATCCTGGGTATTTTGTGTATTTTGGATAATATTTAAAAATATTATTCTGAGGAGTCAGTAGGCTTCACCAGAATACCAAAAGGACTCATGATATAAAACAAGTTAAGAACCCCTGATTTGGTGAGTCATTACAATCTACCTACCACTTTCTGAACCATTTTTTTCCTGGTCTTCTTATTTCCTGCCTTTCTCTTGGAGGGTTGGGATGTGCTAATGGTCACTAATTATGCCCATAATCCTCTTTGCAATTAGTGCTCTATGTAGAAGAACCTGGCAGATCCTGCACCTTCCTCTCATCTTGAAATGAACTTACAACTGGTTTCCTATTAAGGATGGAATCATGGGAAGAAATTTCAGACTTACCTCCCAAACCTAATCTGGAGGAGAAACATTGTTTTCTATATCTCCCATCATGATGTGGAGTGGATGAGGAAGGGGTGGCATGTAGCATTACTCACAATCAATGATTAAGCATTTATTAAGCTCCTAATAGATGCCAAATACTGTGCTAAGTTCTAGGGATACATAGACACAAACACACACACACACACACACACACACACACATATGTGTCTGTAAAATAGATACAAGATAATTGGGCCATAGGGGATAACACTAACAGCTGAGGGGCTCAGGAAAAAGTTAATGGAGAAAAAGGCACTTGAGTTGAGCATTGAAGGAAACTACTGATTTGTAAAAGAAGAAGTTGACCACACATGTGGGTCAGACAGTACAAAGGAAAGAAGAGAAATAGAATATTATGTGTAAAGAAAACTTCCATATGCTAAACTATAATGTGTGTAGAAAGCATCGTGAAGCTAGAAAAGTAGGTCCAACTCAAGCTGTAAAACTCTTTAAATGCTAAGCAGGAGCTTGTGTATTCTAGAGCAGCTAAGTGGTAGAGTGCATAGAGCATCAGGTCTGGAGTCAAGAAGTCTCATCTTCTTGAGTTCAAATTTGACCTCAGACACTTAGTTGTGTGACCCTGGGCAAGTCACTTAACCCTGTTTGCTTCCATTTCCTCATCTGGAAAATGATCTGGAGAAGGAAATGGCCAACCACTCCAGTATCTTTGCCAAGAACGCCTCAAATGGGGTCACGAAGAATTGGACACGACTGAAACAACTGACTAATGATTGATGATTTGGCAAAGGAGACTGAGAAGAATCAGATAGGTGAGAGGAGAAAGGAGAGGGCAGTCATAAAAAACCCAACAAGGAGCAAGTATCTAGGAGGAGAGGAAAAGTGCTGTGGAGAATTTAAAGGCTGAATAAAACCATTGACCATGTCATTCCAAGATCACCTACTTAAGAACCTTACCATTACCAGTTGATTCAGCTGCCTGAGTTCAGGGCTTTTTTAAGTGTCTATACATAGTCCCCCATGTCTGATGTTTATCCTCATCTGCCCCTCTAGGCTTCCTTAACTTCCTTCAAGCCCCTGTGAAAGTACTATGTTCAAGGAGAAGCCTTTTCTGATTCTCCTTAATGCCAATGCCTGCCCTCTGCTGATGCTCCAATTTAGCCTATGTACATGGTGTTTGTACACAATTGTTTGTGTGTTGTCTCCTCCCTTAGACAGTGATCTCGGAGAGCATGTATTGTTACTTGCCTTTCTTTGTATCTTCCACACTTAGCATAGTATCTGGTACACAATAGGTGCTTAATAAATTCTTGCTGACCAACCCAACAGATTGACTGACTGATCAATAGAATACATCTGGTGGATCTGACAGATTATCTAGAAAAGGGTGCCTGACAAACTGTCCTTGAGTTCTTCATTAAGTCCTTTCTTAAAATTGTTTAATAGCATTCCTTTTTTCCAATTCCAAATGTCTGGACTCTTTAATGGATATGTGCAGTAATCTCCACCCCCTGCTTGGTACCTAGCATTAAAAATACAGGATGGAGTCTCCTCTGAGGGGGCCCAAACAGCCCAGAATTCCTCCTCAGATTGTTGATAATCCTTCAGCTGTTGAGAGCTCTATGCTAATGAAGCCAAGGTCATGGGTTTGATCCCTTTTTGAATCAGTTCCTTTTGCTCTGTTTCTTAGCTACAGACTGTATGTCTCCCTGGCCATCTTCCAAATGCTTTTTATTTGTTCCTAGGAGGGGAAAGAGTGTGGATGGATCAGTGAAAACTTAGGACTAGCACCAGGAAAACTGTGCTGTATTGTTGGCAATCTTGAACTTGATTTTCATTTCTGCACATTGTGATGATTGCTTTGGCACAGGGAGAAGAGTAGATGTAGAAGAGAGAGGGGAGAGTTGGGGAAACTGGCTAGAAAGTTCAGCAGTCAAGGTCTCTGTATGAAAGCTTCCCAATCTAATTTTCCTTAGAAGGTAAATGACAACAACCCCATTAACTAGTCAGCTTACAGTTCACCCAATAATTGTGGGGTTTTGCCACTGTTCCTACCTAATATGCAGTTCACATGAACAAAGCCTTGACTTGACACTTTGCTCTTTTGATTAACATCCCAAGGTATGAAGATCAGACTCATGGGTTTTATTCCTATATGAGCCAGGTAGCATCATTCTGTGCTGTGACCATAGACCATGTCCCTAACCCTAATCTCAACATGTAGAATAAAGGGGTTAGAGTAGATGACCTCTAATATCCCTTCTAGCTCTAAATATATGATTTTATGATAGATGGATATCATCCCTAGTAACTGGAAAGACACCTACCCCACTGTCCTGTTGAATGAAGGACAGTTTGTAATTGTTATCCAATAACACAAATTGGCACAGAGAGATTTCTTGTCCCCAGGTGCCTGCTTCCTAAAAAAGAATGCACAAACAAACCTTCATTAGGTAGACTGAAGTGTAGTCACTTTGTCTCTGTAAAATGGTTTCTCTTAGTGTCCTTTTTTTCGAGGGTAGGAGGGAGAGTGGTGGTTTGGGTAACTTAGTATTAACAGATTTCACAAGCACAGCCAGAGATTAAAGCCAGCGCTCTGCTCCGAAGTATGGGTCTCACAGTACACATACATACCTTTTAATTATCTAGCATTATGTATTATTAAATACAGGATATTCTGCTTAGACATCATGAGCTTAATTTAAACTGACAAGAGAAAAGGACATTCTGAATTAAGATAGCACTGATTCCCTTTAATGCCATAAACAGTTCCATTTTATTCAGAAAAAAAAGCCTAACAAAGAAGGGGTTAGATTCTTTCTGTAGGTATTTCTGGAGGATCCAACCTGATGGCATTTTCTCTGAGTGACCTCTAATAGATACATATAAAGCAGTTAAATCATTGTTTACAACATGGATTTTATCATACACTACTTCTTTTTCCTCTTTGCCTTCTTGAAAGGATTAATGTAGAGTATACATACAAAACATTTCAAATGACCCTAATTTCATCTCATAAAATCAAGGAGCTGACTTAGTGGTTCATTTGCTGTTGAGTACTTCAGTCATGCCTGACTCTTTGTGACCCATTTAGGGTTTTCTTGGCAAAGACAATGGAGTTGTCTGCCATTTTCTTCTCTAGCTCATTTTATAGATGTGGAAATTTTGACAGAGTTAAGGGATTTGCCCAAGGTCACACAGCTAGTAAGTGTCTGGGGTTAGATTGGAACTCAGATCTTCCTGACTCCAGGCCTGGTGTGCTATCTATCCCCTGTGACACCTAACTCCCCCTTAGTGGTTCAAGAACTGGCTTATTCTGCCTTTCTTCTCTGCCCCTCATTGGTTCTATCTCTGACTACCCTAAGAGTTTATTTCAAAGCTAAAACCATAACAGGATCTTTGTACTGGGAGCAGTTAATAACTTTTCCTGGATGAAAAGCTAGAGAATCATCAGAAAGAAGAGACTCCTAGGATGGAAGTATAGAATTACCCTATAGAGAAAAGGAAGAGGAAGTGGATGACAAGGTGGTGTCATAACATACAAACTTGCTTAGTCATAGACCCCTCTGAGAGAGATGGAACCACCAATTTTGGCTCCTGGGGCAAGGTCCATAAGATTCCACCAGATCAAGCAAACTACTTCAAATCTTCTTTTCACTTTCAAGTCAGCTTTTTAAATCATGATTTGAAAATATAAATAACACCAGTGGGGGAAAAGTAGCTAACATAGTTGTTCAGAAGTGGGGGTTATTAATAAGTCTGGGATCTGTTGACTTCCTATTCTTAACTTGTTTTCCTTGCTTAGCTATATGCTAAACCCCTCATAAGTACCTAAGTGTTTCTAGTGGCTGAAGAAAAATAGTAGTTAATTTTTGTGCCTTTAGCACCATGGTGCAAGACCCCATTTGCCCAACTCTAGTTTTGATTCTGTTCTCTGAAGTTCCTCCTGGATGCTATGAGTACTATCCTAAAGAAAGATGAGTCATTATGCCCACCACCATCAAGATATACAGAATTGCCAAGGGCTCTGATTAAAGAAACCACTACTTAATTTGTAGGTCAAAATTGTGAGACTCTAATGTCCAGAGAAGCTGGTTTAGTGTTTATAGCAGCCATGTATTCTACTAGTCGTTTTTATACATTTTATGGAGTCTCCATCTCAGCCAAGCTAGATTATCATTCCCCAGTCTCTGAATCACAGAATGTTAGCTCGTAAAGAGACATTAGCTGTAGTCTTGTCTGACCTCCTCATTCTATGTGTAAATTGAGACCTGAGGAAATGAAATTACTTGCTCAAGCAAATGTCTGATCTGAGACAGAATGTGAACTCAGTACTCTGTCCATTGTACCACCTAGCAGCTCCTTAAGGGTAGAGGTTCTATAGTGGTCTCATCTTTGTATCTCTGACCTCTGGCCCAACTGTGCACATAGTAGGTGCTTAATAAGTGTCTGTTGGATTGAACAGAATTAGAATATAGCTGGAGTCTATATGTCTAACTTAGCCTTTAACAACTCAAGCTAGCAAGCGATTGTATCAAGACTTGAACTTAGGTCTTTTCACTCAGACTCAGACATCTCAGAAGTCATGCAGCCTGATCCATACCTAAATAACAATCTCTCCTAGAATATCCTGACAAGCAATCATCCATTCTCTGCTTAAAGATGTCTGGTGTTGAGAAACATCCCTCCTGAGGCAACTTGTTCTCCAATTAAAGTTTTTGGATAAGTCTGATTGTATTGTAACTTTTCATTGAGCCAAAATCTGCCCCTCTACAACTTCTAACCATTGTTCCTAGTTCTTGACCAAAAATCAAAGAACAGGACTCTTTCTACCATTCCATGTTGCCCTCTCTAGCTTCTAGACATTCACACAGGTTGTCCTTGCCCCATTCCCTATCCCATCCCCAAATACCGAAAATGCTTTCTTTCCTCCTACTTCATGGTCCAGTTCAGATACCAATGTCTCCTCTGTGAAAGCTTCCTTGATTCCCTCCCATCTGAAACTGCTCTCTCCTCCTATAATTTTCTTAGATTCCTTTGCCTGGCTCTCTCCTTTTTCCTTCTCTGTCATGTTCCAACTTCTATCATACTTACCTGTGTATATGTCCTGTTCCCACTATAAGCTTCATAATAACAGCCAGTACTTATATAGTGCTTAGATTTGCAAAGTTCTTTACAATATTCTCATTGGATCCTCAAAACAACCCCAGGAATTGGGTACCACTGTTATCCCCATTTTACAGATGAGGAAACTGAGACAAGTAGAGATGAAGTGACTTCAGCTACATCGTCATACAGCTACAAATGTCCTGTCTGAGGCAGGATGTGAACTCAGTACTTTATCCACTGCACCACCAAGGAACTCCTTAAGGGTAGGTGCACCATACTGGTTTCATCTTTGTACCCCGGGGCCCCCGCACAGTGTAGTGCACATAGTAGGTACTTAATAAGTGTCTGTTGGATCAAAGAGAATTAGAATAAAGCTAGAGTCTATATGTTTACCTTAGCCCCATAGAACATTTTATTTTAAGCCAGTGCATAATTAGAGAGCCTGCCATGGAAATGAGCTGTTTTGTTTATTTATTGTGTGAGTATGCCTTTTATTAAAACTACTTTGTGAAAATCTAATTGCCACTCCAGTAATATCGCGTAACAGTCCCTCACATAAATACATGATTATTATGTACAGTCACTTATCTGTGAACGAGTTCTGCTCCAACTTTCCTTAATTAAGGATACAAAGGGCTCCTTCATCTTTGCATATTCCCTTGCTAGGACATTGATACTCATTATTTCCTAAGTCCAAACACTGAAGCTATGTCAAGAATGCATCCATCACTGCATGGGGACTTAGAGTCAGCGGAATTTTCAACCTCGTCAGCAAATTCAGCAATTTGCCTTTTCTGGATATCTGACATGTGTTTTTATTGGTAAAGATCACTTTCAAACACCAAGATCATGAGAATGATTCCTTGGTTAGTCTCCTCAGCAGTCTAATGTAATGACAGTAATTAACAGCCTGTGATTAGCAGCCACTCCAGAAAGTGTTGGAATGTTAATTTGCTTCAACTAATATGCAGTACTTCTGTGTAATGAGATCCAGGGTATAGGTTCATAGGGAAAGCAAATTATTTTCCAGCACTTAATCATACAAATGATTCTTAGTTAATCACTTGAACAGTAAACCTCAATGTTTTAATAAGTGACATTTGTTTTTCTGTCATTCAATTTATTATGGTCGAGGGCAGGGCAAAAATGTTATTTTTCTTAAGGGCAGAGTACCTAATAGCCCACATGGTCCTGGGCTACTCCAAAATCAGGTTTCATAACAGGAAGGGGGAGAGTCTGTCAGCATTAGACTGAGAATAAAAATATGTGGTTTTTTGTTTGTTCTGTTTCTTTAGCTTTCAATAAACAACTTTATATTTCTTTATCTCAGATGTCACATCTGTAAAATGGGACAGACAATACTTTGCAGCTTCACAGAAGCATTCTAGAATCTCATATTTGCTGAGTAATTGAATATTCTCACTTCAGAGGTTCAGTGCAATTTGTTCTTTTGATAAAAGAGGTACTGCCTAGAAAACAAATCAATTCATTGATTGTGTAAAGAACTCACTATGTGTAATGGATGGAATAAAGCTTCTATTTTTAAAAAAATCTCTATCACTAACAACTCCAGTTAATTAAATACCTAACTCTACACAAACCAAGTAAGATAAGAAAAAAAAAATTTCCCCCTTTGGGAGCTGACAACTGAAAAAACGACAATCGTTAAGAAAGATATACTTTGATGTACTGGTAGGTTCCACCATTGATGTGAATATTCCCTCTTATGGTACAGATTACAACCCATCCATGAATGCTCATCTTTTGCAACCCTGGTCTATGTCTGCCCATGCATTTAAGTTGCTTAGAGCCTTCTTTGGGATCACTTGGCACTCTGAAGAAACCAGTGAAGTATGTACTTCATCCATTACTTATCCCTTGCTCTCAATGAGTGATTGGCTCACCTCCTTTTCTGGTCATACATCTCTAGAATTAAAGACAATAACAAATTACTCACGACCATACAACGTCATGGGGAGAATTGCAATGTTGAAAAAATGGGCTTTTGTTTCAAGGAAAATCTGGGAATCCTTACTAGCTTTATGGAGTCTAGGATTCCGAAGGCAATCTAGGACTCCTCTTCCTGTTCAATTCTGGGCCAAGCTCATTGAATGTTAGTAGCATCTGTCCAAGATATATGTCCGTGTGTGTGTGTGTGTGTGTATATATATGTGTGTGTGTATGTATGTATATATGCATATATACACACTTATATACATGTGTAGTATGTGTGTACAGGTGTGTATATATCTCTCTGTGTGCATATATAGTATATGTGTACATGTATGTATGTATCTCTGTGTGTATATATGTGTATATTTATATATAATATATATAAAATGTATATTTATGTATGTAAATATATATATAAAATACATATAAAAATATATATGTGTATACTTATACACAGAACACAAATTAGCCCTATGTATGTGTATGTGTGTACTTATGTATGTGTGTACGTATATAAAATTGTATTTTGTGTGTATGTGTGTGTTAAGTATATGCATGCATATAAAATATGTGTATGTGTGTACATGTATATACATGTATTAGATGCATATATATATATATATATATACATATTTGTATACACACATAAAGAAAGGCAAAAGGCAATCTCTGCCCTTGAGAAGTTCACAATCTAATGGGGGAGACAATACGTGTGCATGTGTCTATATATATATGTGTGCGTGTATACACATATGTACACACATACATGCATATATACCCTGATGGACTAATTCTATGAGCTGTATGAAGAGAGACATTTAAACAAATGAATAAATGCCTAAGTGGTATACATAGGGCCAGCCTGTGACTACGTAAATAAGGGAAGTGACCAACTATGTTACATCTGATTGACCTCATGAGTAAGTGACCCCCTACATGATATTATTTCAATGGTATCAGGAAGTTCCATAGGGCCCCTAAAAACAGAGCCAGAGGACATGGATTCCAATCCCCAAAAGACTCCTGCTACTTTAACTGCTTTTGTGACCTTTGACAAGTCCTTTACTTTCTCTGGGCTTTACTTTTCTCATCCATAAATTATATTTAAGACAGAAGATGTTCAAGGTCACTTCTGGTTCTAACCTCTGTGACTCTGCCTCCAATCCCATTATGGAGGATCCCATTTCCTCCCTGTGGTTTTAGTTGAAGAGAGGATTTGTCCCCAGTTACATGGCCAAATTCCCTGGGGGAGAGAATATTGAAATCTTCTTAGTTATTACATGTCAAATTATTTCCTGAGAGCAGACTTTGATAGGGAGGAATATGGAAGGAACATGAAGTCACTGGGTGAATTGGGGAAGAAGGGAACACTGGTGTCATTGAGCAAATAAAAGGTCTAGCAAGGGAGGATGGGATAGATAAGAACCAAATTCTTTAATTTAATAGTTCTGCCTCATGGTTTGCTTTGAGGCCCTGGACTAAACTAAATCTCTGAACATCTGAAGCAGTGCCTAAAATCCCACCATTCTGCCAAGATTAATTTTTTTTCTGAGTCTTATGGGCTTTTTAGTCTCCAAGAATCTTTATTAAAGACAAATATCTCAGGAAGGTTGACTTCATAAGCTATCTGCTCCTCAGCCAAGAAGGAGTTCTTACCTTGAGGTCTACAGATCCCCCCCAAGGGATCCATGGATAGATTGCAGTAGGTTTATGAACTTGGATGGGGAAAAATTATATATTTATTTTCACTAAGGTCTAACCGAAATTAACTATTTCCTCCAAATATGAATATAAGCAACAAATAATATCCTGAGAAGGGATTCATAAATTTCACTAGGCCAAAATTTCATTAGGTTAAAAAATAACTAAGAATCCTTGGACTTTGTCGTTGTTCAGCTGTTCAGTCAAATCTGCCTTTTCATGACCATGTGGACCATACTGTTCATGGGGTTTTCTTAGCGAAAACACTGTAGTAGTGTTGCCATTTTCCTCTCCACTGCATTAAGGTAAATATGGGTTAGGTGACTTGCCAGGGTCATCATACAGTTAGTAAGTGTCTAAGACTTATTTGAACCCAAGCTTTCTTGATTCAAGGCCCAGCACTCTATCCACTATGCCATCTGGTTGTCACTGGGATTATAAATTCATCAAGACACAGTAAAGGGAGGATGGGTATTGAATCTGTGGAAATCAGAGCATGCTGAAGATATGTTTCCAAGCTTTTCAATATTATTTTCAATTATTTTGTTATTATTATAATGAAATTATTATATTCAATTATTTCAATATTACCTGGGTCAACCCTTTTTTATAAAGTGTAATCCATCTCAATAAGCATGTATAAAATGCCCACTGTGTGCAGTACATAATGCCAGGCACAAAGTACCACAGTGCATTAATACTTCAAAGGATCAGGTGATTTCATTAATGGGAAAATTCCCTCTGGTGGTACAGTTAGCAGCCCATCCGTGCCTTTTCATCCCATGCCAGCTTTTTCTGTACCTTCAGATTAATCCTCCATGAGAGACCCACCTTTAGAAAAGAACCCCAAAAAAGTGAAAGCTCAATATGAGTTTATTTTCTAACAAGCTGGCCATGATATTAGTCAGTCAATAAACAATTATTAAGTGCCTACTGTGTACTACTTAGCATAGGCACTATGCTAAGTGTTGGGGATACAATAAAAGGCAAAAGACAGTCTCAGCCCTTAAGAAGCTCACGATCTAACCAGGGAGACAACATGTAAACAAGATATGTGGAGACCAGCTATATACAATATAAAAAGTAAATGAGCAACAAAGGTAAGACCTTGGAATTAAGGGGGATTGGGAAAGGCTCCTTGTAGAAGGCAAGATTTTCTCAGGGACTTGAAAGCTATGATAACAAGTAGAATGTGAGAAGTAGAAAGGGAGAGATCCAGATAAAATATTCTTGGGAAATTTGAGGGAGTGAGACAAGAGCATCCAAGGGCCTGAGCTGGCCCTTGGAGAAAGATTTCAACAGGTGTCAGTATGGATGGAGTCCTTCTACACATTGGAAAATCAACCTGATATAGTAGGAAGAGCTCCAGGCTTGGAATCATGGACCTGGGTTCTAATCTTGATGCTTGTTCCTCACTAACTTATCTACATTAACCTGGGAAGGTCATATCCTCTCTGGGGCCTGATTTCCTCATCTATAAAATGAGGGTATTGTCCCATATGATCTCTACGGTTGGTGGCAGTTGAGTGGCATGGAGGTTAGCCTGCTGGGCTTGCTATTGGGAAGACTCAAATTTGACTCTTACCTCTTACCTAAGTGACCTTGGACAAGCCACATAACATTTATCACCCTCAGTTTCTCCGTCTCTAAAATGAGAGGGTTGGAATCAATTGCCTCTAAGTTCCCTCTCAGATCTAAATCTATGATTCCCTTCTTTCTCTAAAGCTCTGATCTTATGGTCTTATGAGTGGTGGCATCATTGTATTGAGAAAGAAAGAGATTAAGGAACTGTGAGCAAGCCAGTGGTTATAAGGATTAAAGTATGTCAAGTGTAGCTCAGTGGATAAGACTAGCAAAGCCAAATCTCTGGGCATTTAATGGAGACTTGGGGCAAGGGGGAGACATAGGGACTAAGGACAACTACCATTCTACCATTTCCATTGCTTGCTTCTACTATCTTTGCTGCTTCATTCCTTTGATGGGTATATCCAATCCCTGCTTTTTCAACTATAACAGGCATTTGATGTTTGCTTCCCCAAAGTTTAATCTTTTTCCTTTATAGAACATACCAGTTTTGTTTGCCTGTGTGAGGAAGGATGTCCTGAACAAAGGGTAACGAAAGAAGAGCTTCTTTTAGATAGATGGGAAGTTCTCCAGATACTCCTGTTTATGATTGATATTGTGAATCCCTCCAGAGACCACCAGATGAGGTGTATAGTGATTCAAAAGAGGTCCCAGTGATTCACACAAGGGAAACTAAGGGCATAAAAATACTTATTTTTAAGATTATGAGGTACAGTTGAGTGGCAATCTGAGAGCTGGACCCAATGGTTCAATGTCATCTTGGAAGAAGGTATCTAGTGGAGTCTTCCATGGATATGTGCTAGTCCTGTATTAACATATTTTCTAAGGACCTGGAAAAAAGCAAGAGTGATATGTTTTTTCTCTATTTCTTATTCCATACTCCTTCACCCACATCCCAGAAACCTCTGCATCCTAAAAGGTTTCTTCAGTCCTGAAATTCATATTTCAGAAATACCCTAGAACTCTATAGCTCCTCCCTTCAACCAGAAGGCTCATTCCAGAATCTTCATTTGAGGAAAGAAGCCAAATCTCTCCTCATTTCTAGATTTCTCCATAATCTACCCTTTTCAGTTTCCTTTTATATATTTTCTTCCCTCATTAGAATCTAAGTTCCTTAAGGACAGGGGCTGTCATTCCTTTTGCTTGTACTTACATTCCAATTATTTAGCACAGTGCCTGACACATAGTAAGTGATTATTGTTTGTTGACTGACTAAGTGGTATGCTTGACAAATTTGCAGAAGACACTAAGGTAAGAGGGACAGATGAATGACAGTGTCAGATCCAGAAAGGTCTCTGAGAGCTAGAATGTTGAGCTACATCCAGTAAGATTAAATGTAATAAGGACAAAGGCACAGTCTTAGCTAGTGTTTAGTTGTTTTTAAGTTGTATCTGACTCTTTGTGATCCCGTATGGGGTTTTCTTGGCAAAGAAATCAGAGTAGTTTGCTATTCTCTTCTCCAGCTCATCCAGAGTCACACAGCCATCTGAGGCCAGATTTGAACTCATGAAGATGAGTCTTCTTGTCTCCAGGCCCAGCATTCTCCACTGTGCCACCTAGCTATGTAGACTTGAGTTCAAAAAAATCAATTTCACAAGTATAAGATGGAGAGGTATGCCTAGAGAACAGCTCATCTGAAAGAGATTTGGGGAGGAGAGGGTTAATGGACTTCAAGCTCCATATGAGTCAATTGTGTGATTTAACAACCAAAAAAACTAATGTAATATTAGATGCCATTAATAGAAACATAACGTCCAAGCCTGGGGTGGGGATGGAAGGAAGGAAGTGGTGATGGTGGTGATGATACCACTAATACTCTGACTTGCTCAGGTCACATCTGGAGGGTAGTGTTGAGTTCTGAGGGCCACTTTAGAAATGTTATTGATGTGGTAGGGAGCATCCAGGTAAAGGCAACCAGGATGGTAAGAGGCCTCAAATTCATACCACCTGAGGATTAGCTGAAGGAACTGGGAAAGTTTGGCAAATAGAAGAAACAAGTATGGGTTCGTTGTATGTATCTTCACCTATTTGAAAGGTTGTCACATTAGGGATCAGGCTAGTTCTGTCTGCCTCCAAAAGGAAGAACTAGGGGGCAATGAGTGGAAGACACAAAGAGGCATATTTTGATTTAATGGAGAATTTTGCTAATTATTAGAGTTATGAAAAAATAGAATAGGCTGCCTAGGAAAGTGGTAAATTTTCCCTTCTGTGGAGGGCCTGAAGCCAAGGTCATGTGACCAATTAGGGTTTTTTGTAGAGGGGATTTCTGTTCAGACATTGGTTGGTCTAAATGGTCTCTGAGATTCCTTCTGACTCTTAGATTCCATGATGCATTTTTCCAGGTACACAATACATTCTGTGTCATCCAGTTAAACCAACATTAAGTGAACAACTTGTGCTCATCCTTCGTTGTGGGAGAAGACCATGGTATCAGAGAAATGATGACATGACTTGCACTTGACTTTGTTTTGAGTTAGGGAGGGCAGTGCAGGTCACCAACTTCACATCTCCTCCCAAGGGAACAACTATTATATGCAAAGTACTGTTAGGCAAAAAACATGGCAAGATGAAATTGGACCAAGCCCTTTCTCTTAATGAATTTATGGTCTAAAAAGAGGAATATACCATAATAAATGGGAGAATAATAAATGCACAGAGTGTTGGGACTGGAGTCAGAAAGACTCTGCTTCCTGAGTTCAAATCTGGCCTCAAACACTTACTAGTTGTATGACCCTGAACAAGGCATTTAATATCCATTTGCCTCAGTTTCCTCATCTGTAAACTGGGGTGGAAAAGGAAATGGCAAACCATTCCAGTATCTTTGCCAAGAAAACCCCAAATGGGGTCACAGAGAGTTGGACATGACTGAAATGACTGAACAACAATATTCATGACTATGAAAGACACTTTTGGGGAAAATCAAAGAAGTTCAAGGCATAAAAGGAATCCAAAGGAGTCCTTCCCTCCAGGAGTTTATAATGTAGTTGAGAAGAGAAGCTATTGACATGAGTTGTTAAATAACAATGCATGACAATATTTTGTTAAGAACAGAAATACCTGATCCAAGCACATGCTTCATGAATTCAGAGAAGGATGAGATGAGTGTGAACTGGAGAGAATTATAGTAGAAACCGGGCCTCGAAGTTGACCTGGAAGCATGGAAAGAATTCAGATGAATGCAGTGGAAAGGAGAAGGGGCACAAAGCCCAGAAAAAGAAAGGAGAATGACATGTTGGGGAGACAGACTAGCTATAGCTGAAGTCAAGATTAATGTTGGGAAGGAGTCCTCTTGTTTTTATCAGAAAAGGAACTGAAATTTTGGGAGAGATGAGCATAGAACCCTGAGAGATCAGAGAGGGCATAGCATCATGGCAGTTATCCCAAAAGGTGAAATCTATTGAAATATAGTTGTTGCCCTCTACTGAGACTTCTCAAGGACCATATATGCAGTGACACCAAACAATTGGAAGGGCAATGTGTGTTATTTACCTTTAATTTACATGCCGTAATCTACACTGTGCGTGTAATATGTCTTCAAGAAATTTCCAAGTTACCCTTTAACATGGTCATTTGTTGGGCTTTTTTTCTCTTTTCTACGTATTCACAAATGTTTAATAGCATTTATCTTCATGTCCTTTGGGGGACTGCAAGAAGGAATTCATGCCTATTGTTGGACCAGATTTGTGTCTACCATCTCCCTTTGGTTCCATTTCTATTTTCACTCCCCCATATGAGTTGCCTGTTGCCCATCACCCACCTCTGTGCATTGTGTTTGCTCTCTTGCTACTGAAACTGACTGGCAAGGTGAATACTTAGTTTCAATTTAGCAAACTGAAGCTTGCCAATATGGATAGAGGTATCTTTTTTTAGAATCCTTCACCCAGGAAAGCCCAAGTCAAGAAGGTGACAGGGGCTAAAGTCAGCATTCTTGCAGATGGGAAAAATGAAGGGAATGGATTCTAATCTAATTGTAAATGTATTGGATTTTTTTCAAAGTGAATTCAGAAAATGCTCATCACTCCATGCAGACAATACCATATAGAACCACAAAGCAGGGTTACAAGATCTAGTGACAGAAGAGTATTTTTACATCCCAATGCACAAAAAAAAAGGCAATAAAAATCTGTTGAGTGAAAGAAATGGAAAGGAATAATTCAGAAGAATTTTTAGGTCAGAAAAATAACATTTGACACATGAATGAGAGAAATCACCATGTCATGCTCATGGCAAGCCCAGATGGTACTTCATCACTTAATGGTCTTACACTGACCCATCTAAAAAGGAGGATTTTCCATGTGGGCCTGAATTTTTACAGCCAAATGTGTTGAATTTCTGGTTAATGTCCCCTTCTGTTACTACTTTTCACTGTCCTTTGTCTATTGGGATGTTGTTCCTTCGTTTTTCCTTCTAATTCCAATCTGCTTCATGTGGTTTCCAAATTGCTTCCTTCCCTTCACAGCCAGCCCCATCCCAACACCCCTTTTAAAAGTAATGTCACCTGAATCAAATACCAGCTAGACATCAAGCCCCATTAAAAAAATCAAATGCAAAATAATGATCAGATAAGTATTTGATGTAATTAGTCAACTTGGGGATTCTGTTTTCTCTGGACATTCCTAGGGAATTCCCCCTTCAGAATCTGCTTTTGGGTGGTGTGTGCCTTACTCTGCTCTTGTAGGATTTTCTTACAAGCCTGCAGCACCATCCACTTTCAGCAGCCCCAACACGACCATGAGAATCAGTAGTGATGTTCTGTAAATGCCAGCCAAAATCTATCTGCAAGAACATCTGCTCAACAGTGCAAAACTGATGTAATTACCAACCATCATCTTTTATCCTCCTGCTGGGGCAACTGCTCCAAAGCATGACTTTTTGCCCTGAGCTAACAAGATCCAGAAACTCACTGTTATGTACAAAACCTGCCACTGAAAACTCATGTAACTTCAACACAAATTAGAGCATAGGCTCTCAAGTACAAGAGTAACAAATATCCCAGTGCCATAGGGTCTCCTGGAATCCTTCTTAAAGCCCCATGTGTCTTCTTCCTCCCTCTCTCACTGCTCCAGCCCCACCCCCGCCCCCCTCCCCATTTCAATGGCTTGTTTTGCCTTCAGCATGAACTGTCTTTAGAAGTCTATGTAAGAGAGGTGGAAAAAATCTGTTTCTACTAGGATATCAATGGCATTGTTGAATGTAAAACTATTAAAAGAAATAATGAATGTTGAAAGACTGTATTATAATCAAAGTTTATAGATAAAGGCTGACAATCAGGAATTCCCAAATTCTGTCCCCATCATATGGGGTGGATTTGAATATGATACTTAAACTTTGAGGTTTCATTTTATGAATCAATACAGTAGAACTAATCATTCCAATCTACCAGAAGTATAGAATGTAGAATGCATACAGACTTTTAAAACATAAAAATATTTTTTAAAAAATATGCTATGTTAGTTATAGATATGTTGCTGTTCATTTGTTTTTCAGTTGTGTCTCATTTTGGAGTTTTCTTGGCAAAAATATTGGAGTGGTTTACCATTTCCTTCTCCAGTTAAGGAACTGGGGCTTTTTTATGCTTATTTAGTTGGGGGAATTTTAAGTGATAAGTTTTTTTAATTTTAATTTTAACAGAACGGGGCACCCTATTTTTATGCAGTATGTGTGACACTTTCTGGGCGACATTTTCTCAGACCTGTTGGTCAGTATCTACCTTGATCACCAGATCTATCTCCATTAGATTAGGTCACATCAAATGTGTTGTGTATATATGCATCAACCCTTCATTCTTGGGATGATCATAAGGCTAAGATTATGAATGAAATCCTTTCAGTCACTGAGAAGCAGCTGATGAAAGTTTTTCCAAAGTTTTAAAACTGACCAGAGCAATGTATATAGCACAAGATGGCAGCCATGCTGAATGTTCATAAGAAACATCATTGTTTCTTAAATTAAAATAGTTGTGCTTTGATATGTTCCTGTTCATAACATTTATTCTTGTGCAGTTATTAAGGCTTAAAACTGCACTAAGACCTTTGGGATGTCTCAGGGGGCATTTAGATGCAAGTAGTTGATACAATGGAGCATCAGACCTGGAGTCAGAAAAACCTAAGTTCAAACCCAGCCTTAGATACTTACTAGCTATGTGATCCTGTGCAAGTCACTTAACCTCGGTTTGCCTTAGTTTTCTCATCTGTAAAATGGAATAATAATAGCATCAGTCTCCCAGGGTCATTTTGAGGTTCAAATGACATAATAATTGTACAATGCTTAGCACAGTGCCTATTACATACTAAGAGCTATATAAATGCTAGCTGTTATCTTAAATATGTATATGTATATATGTACATTTATACATGCATATCTATGTATACATGTGTTATTGCATATGTGTGCATATGTATGTATGTATATTTGTAAGAATACTGTACTAGTAGTTAGGAAGCCTGGGTTCTAGTTCAGGTTCTCTAATTTGCTATAGGAGTAGGAGGCAAGGGCGTCAGAGAACCTGAGTTCAAATCTTGCCTCTGATGTCTATTACCTGTATGACACTGGGCAAATGATTTAACCTCTGAGTTTCCATCTCCTCATCTGTGAAATGAGAGTCTTGACCTCTGAGGTCACTTTTGGCTCTAAATCTATCATTCCCTGACCTTAGGCAAGTCATACAATTCAGAAAACTGTCTAGGTGTATCTCATTTATAAAATGAAGGAATACACTGAATCAATGTTATCAAACCCAAATAGAAAGGGGAGGGGCACAAAGTTGTACATAAGGATCTGTGTCGGCCACATATTGACTTAGAAAATCATCTATCAATTTTATCTGGTTTTTTATTGTATTTTTATTTATTTTGTCAAATGTTTTGCAATTCAATTTTAATCTAGTCCTTGCCTTACCTAAGAGTGTTTCAGCCCAACATTTTTCAGAGCCAAAGGCAATCACAACCCTTGAGAACCAGTGCCTCATTAGAAAATTAACAAAAGGTGTGGGCCTTCCCTAATCAAGCTTCTTTTATTGGGCAGACCCATCAATGGGTAGGGAAGATCTTTAATTCACTAGCATTACATCCAGTGGTAGGACAATAATCAAGATGACTAGTAATGGCCCAAAGTGCAGATGATGACCTTGGCATCTTCAATGTCTGACCAAGCTCTAAGTGCTCCACATTGTCTACTTCAGCTGCTTTCATGGCCTTTGGAATTAATTGTTCTTATCTACCCATTCTGCTGGGGGAAGTTTTCACATGACATTCTCCTAACTCACTGATGGGTTTGAGGTTATTGGTTACCCTCAACCTGGTTTAACCTTTCTGCCGAAACAATTTACTAGAGTGTGGCTGCTGTGCATGCCGGAGTGCCTTGGAGCCACACGTGAGAGCTGGGTGAAGGTGGACCCCAGAAGTGGATGAGCAACCCTGAAAAGGGCTTGGCAAGTCCTCACGCAAAAGAACATATAATAGAGTTGAAGAGAGTTCAGAAGAGTATAATGTAGCATTTGAGGACAGTTGAAAGAAACTCAGAATTGAACTTAGAGGTTCCTCTTGAAGGGCAGCTTGGACCATTAAATTGTTTTGTAGCTGTTTCCTCATCTGTGAAAAGAGTTGGTTGTGTTAGATAACCTCTCAGATCCCTTCCAGCTCCCTGGCTCATGATCCTATGTCTGTAGTACAAACAATAAAATCAATATTTCTGTTGTCCCCACTACAATGGAGATTTACACCAAAGAAAGAGGATCGTTGAACACATCAGGCAGGCAAGCTCTACCACTAAACTTGATTCCTAAAACATAGACTTAGAGCTAGAAGGGACCTCAGATCATCTAGTCCAACCCTCTCTTTCTTAAAGATGAGGAATCTGAGATTCAGTGACTTGCCCAAGGTCATGTGGACAATTAGTGTCACAGCCAGGATGAACTAGGTATGTTGTCAGAATAGCTAGGTTCAACTCCGCCTTCCGAATGTGTTTGTTTTCCTGGACTTCTTGAGGTTTGTTTTTTTTTTTAATAAGCATGTCATATGAATTACTTATTAAATTTCAACACTGGCATCAAGGAAGTTGTTGACGTTCAAAAATACAAATCACCCTTATTGAAATACAGTAATGCTTCAAGAACATTGTCAATCGAAAATCAAGGGAGAGTGCCATATAAATATACTTAAGAGGGCCATTCATTTTCAGCATGCAGGCTTAATAGGCGACTGATTGAATTGCCACTCTTTTTAGATATATAGCTTGATAACCAATTTATATTCACAAATCATAAGCTCATCTGCATTCTTATGATGAGCTCATCATCTCTTTTTGGTGTAACTTCTCAACCTTTGTTTCCAGCTTGCTTATATGGATTTTTCCCAAAATATGGGTCTAGGAAAAAGCTAGGAATGACAAACTGGAACTCAAATCATTAAAGAAATATATTGCTCCTAAAATAAACCAACAAGCATTTATTAACCTCCACTGTTTGGCTTTCAAAGACCTTAACAATCTCACTCCAGTCTATTTCAGGCTTCTTGCATATATTATTCTCCTTCATCTACTCCATATTCAATCTGCCTGGTACTCTCATCTCCCATTTCTGTTGTTTTTACCCAGACTGTATTCCCAAACCTAGCATACACTCCCTTCAGCCTCACAGAATCTCCAGTTTCCTTTAGTGTTCAGCTCAGGTAAAATCTTCCACATGAAACCTAGACCAGCACCAAACGCCTTTGGTTGCCAGTGTCCTTTTCACAAAAAAGTACCTGATATGTATTTTCCCCTTACTTATCTACATACAGTACTTGATGTTCTCCTAATAGAAAATAGTTTCCTTGGGGGTTCTGTTTCACTTTTATCTTTGTATCCTAACTAATCACTCTCTTGATTTCTGTAAAGCCCCTCAAACTAAATACTGGTATTACTGGATCAGGAAGGGATTCCAGAAGCAATGTAGCCCAAACCCTCCTTTTATAATTGAGGAAACTGAAGCAAAGGGAGGTTAAATGATTTAGCCATATTTTTAAAAGTGAGCAAAAGTTTGAGTTAGCACTTGGTACCCAGTGACTGGGTCACACTGCCTCTCATCTCCACACGCTCAGTTCCAGTTAACTTTGCCACCTGTGTTTACCTATCTCTCTCAACTCTCACCTGTAGCTCTAAGAAGCTGTAGCAAGCACAGAGGGCACATCTCAGTTAGTGAATTAGGAGGATGTCTAGTTGAAGCATTTGAAGACTTCTCCCAGTAGAATGGATAGATGAGAGTTATTTGTTGCAACAGATATGAAGGTAAGCTTAAGCAAGTGCCATGAGATGCTTAGAGCTTGATCAGACATCATACATGCCAAGGTCATCCACTGCATCCCCAGACATTGGGAGTTATCTTGGCTTTTTGCTTTTTTCTTTTTTTCAATTTTTATTTATTTTGGACTTAAATACAAAGACACACAAAAATTTTTTCCATGAACACAGTACAACATAAGAAAAGGATTCAACATAAAACCATGAATTTCCATTTCACACTATTTACTTTTTTTAAGACCACGTAATAAATACTATGTTTTCAAAGCTGAGCTGCTTTTCTTTGCTTCCTTCTAAGTTATCTTTCTGTTCTCCGCTGTGTACTTTTTATTTTTTCTTCCTCCTTCCACAGCCCACCCTAAAGAAAATTATTAGACATAAATATGTATATATAATATATATTTAAAACCATACTACACACACTTCTGTTTGCAAGTTCTTTCTCGACGCAGAAAGCATCTTCCTTCATAGGTCCTTTGTAGTTGATCTGAATATTTATGATACTCAAAATGACTTAGTTGTTTAAATCTGTTCTTAGAATAAAATTGTTGTTACTGTATACAGCGTTCTCTTGATTCTGCTCATTTCACTCTTCATTATTTTGTGCAAGTGTTTCCATGTTTTTCTAAAATCAGCCAGCTCATCACTTCTTACGGCACAGTAGCATTCCATCTCAATCATATACCACAATTTATTCAGCCACTCCCCAGGAGATGGGCATCCCTTAAATTCCCAGTTCTTTACCATCACAAAGTGAGTCGCTATAAATATTCTAGAATATATAAGTTCTTTTCCTTTTCCCCTAATCATCTTGAGAAATAGACCCAATAGTGGTATTCTGGGTCAAAAGGTATACGCAGTTTTATAATTCTCTGGGAGTAATTCCAGTTTGCTCTCCAGAATGGGTGAATCATTTCACAGTTCCACCAACAGGTGATTAGTGTCCCCTGAAACACTTGTTACTTTCCTTTTCTATCATTTTGGCCAAGCTGATAGGTGTAAGATGATAAGTTGTCTCAATTTTCATTTCTCTAATTAATTGTGTTGTACATCAATTTTTCATATAATTATACATATAATTTCATATAACTATATATATTATATTTCATATAATTTTATAAAAATATAGTTTTATTTTCTTCATTAAAAAACTGCCTGTTTGTACCCTTTGACCTCATCCTGACTTTTATCTTGCCTCTGGACTTTGATGACTCTGGAAGAGAGAGTGAGGCTGATGATTTTATGCAGCTTTGCCTCACTTAAATCCAACTCATGCACATGTCAAGGTGACATCATTGGTCTTCAAAAACAAAGAACAAACAACAACAAATTTGCCACTATCGCTTAAGGAAAATTATCCTAATCAGGGGTGCACTGATAAATGGGGGAATTTTGCATACGTGACACACTTTTAATTTTAATTTGCCTTTACATCTTCATGATTTTATTGTCTTAATAATCAACAAAACAATAAATCAGACCCTGGTAGCATCTATCAATTTCAGAAGTGTCAATGTTCACATTGAAAACCTAATAACTGACTCTAGCTGGTTAGAGTTGGCTCCAGCACACCTCTGTTCCTAACCCATCTAACCACTTAACTCAACTGTTACCCGTGTTAGGAAAATATCTTGATGATTTCTTTTAGCCCGGGTATAATTCACAACTACAGGCCACTACAAACCTCCTTTACCTGATAAAAAGTTTCTGCCTATTCAAAGTCTACTGTCCAAAGGTAATAGCAGGGGATAGAGAGAAAAAACTAATATAATACATTCCCTGAAATCATTTTGAAAGTAGGAGACTGACATGGAGGTCAATAGATGACAGAGAAAAAGATGGACCTAAAAAATGTGAAAGATCACTGCGGACTAGTGTTAGAGGGATGATCTGGAAATGATCCTAAGGAGAAAAGAGCCACACTTTTTTTTGGTCTTTATATCCCCATCAGCTAGCACAGCACCTCAATAATTGATTGCTGAGTTGGATTAGTCACGTTTGCAAGTCTCTTATGGACTCTTTCTTAATTTTCCAAATCATAGCCCTCTTAGGCATCAAAAATAGAATTTAAAAGTCTAACAAAAGTCAGTTCAGTATTAAATACAGGGATGAGGAGAGGGGATTATCTCACACAACTTATGTTTATTGGCTTCTATGCATTTAAATAGGAGTAAATAATTTCTACTTGCTTTAAGACTTTTAAGCTTGCAATTTATTATGACTGGCCTTTTTTTCCTGTCACTTTTGGTAAATCTGTTCTAAATGTCATTCTTAGTGGGGGATGGGCAGTCTTCAATTGTTGCCATGTATATTTTGGAGAAAAGCTAGCTCTAGAATGAATGAGGCTAGGCTTTGTTGAGTGGATAATGTGATAAAGCATGCCTCTGGAAGGGATATTTCAAACACCCGAGCTTCATATAAGCGATAAACAATGGGCCCTGCTTAGCATTTGAGCTAATTTATCTTATTCTCTGATTCATGGGGAGTCACTGCTGTGCTCTTGGAGTGTGCCAGGATTCATTATGCATAATAGGCTGGTTAACATCTTGTAGACCTCCTGGAAGACTTGCTGAAGAGCTTTCAGGGCTAACACATGTGGAAGAAAACTTTCTGGAAGGAAATTTTTCATGCTCCCTCTTAGAATTACGAGAAATCTTTTCCTGGAACATTTTAGAAGAGACAGAAATAAAATATAAAAAATCCTTTATCTGTTGGTCCTCTTAGCAGATTTTCGTTACTATAAACAAAGAGTAAGTAGTCAATCTTTTTGTATAGATAAGTTTCATCCATCATTTGGGGAACTGGGTGGCCTTAATCTTTATTCTATGACCCCAAACACCTAACTCAGGTCTTTACAATGTGTTCACTCACCTACTTGGAAGCTAGTATCTATCACTTACAAAGTCATTTTTTTTCTCTGGTAGTTTTTCTGTTCTGAACCTTATACATTCTTTTCCTCATACCATAGTTCTCGTTCCCACATTTTCATCTTTTGTTTATAATTGATGGTTATCATAAGATTCTTTGTGACCATTGGTATATTCTTACATTGCAAAATGGTACCCAATTCAGAACTCTTTGGTAATTATGTCTGCACTACCTATATAAATTCCAGGTCAGGGTTAGCTAGCACTTGTTTTTCAGTTGTTTCAGTCATGTGTCACTCTTTAAGTGAGATACTGGTTTGCCATTTCTTTCTCCAGCTCCTTTTACAGATGAGGAAACTGAGGCAAACAGGTTAAGTGAGTTCCCCAGGGTCACACTGCTAGTAATATCAAATCTGGTCTGAGGACAGATTTGAAACAAGAAAGATAAGCCTTCCTGCTTCTAAACCCAGTACTCTACTGTGTCACCTATCTGCTCCATTAGCTAGTACACTTGCCAATTATTATCCATAATAAATTGGTGATTTCCATGGGGAGAGAAATTATGCATAGGGATAGGAAAAGAGTATTGGATTTAGAGTTAGAAGACCTGGGTTCAAATCCAGATTTGTTACGTACTACCTGTGTGTGGGATTTGACTCTGCCTACATTCCTCATCTATATAATGATAGAGTTGAACTAGATGACCTCTTGGGACACTTCTAATTTTACAGTAAGGATGCTCTGAAGTACCATGGACATCACCACAAGATATATACTTCCAAAAAGAGTGTCTGTTCTTACTTTTTCCTCTCGCTCTCAATCAACAATCCATCAACAAGCATTATTGAGTGCCAACTAGGCACCAGACACTGTGTTAAGTACTTGGAATAAAAACAAAAAAATGAAACAATCCTTACTCTCAAGGAGCTCACATGTCATCAGAGTAAATATCATGTGCATACAAGGCTTTATGCACAGTAATATGCACAGAAAGAGTAAATATGTAATAAATCTTACTCATCCTTCAAGACCCAACTCAAAGTCTACCCTTTCCAAACAAGCTTGAAATCTTCCATAACTACTCTGGGAATATTTATTGACTTCTCCTGACTCTGACTTCCTAGAGCACCTATAATCTGGACACTTCATCATCAACCAGGCTAAATTTTTCTTTAACTGTTTTGCGGCACCAAGCATAGTGCTAGCACATGCTCAGCATTCAATCAATAATTGTTGAATTGAACTTCATATTCTTGGCCCAGTTGGTAAGAGTGTGTTGTTGATGATGCCATGGTTTGGGGTTCAATACCTATACAGGTCAGTGTTATGTCCTTTTAGGCAGCTAGGAGGCTCAGTGGATAGAGGACTGGGCCTGGAATGAGGAAGGCCTGAGTTCAAATCTGACCTCAAACTCTCACTAGCTGCATGATCCTTGTGCAAGTCACCTCACCTCTGTTTGTCTTAATCCACCGGGGAAGGAAATGGCAAACCACTCCAGTAACTTTGCCAAGAAAACCCCATGGACAGTATGATCCACAGGGTCACAAAGAGTCAGACATGACTGAACAACAAAATCTTTGGGTTTACGCTTCTGTTTATAACAATACCACTCTCCATCCAACATTTACCTAGATTAGTGCTAGTGAGCATACCATTAAGATGGACCTAAAGGGTCTGCAACTTAGCTACCTATACAGGACTTCTCCAACCTCTGGCTATGCCTTTTTTCATGTACTGTCAAATAGTGCTTCTCTCTAACTTACTGTATTATAGCCTGACTCTGCTAAACATGTTATACAATTCTCAGTAGGTAAAAACAGCGTTATATCTGCTATTTGTTTTGTCATTCCTATAAATGAATGACTTCTGTCATATTTTCTTAGCCCTCCAGTAAGCCACTTATAAACTCGATGCCTCTAAGTTCATTGACGGTCATATAGAATTCTCCATTAAAAAAATAACACACAGTGCTGCATATTTCTCAATATTATGAATTTTTGACATGATAAAAAAAAAGACTGCAAAATTATCCCCAAGAGTTATTACTGACATGCAATCAACCATTGACCATTGACTCACATATGGCTTGTTTCTCTTGTGAAAACACCACCTTTGCCTCCTTCAAGGGCATGCATAAAGCTGAAGGAATGCCCTCTACAAGAACAGATTAATCAGGGAACTTTGAGCCTGCAGCTCTCCCTGTTTGTTTCACATAAGTATATTCACATCAATATTATTATTCATATTCAAAGCTTGGACACCTGGGAAACATTTAATTTTCTTGCTTGTGCTTTTAATCTTTCTCCACAATGTTCTCTCCTTGTCTCTCTCTCTGCCTACCTTCTTTCTTTCCTCTAGCTCTAAAATATTACTCTTGCCCCATGTAGAATCGTGAGTTGTACCTCCTTCCCCCCTTCCTCATTCTACAGATGAGGAAACTGTGGAGAGCACAAAGACTTGCCTGAGGTCCCTCAGATGGAAGAACCAGAACTTAACTCCGGTCCTTTGACACCATATGCAACATTCTGCTACACCACACTGACATTTCCCAGGAGACTGGGAATTTTGTGAATGGAACATATGCAGCACATGTTTCATCTGGTAGGGAAACACTTCCTCTGTTTTATTACTTGGTATCCTTGACACAGTTCCTTGCCAAAAACTCACAGACCTGTTCACTTTGTGCTCTCTCTGTTCCCTTTTCCTATATTGTTCCCATACCAGATGGAAAAGCACACACTTCTATTATGGACTTTCTCAGGGAGTGTTGTATTCATCGTGGCACCTTCACTCTGATTATCTTTAATTTATCCTTTCTATATCTTTCTTGTCTCTGATTGTCTGCACTTGGTCACCCCCCTTGGATTATGAGCTCCTTGAGAGAAGAGAAGGTTTTAGGTTTTTGTTTGCTTTTTGTTTGCTTTTATTTTGCCTTTCTGTGTATCCTTAGAACCTGGCAAAATTATTCAGACAGGGGTGGGGAACCTGTGGCCTCAAGGTCACATGTGACTCTCTAGGTCCTTAAGTGTGACCCTTTGACTGAATCTAAACTTCACAGAACAAATTCTGTTAATTAAAGGATTTGAAAATGGCCACACCTGAGGACTTAGAAGGCCATATGTGGCCTCAAGGTCACAAGTTCCCCACCCCTAATTCTAGCACATTAGGAGATGCTTTAAAAAATGCTTGCTGCCTTGCTTGTTTGTTGACTGACACCCATCACACTTTGAGTTTGTCCTGTTCCTTCCAGCATTCTCTATCAATGTGTGTATTATTGGGTTTTACAACAATGATTTGTTACTTGTCTTTCCTTCATTTTTGAAGAGGACCAATGACATCACAGCTGATGTCTTGACTCACTGACAAGTTGGACTTAAGTGAGGCAGAGTCACACAAAGTCATCATCCTCATTCTCTCTTCCAATCATTAAAGTCCAGTGACAGGACAAGTCAAGAAAACTAACAATGACCCAGCATGCAGTGGATGATCTTGGTGGTTTCATGGTGTGACCGATCCCTAAGCACCGTACAGTACCTGCTTCAGCCACATTCATGACCGTTGGAACAAATCATTCTCCTCTGCCCATTCTACCAGAGGAAGTCTTCACATGCTTGCACACACTTCCCCTTAGCTCAATGACCTGGGTCAACCTGGGTTAGCCTGTCTGCAGAGAAGGCTTACCTCGGTGGTATGGCCACTGCACATTCTACAGTTCTTTGGAGCCACCAATGAGAATTGGGTGACAGGTGGGCACCAAAGGCGGATGAGTAGCCCTAAAAAGTGCTCAGCAGTCCTTACACCAGAGGTGCTAGTCCTCCCTGAACATCCCATATACCTCATATAAAAATGATTTAGTAAAGAATGAAACACCAAATCACCATGAATTCAGTTTATGATCACATGAAGAAAATAGCTATCTACATATCTATATATCTATATCTATATATATATATTATCACTGTTTCATTACCTGTATTTATTAACTTAAACTTCAGGCATATGTTTTTTACCACTGCACTGAGCTCCTAGTATCTGTTAGAATATAATATTGGCTCCATTTTCAGTTTATTTAGATAATAAAACTCAGCAAAGGCCCTGAGCTGTAAGCCACAAATACATTTGGTCTTAATGCTGTCCTATGGGTTAGCTACTGTGTGACCCTGGGTGAACCCACAGAAACGATGCGTCTTAATTCCAGAAGTCATTGCCACTGGAAGAAAAAATTTCCTGAAATGCAGTCCAGGGCTCAGTGCTACGTGATGGAGCGCACCATCTCTTGGCAAACACGTTGTATGAATATTTCTCTTTTTCCCCCTTCAGGGTTTGTCCACTTGGGCTATAAACCCATTAAATTCTATCTTGTAATGAGATGGTATCTGTAAAGCATTTAGCACCGGGCCTGGAACAAAGTAAGCAATGTATAATGGTAGTTCTTGTAACTATCATTATTGTTGCCTGAGTTCTACATAGGCTGATCATTCACAATGTCCTATTCATCTCTGTGAAGTAAAGAACAGTTTTTCTTCTCCTTAACTTTCCCTTTCTTAGAAGAAACAGGGTTGAAATGACCTATAAAAACTCTGAAATTCTACCCTGGTACCACACAGGCAGCTAGGTGGTACAGTAGATATGAATCTGTCTGGAATCAGCAAGACTGAGTTCAAATCCAACCTCACACACTTATTGGTTGTGGGACTTTTGATAAATCATTTAATTCTGTTTGTCTCAGTTTCCTCAACTCTTAAATGGTGATAATAATAGTCCCTACTTCTTAGGGTCGTTGTAAAGACCAAATGAGATAATATTTATAAAATGCCAGGCATGCAGCATGCGCCTTATAAATACCAGCTATTATTATACCTTCATCTTAATCATTACTACACCATATGAATCATATTTACCTGATTGAGGTTGCATAGACAAAGTGGTTATTCTTCTTTTAGGTGCAGAAAACTGAAAGGGGTAGCACTATAGCACTATAGCTACAGTATACTTGTACCTTTGCATCTTATATTTTAAAATGATATTTATGGATGTAATTACTCATGAAGTATGAATAGAAGACCATCTTTGGAATGAGGAGATCTGTGTGACCCTGGACAAGTCATTTATCCTCCCTGTTCTTCAGAAGAGTTTCTAAGTCAATGGGATGCAAGTTAGTACCATCAGCATTGACTGAAAACTAAGTTTCTTCATGGAAAATTGCCTGTAACAGTGGGACTTCCCATAAGTTCAGTTTAAATAGTAATAAAAATAACTCACATTTATATAGTCTTGAAGGCTTACAAATGATCTTACATACATTATCTCATTTGATATAATTATAAACCACAAAAATGCCTCAAAGCAGGGTCAAGAGAAACAAAACCTGTTAGGTACTAATTAAGTACCTTATCATTAACTTAGCTGTTATAACCTCTACCTTTTTAAATTGTACTCAGGTTGGTGACATAGTGAATAAATAGAGTGCCAGGCCTTAAGTCAGGAAGACCTAAGTTCAAATCTGACCTTAGACACTTAATGGCAGTGCGACACTGGCCAAGTCACTTCACTCTGTTTGCCTCAGTTTCCTCATCTGTAAAATGAGCTGGAGAAGGAAACGGCAAACCACTCCAGTATATTTGCCAAGAAAACCCCAAAAAGTAGGATGAGACTGAAAATGATTAATCAACAACAGCTTATCTTTCTCCCAGTTGTGGGAGGCAGGGAAGATTCTGGTCCATCCTGTTCCAGTTTGTGTTCACTCGATAGTTAGAATATAACTGCTAATTACCTCCCAGAACACATTTCTTCCACTCACTCTAAGCACTATTCTGATGAACTCTTAATTTCTCTGCTTCTAAGCTGTTTACTACATTTTCTCACTTCTTCAAGTGCATATTTTAAAGGGATCTATGAAATGTAATTGTCTGTACACCTAACTGTTCCTAATTCACTCAGAGCCTCCACCAACCTTATTAAGAGTCCCATAGTCTCTCTATTTTTTAAAAGACTAGGCTTCCCTATCTAACCCAGGATAGTAGTACCTAGGCTTCTCCAGGGTCCAATCCCATTCTGATCTACATGGGGTCTTGACCAGCTTTGCTTCTGAATAGGAACAGTTGCTGCTCTCCCCTGCTGCCATGGAACTCACCATATCAATGTTAAATTTAGTGTAAATGTTAAACTTAGTGTAACCTTATAGTCTCCTTGTTCTCATGGAACTCGCCATATCAATGCTGAACTTAGCAAAGATGCTTGATTGACTCAGCCCTCTGTAGCTCAGAACTTCTGAGCTCAAGCAATCCACCAACCTCAGCCTCTGTGGTAACAAGGAGTACAGGTATATGTATGTCACCATGTCAGGATTTTTTATTAAAAATAAATTAATTGATACCATTGCTTTTACATCATTTTTAATCATTCAATCATCAGACATTTATTAAAGAATCTACCATATTCTATACATTGTGCAAGGCACTAGATAGACATAGGCAAAAAAAGGAAACAATTGTTGACTTCAAAGAGTTTGCTTTCTATTAGGACAGAAAAATGTGTATAAAAGTCTCTAGAGAATAAACACAACATAAATATT